>NW_026889752.1:12147500-12447500 GCF_033153115.1 Saccostrea echinata | reverse complement strand
CCCACTCGTTGCTCGCAACGAGATCGCATCTAGTTAGGGTCTTCCGTCTCCAACGGAAGACCCTTCTATTATTCTATTGTTTCTTTTTCACTTTTATTAGGGTCTTCCGTCTCCAACGGAAGACCCTTCTATTATTCTATTGTTTCTTTTTCACTATTATTATTATTATTTTTTTCTGTCCAAATTTTGTGCAGACGATTTCTCAGAGATGGTTGGATGGATTCACTTGAAATTTTCAGAGATGATGTATCATGATGTAAACCTAATACATTTTCTTTAATTTTTAGAAATTCACTTCCGGTCGGAAGTTATCGCCCTTTAATCGAATTTTTAGTGACCATTTTGTCTACACAAAAACTCAAAAATGACAAAAGCTAGAGTGCTGAAATTTTCAGTGATAATAGAGGACATGTTCTAGTTGTGCACCTCAGTTTTCAAATTTTCCGGAAGTGCCTAGTATGGAAGCTCGGTAGGGGTCAAAATTTAGGACATGAATCAGGAGTGAATTTTCGAGACATTTTTTTATCATATCTTCAAAACAATAAATATTTTCTTAAAACATATTGAACAGAAATTGTGTAGAATAATAAGATCTTTTTTATGATATCAAGAAAAAAGGGCTGACTCATCACATTAGGGGCCAAGAGGGGCCAAAAGTCCTAAATCCATAACTCTTAAACGATCAATATTTTGATATACATTACTGAAGCAAAAATGTTTATCTGAACAATCTACAACTATATATTATGATAAAAATCTCCTATGTTACATAATTAGGGGCCATAAGGGGCCAGAATGCTAAATCTTTGACGCTTTATATCTCAAAAGTGGGAAATATTTTGATAAGCAATATTGAACAAAAGATGTTCAAAATAATATGCTAAACAATATTTAACCTTTCAATATTTGCTAAGCGTCCCCATTAAGGAGTTGAAGGGCCGGCCCCTAAATATTTCTTTTGCAAATATCTCAGAAATGAAAAAGAATTTCTGACTAGTTGTTGAACAAAAAGTGTTCAAAATCATGAGAGCTTTAAAGTGGTATAAAGGAAAAGGGGCTGGACCCTCACAATAGGGGCTGAGAGGGGCCGAAAGTCTTTGAACAATAACTCTTTAACGATCAATATTTTGAAATACATTACTGAAGCAAAAATGTTTATCTCAACAATTTACAACTATATATTATGATATTTACATCATATGTTACATATTTAGGGGCCATAAGGGGCCAGAGTGCTAAATCTTTGACGCTTTATATCTTAAAAGTGGGAAATATTTTGATAAGCAATATTGAACAAAAGATGTCCAAAATAATGTTCTCAACAAGATGCAACCTTTCATTTTTTGCTAAATGTCCCCATTAAGGAGTTGAAGGGCCGGCCCCTAAATATTTCTTTTACAAATATCTCAGAAATGAAAAAGAATTTCTGACTAGTTGTTGAACAAAAAGTGTTCAAAATCATGAGAGCTTTAAAGTGATATGAAGAAAAAGGGGCTGGACCCTCACAATAGGGGCTGAGAGGGGCCGAAAGTCTTTGAACAATAACTCTTTAACGATCAATATTTTGAAATGCATTACTGAAGCAAAAATGTTTATCTCAACAATTTACAACTATATATTATGATATTTACATCATATGTTACATATTTAGGGGCCATAAGGGGCCAGAGTGCTAAATCTTTGACGCTTTATACCTCAAAAGTGGGAAATGTTTTCGAAAAGCAATATTGAACAAAAGATGTCCAAAATAATGTTCTCAACAAGATGTAACCTTTCATTTTTTGCTAAATGTCCCCATTAAGGAGTTGAAGGGCCGGCCCTTAAATACTTCTTTTGCAAATATCTCAGAAATGAAAAAGAATTTCTGACTAGTTGTTGAACAAAAAGTGTTCAAAATCATGAGAGCTTTAAAGTGATATGAGGAAAAAGGGGCTGGACCCTCACAATAGGGACTGAGAGGGGTCGAAAGTCTTTGAACAATAACTCTTTACAGATCAATATTCTGTAATGCATTACTGAAGCAAAAATGTTTATCTCAACAATTTACGACTATATATTATGATATTCACATAATATATTACATAACTAGGGGCCATAAGGGGCCAGAATGCTTAATCTTTGACGCTTTTTATCTCAAAAGTGGGAAATGTTTTGATAAGCAATATTGAACAAAAGATGTCCAAAATAATGTTCTAAACAGGACGCAACCTTTCATTTTTTGCTAATCGTCCCCATTAAGGAGTTGAAGGGCCGCGAACATCTCAGAAACGAAAAAGTATTTCTGACTAGTTGATGAACAAAAAGTGTAAAAAAAATCATGAGAGCTTTAAGGTGATATCAAGGAAAAGGGTCTGACCCCTTAAATAAGGGGCCGAGAGGGGCCGAAAGTATACAATCAATAACTCTTTAATGATCAATATTTTGTAATATATTACTGAGGTGAAATAGTTCATCTTCACACACTTTATCTAAATAACATGATGTTGATATCATATATTACGCAATAAGGGGTCTTTAAGGGGCCAGATTGCAAAATCATTGGCGCAATATGTCTCGAAAAGGAAGAATATTTTGATAGACAGTATTGAACAATAGACGTTCAAAATAATATTCTGAACAATATGCACTCTTTCAATTTTTGCTAGACGTCCCCATTTAGGACTTGAAGGGCCGGCCCTTAATATTTCTTTTGCATATATCCCGAAAACAAAAAAATAATTTCTGAATAGTTGTTGAACAAAAAGTGTTCATAATCATGAGAGCTTTAAGATGATATCAAGAAAAAGGGGCTGACCTCTCACATTAGGGGCCAAGAAGAGCCGAAAGTCTTTAATCTATAACCCTTTAATGATCAATATTTTGTTAAACATTATTATAGCAATATTGTTCGTCTTAACAATTTATTTATATCATTATATTCGAACGAAAATCTCAGTCAAATTCTTATCTCATCTTATCAAAAATCGTACGGAAGACCCACTCGTTGCTCGCAACGAGATCTCATCTAGTTATTATTATTATTATTTTTTTCTGTCCAAATTTTGTGCAGACGATTTCTCAGAGATGGTTGGATGGATTCACTTGAAATTTTCAGAGATGATGTATCATGATCTAAACCTTATTCATTTTTTTTATTTTTTGAAAATTCACTTCTGGTCGGAAGTTATCGCCCTTTAATCGAATTTTTAGTGACCATTTTGTCTACACAAAAACTCAAAAACAACAAAAGCTAGAGTGCTGAAATTTTCAGTGATAATAGAGGACATGTTCTAGTTTTGCACCTCAGTTTTCGAATTTTCTGGATGTGCCTAGTATGGAAACTCGGTAGGGGTCGAAATTTAGGATATGAATCAGGAGTCAATTTTCGAGACATTTTTTATCATATCTTCAAAACTATAAATATTTTCTTAAAACATATTGAACAGAAATTGTGTAGAATTACTAGATCTTTTATATGATATAAAAGAAAAAGGGCTGACTCATCATATTAGGGGTCAAGAGGGGCCAAAAGTCTTAAATCCATAAGTCTTTAACGATCAATATTTTGTTATACATTACTAAAGGAAAAATGTTTATCTAAACAATCTACAACTATATATTATGATAAAAATCTCATATGTTACATAATTAGGGGCCATAAGGGGCCAGAATGCTAAATCTTTGACGCTTTATATCTCGAAAGTGGGAAATATTTTTATAAGCAATATTGAACAAAGGATGTTCAAAATAATGTGCTAAGCAATATGCAACCTTTCAATATTTGCTAAACGTCTCCATTAAGGAGTTGAAGGGCCGGCCCCTAAATATTTCTTTTGCATATATCTCGGAAACGAAAAAGAATTTCTGTATAGTTGTTGAACAAAATGTGTTCAAAATCATAAGAGCTTTGATGTGATATCAAGAAAAAGGGGCTGGCCCCTAAAAATCGGGGCCGATAGGGGCCGAAAGTCTTTCATCAATAACTCTTTAACGATCAATATTTTGTTATACATTACTGAAGCAGAAATGTTTATCTGAACAATCTACAACTATATATTATAATAAAAATCTCATATGTTACATAATAAGGGACCATAAGGGGCCAGAATGCTAAATCTTTGACGCTTTATATCTCGAAAGTGGGAAATATTTTGATAAGCAATATTGAACAAAAGATGTTCAAAATAATGTTCTAAACAATATGCAACCTTCCAATATTTGCTAAACATCCCCATTAAGGAGTTGAAGGGCCGGCCCCTAAATATTTCTTTTGCATATATCTCGGAAACGAAAAAGAATTTCTGAATAGTTGTTGAACAAAAAGTGTTCAAAATCATAAGAGTTTTTAGGTGATATCAAGAAAAAGGGACTTGCCCCTCAAAATAAGGGTTGATAGGGGCCGAAAGTCTTTCGTCAATAACTCTTAAACGATCAATATTTTGTAATACATTACTAAGGCAGAATAGATCATCTTCAAACTCCTTAACTATATAACGTTGTTGGCATCATATGTTACGTTATAAGGGGACAGTAGGGGCCAGAATGCTAAATCTTTGACGTTATAAGTGGACATTAGGGGCCAGAATGCTAAATCTTTGACGCTTTATATCTCGAAAGTGGGAAATATCTTGATAAGCAATATTGAATAAAAGATGTTCACAATAACGTTCTGAACAATATGTTACCTTTCAATTTTTTTCTAAACATTCCCATTAAGGAGTCGAAGGGCCGGCCCCTATTATTTCTTTTGCAGATATTTCGGAACCGAAAAAAAAAATGTAGAATAGTTGTTGAACAAAGTGTTCAAAATCATGAGAGCTGTGAGAAGATATCAAGAAAATAGGGCTGGCCCCTCAAAATAGGGACCAAGACGGGCCGAAAGTCTTTAATCTATAATCTTTAATGATCAACATTTTGTTATAGATTACTGAAGCAAAATTGTTCGTCTTAACAATTTATTTATATCATTATATTTGAACGAAAGTCTCAGTCAAATTCTTATCTCATCTTATCAAAAATCGGACGGAAGACCCACTCGTTGCTCGCAACGAGATCGCATCTAGTTATTATTATTTTTATTCTTTTTTCTTCTTACAAAATTTGTGCAGACGATTTCTCGGAGATGGCTCATTCGATTTTATTCAAATTTTCACGGTAGATGCGTTGACATCTGAAGTTAATTCCGGCAAATCTATAAAGGGATATCTACTTCCGGTCGAAAGTTATCGCCCTTTTATCAAAATTTAGAGGACCTCCTTGTCTGCGATGGAACTCAAAAACGGCTTAAGATAGAGCGTTGAAATTTTCAGTGATGATAGAGGACATGTTGCCATTTTGCACCTGGGTTTGGATATTTTCCGGAAGTGCCTAGTATGGAAGCTCGGTAGGGGCCGAAATTTAGGACACGAATTATGAGTGAATTTTTGAGACATTTTGTATCATATCTTTTAAAGTATAATTATTTTGTAATAACATACTGAACAATATTTGTGCAGAATGACAAGATCTTTAATATGATATTAAGAAAAAAGGGCTGACCTATCATATTAGGGGCCGAGAGGGGCCAAAAGTATTAAATGAATAACTCTTTAACGATCAATATTTTGTAATGCATTACTGAAGCAAAAATGTTCATCTCAACAAATTACAACTATATATTATGATATTCACATCATATGTTACATAAGTAGGGGCCATAAGGGGCCAGAATGCTAAATCTTTGACGCTTTATATCTCAAAAGTGGGAAATATTTTGATAAGCAATATTGAACAAAAGATGTTCAAAATAATGTTCTAAACAATATGCAACCTTTCATTTTCTGCTAAACATCCCCATTAAGGAGTTGAAGGGCCGGCCCCTAAATACTTCCTTTGTAAATATCTCAGAAACGAAAAAGAATTTCTGAGTAGTTGTTGAACAAAAAGTGTTCAAAATCATGAGAGCTTTAAGGTGATATGAAGAAAAAGGGGCTGGCCCCTCAAAATAAGGACTGAAAGGGGCCGAAAGTCTTTGAACAATAACTCTTTAACGATCAATATTTTGTAATGCATTACTGAAGCAAAAATGTTCATCTCAACAATTCACAACTATATATTATGATATTCACATCATATTTACATAATTAGGGGCCATAAGGGGCCAGAATGCTAAATCTTTGACGCTTTATATCTCAAAAGTGGGAAATATTTTGATAAGCAATATTGAACAAAAGATGTTCAAAATAATGTTCAAAACAATATGCAACCTTTTGATTTTTTGCTAAACGTCCCCATTAAGGAGTTGATGGGGTGCATAGTATGGAAGCTCGGTAGGGGCCGAAATTTAGGGCACAAATCATGAATGAATTTTTGAGACATTTTGTATAATATCTTTTAAAGTATAATTATTTTGTTAAAAACATACTGAACAATATTTGTGCAGAATGACAAAATCTTTATCATGATATCAAGAAAAAAGGGCTGACTTGTCATATTAGGGGCCAAGAGGGGTCAAAAGTATTAAATCAATAACTCTTTAACGATCAATATTTTGTAATGCATTACTGAAGCAAAAATGTTTATTTCAACAATTTACAACTATATATTACAATATTCACATCATACGTTACATAATTAGGGGCCATAAGGGGCCAGAATGCTAAATCTTTGACGTTTTATATCTCAAAAGTGGGAAATATTTTGATAAGCAATATTGAACAAAAGATGTTCAAAATAATGTTCTAAACAATATGCAACCTTTCATTTTTTGCTAAACGTCCCCATTAAGGAGTTGAAGGGCCGGCCCCTAAATATTTCTTTTGCAAATATCTCAGAAATGAAAGAGAATTTCTGACTAGTTGTTGAACAAAAAGTGTTCAAAATCATATGAGCTTTGAAGTGATATGAAGAAAAAGGGGCTGGCCCCTCATAATAGGGGCTGAAAGGGGCCAAAAGTCTTTGAACAATAACTCTTTAACGATCAATATTTTGTAATGCATTACTGAAGCAAAATGTTTATCTCAACAGTTTACAACTATATATTATGATATTCACATCATATGTTACATAATTAGGGGCCATAAGGGGCCAGAATGCTAAATCTTTGGCACTCTATATCTCAAAAGTGGCAAATATTTTGATAAGCAATATTGAACAAAAGATGTTCAAAATAATGTTCTAAACAATATGCAACCTTTCATTTTTTTGCTAAACGTACCCATTAAGGAGTTGAAGGGCCAGCCCCTAAATATATCTTTCGCATATATCTCGGAAACGAAAAAGAATTTCTGAATAGTTCTTGAACAAAAAGTGTTCAGAATCATGAGTGCTTTAAAGTGGTATGAAGAAAAAGGGACTGGCCCCTCAAAATAGGGGCTGAAAGGGGCCAAAAGTATTAAATCAATAACTCTTTCACAATCAATATTTTGGTATACATTACTGAAGCAAAAATGTTTATCTTAACAATCTTCAACTATATATAATAATATTTATGTCATATGTTACATAATTAGGGACCAAAAGGGGCCAGAATGCCAAATCTTCAACGCTTTATATCTCAAAAGTGGGAAATATTTTGATAAGCAATACTGAACAAAAGATGTTTAGAATAATGTTCTGAACAATATGCAACCTTTATGTGTTTGACAACCATCCCCATTAAGGAGTTGAAGGGTCGGCCCCTAAATACTTCTTTTCCAAATATCTCGGAAACGAAAAAGAATTTCTAAATAGTTGTTCAACAAAAAATGTTCAAAATCATGAGAGCTTTAAAGTGGTATAAAGAAAAAGGAGCTGGCCCCTCAAAATAGGGGCCCAGAGGGACTAAAAGTTTTTAATCAATAACTGTTTAATGAACAATATTTTGTAATTCATTACTGAAACAAAAATGTTTATCTCAACAATTTTCAACTATATAATATGATATTTACATCACATGTTACATAATTAGGGTCCAAAAGGGCCAGAATGCCTAATCTTTGGCACTCTATATCTCGAAAGTGGGAAATGTTCTGATAAGCAATATTGAACAAAAGATACTCAAAATAATGTTCTGAACAATATATAACCTTTCAATTTTTGCTAAACGTCCCCATTAGGGAGTTGAAGGGCCAGTTTTAAGATTGTATCAAGAAAAGGGGCTGACCACTCTTATAAGGGGTCAAGATGGGCCGAAAGTCTTTACTTATCTATTTCTTTTTAATGATCAATATTTTGTTACACATTACTGAAGCAAAAGTGTTCGTCTTAACAATTTACTTATATCAATATTTCTAAACGAAAATCTCAGTCAAATTCTTATCTCATCTTATCAAAAATCGGACGGAAGACCCACTCGTTGCTCGCAACGAGATCGCATCTAGTTTTTTTATCTTTTTGATATGTAAAGATGTAATTTATGATCGAATGCGGCATGTTCTGTCACATGATATAGGTTGACTGTGAGTTCTAATTCAATTAGATTTTATGATATGCAGTAGGGGGGGGATTTTAAAAGTGGCCTAAATAATGAATGAATACTTAAATCCATCTTTCCATTTATGACTTTCAAAAATCAGCATTTTTTTTTTTAATTCATTCATCTGCAGAAATTAAAATAATTATAAGTATCAGGGATAAAAAGTAACCCTGACAATCATGTCGTGTACATTTGTCGACTAATTATTTATGTAAGTATTGGGAATTATTAATTTTTTTGTAAAAATGTACATTTCTGATGTATTGATATAAAAATATCATGACCACAGTAAGCAGTTAACGTTCGGGGCCCATCATCAGAGAAAAAAAATCGTTAAACATCTTAAATACGCTTTATCATTTAAAGTTACGCTATTTTAAAAGAATACAATACTGTACGACTTATTATATTGCTTATTTACTACCGATAATTAGCTCGTTCAATAATGTACATGTAAATCGCGCGTTGTTTGTTTTTTTCTTTTTATTTCAGTCAATAACAAAACAAAACAAAAAAAAAAACAACAAGGTAAATCAAGCTTTACATTATTTTTTTGTAAAAGATAAATCAAAATAATACCATAGTAGTTTACGATTGGACATACTGTACATGTACATTTATGCTGTTCTTTCTTTCTTTTCTTTTCTTTTTTTTTTCAATTAAGATTAATAATGTTGATGTTGATCTGGATTTAAACAAAAATGTAAATAAGAATTATAAAGATAAAATAATTGAATGGAAGCACGTACATATACGTACTCTTGTACAGTATCTTGAGATAATTAAGTTTTATAATTTGTCAAAATCCTTTTTTTCCTTTTTTTAAGTAACAATTGTGATAACCATTATTTTCTTTTATACATTAAAGAACTTTTTGTCTGATAAATTTACGCAATATAAATAAACGGATTTTAAAAATAAAAAATAAAGAAAATAAATGTGTAAATATAACATGCTACCTGGATAATTAAAATATAAATATAGATATTTTTTAATCGTGTTAATAATAATTTCACACTGTACATAAACACGCTTTGCTTGTAGAATGTTTTATTTACATCGAATGACAAACTGGCATGCTGATTGGTCGACGCGCTGATTGGTTAACACCTCTTATCGCTAATCCTGATTGACAGCTCAGTTACGCAACACCGAACGCGCGTTCGCTTGCTGGGTTCGCTACTGAATTTGGGGTTCGCTTTCGGCGTTCGCTCTGGGTCCGCTGCGGGTTCGCTCGGGGTGCGCTCTGGGTTCGCTCGGGGTCCGCTATAGCGAACCCCAAGCGAACCCGAAGCGAACCTAGGTAGCAAACCCGGGGTGCGCTTTGGGTTCGCTTTCTGTTAGGTTGTGTCTGGTCGGTACTGTATCTTAGGCTCGCTATTTTGTATAGAACATCCTTTTACGATGGCCGATATCAGCCTGTACATATTTCGACTGCAATTGAAATTTGTACATCTAAAATGTACATTGACATGTACATTTTTCAATGACAATGCACACTTCGTGCTCGTGCCTTTTGTCTGTACATGTACAAAATGGCAAGAAGACAAATTTCAAAAAGTGGACGTATAAAATACATACTCTTTTAGTTAAAATTCCTGGTCGGTGAAGACCATTAAATATGAATAAAATCGTACACAGCACCGGAAAGAGTTTTACTGGAAAAAAAGGCTGAGAAATTAAAAAAAAATGTTATAAACCCTTGCGACCTGTTATTTACATTCAATCTACATAAAAGAATGAAAAAATCATCAATTAAAATTGCTTTCCACAAACAGTTCTTTGCGCCTCTGTCAATAACCCCCCCCCCCCCCAAAAAAAAAAGATGACTATAGATGGAAAATACATGCATACCCTCCATTTTTTTGTGTTTTAATCAAAAGCATTTAGAAAGCTGCAAAGGTCACAAAACTATTTTAACTTTCATATTTCATGGTAAAATCATTCAGATCATAAATACTTAATAATAATATACGTATATACATAAGCACATGTTTCGTTATAAAAAAAAAAAAAAGTAGTAACCCTGATAAAGAAAATATGAAAAAAAGATAAAGACAGTATGAAAAAGAAGGCAAATAAGTTAAATAAGTTTTTTTAAAATAAGTAAAATTTCAAAAGAAATTTTATCCAATATGAATTACACTTCTGTATTGATACTGACATGAGTTGCACATAAATGTTTGTAAAGCAATTTTTAACTGGTGATTTTGTCATTTAATAGACTCTAAGGAAGCTCTTATCACTAGTGAAAATGTTTATCAGACATTGGAAAAAACTATAAGCATACACTGAACCAAACTTCTCAGTGTTCACCTAACATTTTTTAAGTTATAAAGAACAAATGCATACAATAAATAATTTCTTTAATTCATGGTTGATGATGCATATTTCAGTTCGATGTTGCGTAAATTTCATGTATCTCGTCAGACCTTAAAGCAAAGTGTCAAGGACATGATGTACCCTCAAAATGAAAATTCACATAAAATAATCTCTATGGAGTAAGACCACCACTCGTTCAAATTATAGCAAGACATCCTTTTCTCATGGATACCATGTACCCTTGAATAGGAGGTTGATCTATCTGCTGCCACACCTACTGCATGGATCTATCTAAACCGTTGAAATTGTGTGGAGGGGGGGGGGGAGCTTGGACATTCCTTTTGAAAGTCCCAAATGTGTTCAATGAGATTTAGATCCGGGTATTTGGCAGGCCAGTGCATCACACAGATGCATTTTTTGTCAACACTTAGACCCTCCTTGGGCGTTACGCAAGTAAGTGTACCTCTTTAAGGATGATTCAGACTGTTTGAGATGACACTGGACTGCCATAAGCACCAATTTGTTGCCAGTTTCTTACCATTGAAGTTGCAGCTTTAAATGTTTCTAAAGTGGTTCAGGACCATGTAACAATCTTTTAACCTGGTTGTGACGCGAAACCTTGGCCTCAGACGAAGATCCAGATCACTTCCGGTTTGGTTAAATTTTGTCCAAAGCTTTCAAACTGGGATAAGTTGGCGATAAAAATGAGACATAACCTATAGAAAAATGTGTTTAAATGGATTCTTATAATGGTTGTTAATTTTTAAAAGTAATATCAAGGACAAATAAACAGTAAAATAAAAGTTAGTAAAACGTGTCATAAGGATGATCCAGATATCAACATTCCAACGGCTCTCCCTCCTTCCTTAATGGTCATTTTGCCCATGTTTTGTGTTTTTTAGTTGTTAAAAATTGATAATGATCACAAAAAGAAGCTGATTACACAAAGCACGTGTCGCAAAGTACAGATTTATTGTTTTTAAGCTTCGTCACGGGACATTGGTTTTCATCGGTGATAAGTGATTTTCTTTCGACAATTGTTGAGAAGACTCATTGGTTATAATAATTTTAAAATATCATAATATTCCATCATGTAGTTTTTATATAAATGCATTTATTAGAGTGAACACTTAGAAGTTTTGTTAAGTGTATAAAGAGCATACATATTGCGTTTATATAATGTCAGTACAAAGTACATGTCATAATTTCTCAAGAAAAAAAAATGTTCAAAGACCATGTAGTATTAGTGAACAGAAATAGTTGATTAAATGAATTGAGAAAATACATGCAAATGATAATTTCAATTAATTGATCGTGGTCTAAGTGTACCTAAAAGTTTTAAGAGTACTTTTATATGTTCATTCCAACTGTGTAAAATTATCATGGAATTGGAACTCTTTAGAGTGTTCTAATAAAATTAAAAGGTTCATAACTTTTTCCTCTCATTTTTTTTCAGTCTGTTTTACTGTTTTTCTCTTCCCTGTGCCGCTGTACAATTTTATTCATTTTTAATAGACTTCGCCGACCAGGAATTTTAACTAAAAGGGTATGTGTTTTATACGTCCACTTTTTGACATTTGTCTTTTTGACATTTTGTACATGTACAGACAAAAGGCAAGAGGACGAAGTGTGCACTGTCAGTGCAAAATGTACATGTCAATGTACACTTTAGATGCTGATATTGGCCATCGTATCCTTTAGCGTGGTTACAATCTTTCACAGAACTGTTGCAACTCTGCGAGCAAAGCCAACCATATGATGGAAATGGACACATCTCCATAGAATTAGTACCAAAGTATCCTAAATTACATTCTATATTACAATTTAGAAAAAAAATAATAAAAAGTGTTGCTTAATCATATCATGTAAATATGTGTACATAACCTCACTATTTTCAACACTTCGAAAATAAATCATACCTCTGGACTCATTCACAGCTTAATAGTCTAGCCATTTTGAGATACTCTAAATTCTAATTTGTTATAAATTAAAGTAAACATATGACTCCTATATAGAGTAATATTGCAAACTTTAATATTTTGTTAAAAATTTGTCACCATTATCAATTATAACGCATTAGTTGAGCAGTGGCTGTGTGTGATCTCATGGCAAAGTACAAAGTCTGCACTACACTAAGTAGAAGATTTATTGAACTTTAACCATAAATCAATATCTAGCAATACTACATGCGTCTAAATGTTATTTTTATTTTAATTTATCATCAAGTTGTATATTTGGCGGAATTTCGGTGATTTTATTTATCGTGAATAAACATTCTTTATACAAAATTACGCGTACATAAGATTATGTCAATAAACAGTACACTGTAAATGTCACGTCATCAATGAATTACATGTAATTCTTACCTTTACTTTCGATGTTTGGTATAGAACATCCTGTAGCATGGTTACAATCTTCTTCAGAGCAGTTGCAATTCCCATTACAATGTGCACCATATAATGGAAATGGACATTTTTCCATACAATCATTACCAATGTATCCTGGATTGCACTCTAATTAAAATTTAGAAGGTTTGAGAAAGCACCTTGTCACTGGTTACTCAATCAGATAGTACAAGGAAGTATACAATGCACCAAACACACACAAATATATGATCATGTACATTCAGATGAAATATTTCAAGATGGTTAAATATGTAGAAAGATCTCAAGGGATTGGCATAGAGTACTTGAACTAATTATTATCAAACACTCATACATGTATGGATAAAAATACTACCATCAAATATTTAAACATGCATTACATTTCAGACATTCATAACTAAATAAGCAGAAATGACATAAAATAAAGGTTTACAATATATTGATGATATATTACCAACACATTCATGAGATTCCTCATTATACCAGTAATTTCTGCAACATGTAACACCATCGATTCTAACAAAATATAATAATACACTTCAGTAAAGAGAGTCTAATGACAGAACATGTTAAAATATAAGAAACTATTCATGAAATCTTGTTCAGAATAGAACATACCCTCTACAAAGTGTATTTTCTGCTGAAATGAATTGAAAAAATCGTTGTAGATTAGAAGAATATTTTCCAGCTCAAACGTGAATTTCAATTATAATCATTTTAAAGGTGCATAGACACAGATTTGAAGTTTATATTTTCTCAAATTTTCTGTATAATATCACAACTTATATGTTGCTGTAGAATTTCACACGAAAATAAAATTAAAAATTTATTTAATCTGGAAATTATTGAAACTTCGAATCTCGGGAGGCGTTTGATTAACACACCCTTGCACTTTCACAATTTTTAACTTTATCCTCAATACTTAAGAAAAGTAGCAATTTTGTTGTGTATTAATGAATAATATTACATCTATAATCCAGAAAATTCAGAGTAAAAATGTGCGAAAGCAAAACCCACTCACTTAAGTATTGTCAGCCCGTGCTCAGTGTTTTGTAGATGTGTACAGAGTTTAACAAATTGAATACACCCTTGAAACGTAAACTGGTTTTGTAAACAGGGCACGAGCTCTGTTGTTGTTAATGTTTAGGTTTCACCGGGTGTGTTCAATTGTTAAACTCTGCACACACCACTGAGCACGGACTGACAATACTGGTGAGAGGATTTTGCTTTCTACTTTTCTACTCTGAAATTTCTGCATTATAGTTTTAATATTTTTCATTAATAAACAACAAAATTGCTACTTTTCTTAAGTAATAAGGATAAAGTTAAAATTTGTGAAAGTGCAAGGATGTGTCTATCAAACGCGTCAAGAAATTCGAAGTTTCAATAACTTCCAGATAAAATAAGGTTTTTATCAAATTTCGTATGAAATGCTATAGCAACAGATAAGTCATGAAATTATACAGAAAATTTGAGTAAATATTAACTTCAAATCTGTGTCTAAGCACCTTTAAATATATTAGCTGTCTTTATGGTTAAAAAAGCAATATCAACTTATTTTTCTCTTTATTTATCATTATTTTAGGAATGGAAAATTCAGTCTTTTGGATTTTTATTGGCTTTATAAATTCATTTCCTGATTACAATGAGTAGTTTATATGCAATTAAACATTGAGGAAACATTTCATAAATGGTAGTGACTGACCAAAGTTTTACCGTTTTTAGAGGAAAAGATGTAACTACATGTATAACAGCCACACTTAAAATCTGATCAAACTAAAATTGTTTCGGCAAAAATTAATGAAAAATACATCCATCTATTAATCAATACAGACTGCTTACCTGACCTTTCGGGAAAGCATCCTCTAACTCTATGACACAAAGCCGACGAACAGTTACAAATATGCTTGCAGAGCTCTCCAAAGTAGGGAAATGGGCATAGATCTGAGCAGTTCTGACCATAGTATCCGTCTGGACATTCTGAAGCATTGATTTGTTTAGTTAAAAATTACTTAAAACTTTCCTTTTAAATGCGGGAACCCGAACTTTTTAAAGATCACTATTGACTTACTCAAACACTGGTTATTTTTTTTCTCGTACCAAAAGCCACTGCAGCAGATTTTCCGACCATTTTTACTAAAACAAAGGACTCGTTGCATAAATTATCTTGTTATTGACTTTCAAAATGTGTATCAAATGGCCTCATCAATATGATATCTTACCTTCTGCAATATTGATTCCGACTCTCCAAAACTGTTAGAAAGATGATCAAGAAAAGAATATGCATATATTCCCTTTTTGGAGACATAAGAGACAGTGAATCTTTCATGTTCACTAATAAGTGCAGTTCCTGATTCCAGTTAAAAGTTTTGAACCTTAGTCCATTTTGTTTTCTTTCAAAAGATTTTCAAATATGTTTGCTCAAAAATCATTTCTTTGATTACAAGAAATAATTTTCACATAATGAACACATATATTTTTTTCTGAATATAATAAAGTTCAACATGTCACAGTTTATGCCCCACGCTCAAAACAAGTAATAAATTTGTTTATACAATTTTGCGGAAGGACACAAAATGGAATGCAATCTGATTAATTTTGAATATATCAATCATGAAACAGATTGAATGTACAAATTATTTTAATTTGAAACAAAAACTTCCTGAATTAAAACATAATTTTGTGCTAGTGCATAATGTAATGATGATAAACTTAATACCCTTGATCATATCTTTTATAAGCTGATTTCAGAAATCATAAATAGTTATTTATCCTACATGCATCACATTAATTGCAAATGTTCGACTTTTATCAATGTATGATCGTAAATTATGTATTTTTTCTGTGTAAGGTTTTTCATTCTGAATGTATATGAACAAAGCTAATAAAATGTTTTATTAATAAAAATTTAAATTCAGGAACAAAAAGAAAGTTAAATATTACTATTAAGCAGGTTTAATGACATATCTGCTTCAATTGATATATGTAAGCCAGTGCAAAAAATACAATGTCATTTTGAAGATGATCTCCAATGCTCTCTTTAGATTCTATATTTATACTTAAGTAGATAGAGATGTTGTGTTTGTTTTTTTTTTCCTTTCTAATGCAAATGTTTGGCAAAAAAATTAATAAGGACTGTACATTCAATTGTAAACTAGACATAGCTTTCTCAAATATTATAAAATTAATGATATAGTAAACAATAGGACATGACTACGTCCTACATGTACTTGTTGGGGCATTCAAATGGAAATTTTGCTAAAAATCCTGGAAATTGTTGCTACATTAATTATGTAAGAAATTTTGCATGTAGATTCTATAAACGTCATTGAATACTGCTCTCTCTGAAATGCTGAAATACAGCAAGAATTTTCTCTTACATTTCTCAATTTTTAGAGTCAAATTATTTTCAGATTTGAAAATGAGAAAACTTATGTTCATTGAAGAAATACTTTCTGAAGAATTTTATATCTTTAGTAATTGTGTCATTGTATATAAATAAAATATCTTTTTCTGTGTCGGACAGAATTTGAACTAGCTGTTATCACCTTCTATACAAATTGCATTTAAAAATAAATCCAAAAACTCTGATAAATTTCTGTACCTAAAGAGATCCAACACAGAACAAAAAATCGACAAGAGAAAAGTACAAAATCTTACTTATTCTGTCTTTGAGAAATAGTCAAACAACTTTCAATTCAGTTGCATTTAGTCGGCTACTAATATTTGTATAATAAATATTTGATTTTTCTTGGAAAAGCGTGTGACAAAATAAACATGAAAAGAAATGTGTCTTACCTTTTAAAAGATCTTAGTACCAGTCCACGTAAAAATCAGACAAAAGGTGATTCATGGGGGTTCTCAGAATTCGATGATTTTCCATACATAGATTCCTCTTGCACTATGATCCATGAATGTAAAATGAAAAATGTTTTGGATCATGGTTACTATGGAAACCTGGTCTAAGTAATTTCCTTAGCAACCAGCCAATTTTTCCATGTGAAGGGACAAAAAATCACTTATCTTTAAAGCCTGAAATTATATATAAAAACTTTAACAATTATTCTTATTTACTGGTATAATAAAGACACACACTTTAGGTGTTTAAACAACACAAGACATTGATATTTTATTCAAAGGTAGTATTGTGGTAGACATTAGAATATATACATGTTTTTGCATTTTTGCTGACTCAGCATTTTCCTCGATTTTGGCAATATTGAAAGTCAATTTAAAATTAATACCAAGCTAATACAGCTGTTGTGTTTATTTCACATAAAAGGGGAGGACTCCCTCTTTTAGACTCTAACTTCGAAAACGCGGGTTTTTGAAGAATTCCTATCCGTTGCCTAGCAACAATTTTGGATGTTTCGATAAAGAAAAAGTGAAAAATGGTAAAGAGTTGAGTTAAAAATCTTATAAATTGTTATGTTTTTGCTGCAGATACAATGTTTCAAGTAATAGAAAATAATTCTCATTTATTTAAAAAATGAATCAATAATTCATAATTATTTATCTCCATGGCAACAGCAAGTTTTCCATAGCAACAATGCAAAAAGGGTTATTTTGGGCATCTTTGTATAGAGTTATAATGGAAACGAATAGATAATTATTCTTAAAATTGCAATTTAGCTAATGTTAATTTAATATGGGTCTGATAAAAGTAAATTTTATCTAATTAACCCATGGCAACAATTCTGAATATCTATAGCTAGCAACTAATTTTGTAACCACTTTACCCTTTTACATACAGGCATCTTTTTTTTTTTTTTTTTTTTTTTTTTTTTTTTTTTTTTTTTTTAAGCTGAAATGCGATTTTCCGAAAAAGGCCTTTTGAATGAAAAATAAACACAAATAGATACAAGTAGTATGTATCAAAATATCTTTGTTGATGTAAAGATTCCATAGAATAAATAACTCTTGGGCTGCCATGGTAACAAGTTCCACACTGGCCAGAAAACAAACTTTTTGTTTACGAAATACTTGGCCCCAGTTTTTGCCTATTATTCAAATTGGCAAAACTAACTGGTTATACAAGTAATTTTAGCATTCCTGTTTCTTCAAATAGTATATATTTTATGATAACCGTGAATATAGTACCTTAAATTAATGTAGCTAAGCTACCATTCCATATGAAGGATAAGGGCTCTCATAAAGCTATGTTAAATTTTACACGTAAGAATCTCTATGAATTTTTGTGAAAAGATTTCTCTTACGGTTGAAACTTATGGCAAGATTTTTTTTCTTTGTGAAAATGTCTATTGGTTTTGAAAATATCTGGAAATCAATTGATTAATTATTGTTGTTTTAGACACTAAAGTAATAATTTACATCCACGTTGATGAAGAGCTTCATATTTACACCTTTACTCAGCACTCAGACCCACTGATCATTAAGGGTTCTTTATCTGCCAATGCCAACCATAACATTTAAGGTCAGATCCAAAGGACCTGCGACTTTCACTTATAGTGACGGGTGCTTGGCGAAGAGACAGTCACTACCTATGTTTACGTTTTAGGTTTGTAGCAATGCAGCAAACGAGAATCGAACCCGGGCCTCCCAGCTATGGAAATTATATTAGGACTAAAACGTATCTTAAGAGATACTGGGAGTATCTTTATTGTATGGTATACCATCCAATATTTTTAAACTCATAATAATGAGCTATGTACCATGACTAAAGTCAAGTTATTTTGAGTCTGATCCAAAAATGAGCTTAAGACATCCTTAACTTCCTGAAACTGTTCTCATCCTATGCTTGTGTAATTGCAAGCATGACTGTAAGTGTCAAAGTACAATGCATTAATCGATGATTGATCACGGCGTTGGGGAAGTTGCTAAAAGTACTATTTTTTCTTCACTACTCATAAGTATTTGAAGTTACATTACGGTGAAGCTGGAATTTCCTTTCTTGTCTCACTATACCTTGAGTCATTAAGTCAAACTACATGTGAATATAAGGATAAACACAGATTTTTTTGCATGATTCTATATAGTGAAAAGGTCACTCATCCAGGACTTATGCATGCTTGCTGTACCTTGAAATGGAAGAAGACATTTACATATCACTATTTTCTAGTACTTACAAACCAGTCTTTAAAACGATAGGTGAGCTAGCGCTGTAGCCATCATAAAACTCAGAACTAGATATCAGAATCATTGGAACTTTAATTTGCTGAATCGATTGATCATCAATAAGAAGGTACGGTGGTGAACTGGTGTAGTGAATGGGGGGGAGGGGGGGGGGGCTCAATTCAGAATGGTGAATTCTAGAGTGGGCTTCACAATGACACAACTAACTAACTCTGCTTTAAGCATTCTGTAGTTTAGTGTAATTTCAATCTGCGGTGAAAAATAAGACATCAAAAGAACCAATGGGCACCTAGTTTAAAATATTCCAGTGCGGTACCGTTTTGTGCAATCGCATTTTCTTAGGTCTTTCCGGCAAGCTCGAAAAAAAACATAGGTTATATTTCTGAACTTGCTAGAATGATCAAGTGAGGTGGTAAAAGCTAGGTATTTATTATAATTTTAAAAATGACTGATCTCTTCAGTCTTGGCATTATAATGTCCAAGAATTGAATGAAAAGGGCGGAGATAAGTAATATAGAAGTAATATAAGTAACTGTTACTTTATATACATTTTTGTACAGGTTATAACAGGTAAGACAACAAGACAGGGAACTTCAGATCACGTGTATTTTTTGATGATATAACGGATTTTACATGGTACAGTAGTATTACCAGAATGCAGTACCGTGATGCCGAGGATGCGTATACTTATAAAAAAGACTAACGTAATTGCTAGCGCTTGCTTGAGAGCGCTAGCAACTGAAAAAGATAGCTCCTTAATAGCGAGGCAATATAAGTTCCTTGCTGCATATCTGTAGCTCGCTGGCCTGAAAAAAATTGGGATGGATGACTCCAGTCTTTTTTTTTTTTTCAGTATTTCCCCCACAGAACTACATAAGATCCATATGCACTGTTTACTACATTACTCCCTCACAGTGCATATGTAAAGGAAATTTACTTACGGAAATATATGTTTGATTATTTGTTGGTTTGATAATTATATGAAAAGCGATACCAAGTATCTATTTATGTACAGTCAATTTTCTAATATGCATTTTGATTTCATATTAATTTCTTCTGAATCATTTTTTTAGGAGAGAGAAGTGTGTTATTTTGTAGTAAAAGGAACCAAAAGGCCCACATTGCTTACTTCAGCACATTTGCTTAGAAAAAGCAGAAATCAGATCAATGAAATATATGGAGATAACGAACAGTATTCAAGCTCAAAAGTCCATGAAACAATACAAAATAGGAGCAGAGCAAACACGGACCTCTAAACATCAGAGGTGGGATCAGGTGCCATGGAGGAGTGAGCATCCCCTGCCGACCGGTCACACCCGCCGTGTGCTCCTTGTCATGATCGGGAAATAACGGAAAAATCCGTCGACAATTCAGTGTGTAAATAATGGCCTAACAATTAGTATGAAAAACGTCAGTCAGCATTTGACTCAATGATAAATTGTATTTGCTGACAAGGTCATTGTATCGACCATAAAACGAAATGATGACTTTAAACGAGACAGCTGATATTCTTGTTTCATCAACTTGTTTGTCAATAATTTACCTCGTTTTAGAAATTGTTCATACGTAGAGCATGCTCTTGCGTATCGAATCAACTGAGAGATATATACCCCGTATGCAGGTGATGAAGGTATATTGCTGCATAAGTAAGGGAAGTTGACGATTGAAAAGTTAAAGTCATCACGTTTATCATAAAGCTTGGTTGTTAGATTACCATTAACGTCTTTTTCAAGTAAAATATCCAAATATGAAATAGATGTGTCAGACTCTGTGGTATCTTTTATCTCAAGCTCACCAGGATATATCGTATCGACATAAGAATGAAAATAGCCATTGTTAATTGACAATACATCGTCGATATATCTAAATGTCGAGTTAAAGGCCACAGCAAGTGTTTTCTTCTTTTCACGTACAAGATTTTGGACAAATTCTGCTTCATATGAATACAAAAAAAGGTCTGCTAATTGCTAATTGGGCGCAATTGGTACCCATGAGAATTCCAATAGATTGTTGGAAGACCTGGTCTCCAAAAACCACATAGATATTGTCAATCAGAAACTCAAGCATCTTTTTAATGTCAACTTCAGAATACTTGTGTGTACAATCAGAATTTTTTTAACAAAATAATTTTGCAAATGACCAATGACAAGGTAAGTATATTTACGAGTTCCATTTTTATTGAAAAAGCAGCTGTCAATTATATCAAAAAGCCTGGACTTTAATTTATCATGGGGAATGGTTGTGTATAAAGTAGAAAAGTCATAAGTTTTTAAGCTGTTGATTTTGGTAAAATCTTGCGATTGCAAATTTTCCAAAAGTTCCTTGGAATTTTTAAGTATCCACATCTGATTTACACCACTTCTCGAATATATTGTTGCACAGTACTCTTGAAGTTTCTCCTTCACCACTGTTAATATCTTAGTGAGGAGTAAAGAAAGAGGCTTGCTTGAACATTTACTGGAACCCGCTATGTATCTTTGTTTGTAAGGAATTTTATGAAGTTTCGGAATCCAATATAAATATGGTAATTCAAATTCATTTTGGTTGTTTGGGATATTCAAAATATTCAAAACTGACATATGATTTTGAAGAATTTCTTCCTTAGAAAGGGAACTACAAGTATAAGTTGGATTACCACTTGTAGAATTAAATCCAAGTTCCTCTAAAATACATTTAATATAATGAGCCTTACAAACAAAGACAATGTTGTTACCTGCTTTGTCAGCAGGGACCAGTACGTACTGATCATGTAATCTATCTAATTCTTTTTTCACTTCTGGATTGTTGAATACAGAAGGATAGATGGTTCTCATATTGCCCCTCACTCTTTTAATGCGTGATTTTAACATACATCTGATACATTTAATCCATTCTGACAAAGTGTCAAGGTCTTCTTTTTCATGTATGGCCCATCGCCTGGCGTTGTCCTCTACAGAATCCATAATATTAATGAAATTCAGACGCCAGTTGAAGGATCGGGGTTCCCTAAATTTAGGACCTTTTAAAATTAGTGATCTAAGGTCCTCATTATTAACTATATTAACGTCACCAGTAATAACGTGTCTAGCAGGACTATAGTTATAGGGCGAAGAAGAACATGAACACGATGGAGGATTATGTTTCAGATATTCGATATCCAGGCCCTGTAAAGTTTTCTTGTAATTAAAAAGTTTGGAAGCAATAGTCGATGTATATTTGTAGGAAATACAAGGTGTAGTCTTTAACTTGAAATATGGTGGAATACAAGACTGGACCCTTTTGTGATTAAGAATATTACTTATATTAACCGCGTCAATTCCTTTGTTGGCATATTGAAGTTTAAGGAAAAAACGGATTGTTTTAGCTGCATTTTCTTCAGTAAAACGCGGGGGTATCAAAAGCCTATGATTTGCAATATCCATAATCACAGATCCGAGCCTATATTCTGGTGTCGAGGAATCAAAAAATGGACTTTCCTTGACCTTTTCAAGAAGACTATTTAAAAGTTTCAAAGGGACAGAGTAAAGTTTGGTGCGAATATGATGTAGACCTAACTGTTGATTTACGTAAGGTAGTAAAGAATCAAAAGAGACATCGTGTATTAAAGGTTTATTGTAAGACCGATGCCCATGACTACGCTTACGTCTCTGTGTATGGTTAAAAAGTCCCATCACATTTACATTGCTACACTGCGGACTGGAAAGATTTCCAACACTTTCGACATTGTCATTACATCCATAGGGAAAAGCTGTCCCTAGCTTTCTAATCCAAAATTCTTCTCGTTGTCTACGGAAAGGTGTACTCAGTGATGAACTGTTTGTGTGGTGGTAAATCTTTTCTAGAATTCTAACTTTCATGGACAAAATTGAATGATCAGGTAAATTAAAATGTTTGTATAAAAGTTGCTGACCCCCGTTATTTATCTGAAATCTATTACCTGATGTTCTTTTATTGAGTGATCCCTTAGTTTCACCAACATAAACAAGTCCACAAAGATTACATTCTATTCTGTAGACAACATTAGAAGATTTGCAGTTCAGATTTTCCCAAGTTTTGGTACAGAAGCTCTGTCCAGTAAGATTACTGGTGAGAGAAAAGTTAGTTATCAAAATGTCACAGGTTTTACAGTTTTTCGCAGAACATTTTGAAATAGAAGACATGGGATCGGAAAAGGAGTCTTCGAAAATATCTCTACTTTACATTCTTTCAATTTTTTGTATGAACTATTGGTTTTATACCAAAACTGGGAATCTGAAGACTGTACATATGACGTTTGTTTAATATCCCTGAGGATAATCCGAGGGGCACCGAATGAACTCCTCGAGTCTGTGTCCTTTATAGACTCAAAAGAGTGACGCCTTTTTATACTGGGCGACGCGTCATCCAGTATCATTTCGTTATTCTGTGTACTCATGAATGAATAGGTACCGAACGACAAGTATCCTCGGGGACAGACTGTCCACCAGCAGAGATACATGTTCGGTGGTTAAAATGAAATATATGGAGATAACGAACAGTATTCAAGCTCAAAAGTCCATGAAACAATACAAAATAGGAGCAGAGCAAACACGGACCTCTAAACATCAGAGGTGGGATCAGGTGCCATGGAGGAGTGAGCATCCCCTGCCGACCGGTCACACCCGCCGTGTGCTCCTTGTCATGATCGGGAATATCAAAAAGTTTATGCGCGACAAACTTGAATTTACACTACCTCAGGATGCTTCCATTTCAATATTAGTAATCATGGTTTTGTTGTTTCTGAGGGGAAGAATTTTAAATATTTTTTCCCTATATATTCTTAAGTACAAATTTGACCCCCTGTTGTGGCCCTGAACTACCCTTGGGTGTCATTAAATCTACACTATGTAAGAATACTTCTGTACTAATATGACTAATAATGGCATTGCTGTTCTAAAGAAGAAAATATTTTAAGATATTTCCTATATATTCCTATGTAAAACTTTGGGCCCCTGTTGTGTCTGTGCCCCACCCCAATGGGTCATGATTTGAAGAAACTTGAATCTTCACTACCTGAGGATACTTCTCTATCAATATGTCTAATAATGGCTTAGTTGTTCTTGAGAAGATTTTTTAAGATACATGTACATGTATTTCCTATATATTCCCATAGTAAACTTTTACATGTACCCCGTGTTGTGGCCCTGCCCTACCCACAGGGGTAATGATTGGAATAAAATTGAATCTACACTACCTGAGGATACTTTTATGACTAATCAGAGTTTTGCTGTTCTCGAGAAGAAGACTTTTAAAGACAGTTACTCTACCTTCATACGTAAAACTTTGAGCCCTTCTTGTGGCCCTGCCCTACCCCCGTTGGTTATGATAAGGACAATCTTGAATTTAGAATATGTAATGAAGACTTCACATGTTTCATTTTTCCTTGTCCAGTGGTTCTTGAGATCAAGATTTTTAAAAGATGCCACCAAATTTGCACGAATTCTTGATTATCTCCCCTTGAAAGAGGGCGTGGCAATTTCTGTGAACAAACTCAAATCCCATTTATCCAAGGATGCTTTGTGGCAAGTTTGGTTGAAATTGGCCTAGTGGTTCTTGAGAAGTCGACTCAGGTGAGCCAAAAAATAATAAAGACATTTATTATATGACTCTGTATTTTTAATTAAATGTTAAATATATTTCTTTGTTATATAAACATAGTCTGCGATGTTACAACATTTTAGAATTATCTTAAGAATCTCCTAAGTGTATCCAAGTAAGCCCATTCCTAAGGGAGCTTCTGGGTCTATCTTATAAGATATGTCTTGTCTTAGGGCCATCTGAAGTTTTGTCCTCAGATATCTCTTAAGTTATTAAGTGGTTCATGAGAAGATCCTTTCCTATATATTTCCATATTAATCTTTGATCGTACAGTAAGGCCTCATCCTACACACAGCCCCCTCCCTCGGAGTCGTTTTTAAACAATTGTATTTGAATGTACACTACCCAAGGATGCTTCCATATAAGTTTCGTATATTCTAGCTGGCCTAGTGGTTCTTGAGAAGAATTTTAAGGACCCTCTTTACACTGATGAAAATTGTTTTTTGGATTTTGAGAAAATTATACAGCGTAAAGACGGATATGGATATTTGAAATCAACTAATTAATTTTTGATATAGGGAGTGTGCCTTTTTTTTTATCTAGGAAAAATCTTCAAAAACAATGAGGTAACGAAAACGAAAATAGCTTTTATTTACTCAAATACAGAATACATGTATATACACATTGTAAAATCTTCAGCTACTCTATCTAAGTCTAATATAATTTTTCGAATACTTATTTTAAATTATGACATATAGTGCAGATTACAAATTATTCTATTTTATGTCAAATGGTGGGTCAGTCCAACTAAACAAAAGTACCCTGAAATTAGGGTGCAGTGTAAAGAGGGTCCATAAATGATGACATAAAATTTTCATTCATTTTTATTATCTCGCCCTTAAAGCCGGTGTGGCCCTTCATTTTACCAAACTTGATTATCCTTTATTATCCAATGATACTTTTTGGGAAGTTTGGGTACAGTGGTTCTTAAGAAGTTACAAATGTGAAAAGTTTACAGACAAACAGACAGGCAGGTACCAGACAAAATGTAATCAGAAAAGCATTCATACACCACTGAAGTTTCCAGAATGTAATGCTATATTATTTTTTTTATTAATGATTTTTAAATAATGAATTAATCTCAATTAAAATAAGTTTTTCTCCCCAAACATTAGAAAATTTCAAAATTTGGTTATTATACACAGTTGCTAAGCAACACTAACTTCAAAGTGTATCCATGGTAACCATAAAAACATACAGTTTCTTAAATTATGAATGTTAAAGTTTCGTGAGTGTTTTGCTTATTTCAATGCAAGCGAAAGGTATAAATACTGGAAGCCAAAATTTCAAAAAAAATATTTTTGTCACAGATAGTTTGCTTTCTGGCCATTGTGCAACATGTTGCCATGGCAACCCAAGTATTATTTGATTATGGAATCTTGTCATCCATACAAACGTTTTGATACATAATAATATTGTATCTTAAGGTATTTATTTTTCATTTAGAATGTTTTTTGTTGAAAATCTCATTTCAGCTCTTAAAATTTAGCCCCAAAAATGACTGAATGTAAATGGATATTGTGGTTACAAAAGTGGTTGATAAATGTTCAGATTTGTCGCCATGGGTTAATTAAGTACAAAGTACTTTATCAGATCCATATTAAATTGACATTAGCTAAATTGCAATTTTAAGAATAATTATCTATTCGTTTCCATTATAAGTCCATACAAAAATGCCCAAAATAACCCTTTTTGCATTGTTGCTATGGAAAACTTGCTGCTGCCATGGAGATAAATAATTATGAATTATTGATTCATTTTTTAAATAAATGAGAATTATTTTCTATTACTTGAAACATTGTATCTGCAGCAAAAACATAACAATTTTTGACTGATTTTTGACTCAACTCTTTACCATTTTTCACTTTTTCTTTATCAAAACATCCAACTTTGTTGCTAGGTAACGGATAGGATTATTCAAAAAACCCGCGTTTTCGAAGTTAGAGTCTAAAAGAGGGAGTCCTCCCCTTTTATGTGAAATAAACACAACAGCTGTATTAGCTTGGTATTAATTTTAAATTGACTTTCAATATTGCCAAAATCGAGGAAAATGCTGAGTCAGCAAAAATGCAAAAACATGTATATATTCTAATGTCTACCACAATACTACCTTTGAATAAAATATCAATGTCTTGTGTTGTTTAAACACCTAAAGTGTGTGTCTTTATTATACCATTGAATAAGAATAATTGTTAAAGTTTTTTATATATAATTTCAGGCTTTAAAGATAAGTGATTTTTTGTCCCTTCACATGGAAAAATTGGCTGGTTGCTAATGGAATTACTTTGACCAGGTTTCCATAGTAACCATGATCCAAAACATTTTTCATTTTACATTCATGGATCATAGTGCAAGAGAAATCTATGTGTGGAAAATCATCGAATTCTGAGAACCTCAGTGAATCACTTAAATATTACTTTTGTCTGATTTTTACGCGGACTGGTACTTAAGGTCGTAGGAAGAAAAAAATCACTTCCATATGGAAAAAATTATGAAATATTATTGTAACGTGTTGGACTTAACAATATCATGGAAGTTTTTCTATTTCTTTTTAATATCTTTCTTGCAATGATATTTTAATATATCAGTTGAATTTATGACAATTTAATTTTATAGCACATTTAAAGATTTCACATTAAAAATGTTATAGAATATACCGTTTTTCTTTAGAAAGGGATTGACACAAAGCGCTTTTGTGAGATAGATATTTGGTATTGATAATCGAAAATATACAGACCCTGAAACGTACTACTACCCCAAAAAAGCGTGTGACTTTCGTACGCTTTTCGTTTCGTGCAAACCGTTTAGCGTTTCGTGTAAACCGTGTAGCGTTTCGTGTAAACCGTGCAGCGTTTCGTGTAAGCTCCAAAGCGTTTCGTGCAAACCGTGTAGCGAGCGTGCGAGAAGCGTGTGAGAAACGTGCGACTTTCGTGTAAGAACCGTGTGAGAAACGTGCGACTTTCGTGCAAGAATCGTGTGAGAAACTTGTAGGATTCATTCGGAAGTCATTTTTTTAAATATGGCTATGGATGGATCAACATGTCATTCTGTGCTGTTTGTAACTAATATTATTCGGATATATCATACTGGTGGTATTTTAAGATAGAAAAAAAAAAACATTAAGATAGGAAACGACAAAATAAAGTCACTCGGTAATGTATTACATATTCGTTTGATTTTCTTTCTTTTTTATTTCAATAAAGATGGACAGAAAATGTGTTCAAAGTAATTAATTATATCCACATCAATTTTTAGGTATTTGATTCAATACGTTTTTTTTTAAAGGGAGCAATACTGAACATTTTGTTAAAAAAAAATTCATCAGGAATCCGGTCTTGTCCTTTTCATTCATTTATCTGAATCTCTTCACCATTTTACAATTATGATATATAGAGATTACAAGAACACATTGGTGATTAATACAAAATAAAAGATAGATAAGGCAGGCGTGAAAAATAAAATACAAAAATTAGTACGTCGATATAAATGTGAAGTATGGGAATTCTAGACGGGGAAGCAAAATTATTTTTTTTCTTTATAAACGAACATAAGAACGAAAGATTGTGAAACAAATAATTTTGAAACAATCAGCCATTCATAGTCTTCTTATGCATAAATTGGTAGATTAATAACTGTCATATAAATGAAGTATAATTCACATGCATCGGCAAATAGAGGGTTAAATATTTCCGGGGGAGGGGGGGGGTTCAAACGAAAACAGAAACTTTGAGTTTTTGTTGTTAACAAGTTTTTATAGATAGTTTTCTTTTTAAAGAAAATTATTGCTTTTTTTTCGGGGTGCGCCCGATGCACCCCTTAAAAATACATTGGAATCTTCTTTACACTTCCAACACTCTTCTTACTACTGTGATCAAGGTCATTTATAACAATGATCACGGGCTTCGCGTGCCGGGTTCTGCTGCATGTTTTATCTCTTGTCAATCATGGCTAAGATGACACCCGACAATAACGTTAACGATTGATTTTTAATTCGTGAAATCGAATGGTTTTATTTGTATTTAATGGGTACAAATAAATACACGTGGATTTTATTTCTTAAATTTATCCGATTGTCTGTAAACAGTGAATTAATTTGCCAGTGTATTCGTGAATTAAAAAATATAAAGAAATAAATCCTGAATAATTATATTTTAATCGTATTATTAATCACGCAGTTCTAGAGCATATTTTTTTTTAGGACATTGGACATGTGTACATGTTTATTGGATGTATGGTTAAGAGCCGCGACTATTGATTACAATCATTACATCTTTTTGTCTGTAGCTAGACGGGTTTGAAATCATGGATTTCACAAGGGTATATTGTTTTTATTTGCTAAACACAATGCCTCAAAAGAGAACTAAAGAATTACAATACTTATCCTCCGGCTTCTCTATCATATTAAATTTTAATGATAAATCAAAGTTTAATTCTGTAATAAAATGATATATTTACCATTCTGAATAAAGTGCATTTCATGAATTACACGTATCTGGTCCCGCTGGAGATATGGTTATCCTTTTTTTTCTTAGAACGGGCATTTGTTTCTATAATAATTTTTTTCCCAGTAGTATACTTATTGAAACAAGTGCCCGTTACATTTAGGCATGTACAGAAGTAAGATCTCGGTAATCTACACCCCCCCCCCTCCTTGCACAATGTTCTTGTTTGATGCAGTGTACATATTACCTTTGCAAATTATAAACTAAACCTAATTTAATCAAGTGAAATTATCTATTTACTAATTCGAAAAATGAATAAATCAATCAATAATTTTAAAATAAAGAAATGAAAAGAAAACCAATCCGTTTACAGAAATCAAGAAATTTAATCAATATTTTTTTTTTTTTCAAATCAATAACTGAGTTTATTTGTCAGTAATAAAACGACTTTTTAATATCAAAATATAATTGTAAGAACATTGAATGCTGTAAATGAATTACAAATTTAATTATTTTTTTCTGTGCGTAATTTAGAGTCTAGTGAAAAAGGTTTGTACATAGACGATAATAGGCATTTCATCGGGCGGGTCACATACTCAGTGACAATTATTAAGTAATTACAACTGAATATTGAGTATTTCATCTGTTAATATTGTACTGGTGTAGCGAGTTTTAATATTAATTTAATCTGAAATATTGCAATTCTTCACTAATCTTTGATTAATCGTAATAATTTAAATAAAGTCCGAGAGATTCCGAATAGAAAATCCAGATCGAGGCCAAAGCGTGCGAGAAGCGTGTACAAAGCGTGTGAGAAACATGTACAAAGCGTTTCGTGCAGGCTTTCGTGTAAACCGTGCAGAAACCGTGTAGCGAGCGTGTACCGTTCGTGCAGCGTGCGTGTGGGGTAGTAGCACGTTTCAGGGACTGTAGTTTTATGACATCTGCTCACATGAACAATTGTAAATCATCTTTTATTCTATATTAAGAAACAAGAGAATAATATTTTCATGAGTAGACTGACTCTTTTTTTTTTATTTTTTTTTTTTTATTTTTGACTAATTTCAAAATATATCGCAGCTATTTAAGGCTGTGCGAAGGCTTAATATGCATTATAATATATATTTTATTTTGAGCTACATTTTAATTTCAATTTGTAATCTATGTATAAATTTGCAGTCAACTTGTGATGAGAGCGTAATCAGGTATTATAATAATGCATTTTTGTGATATCACATTACTTTGTTGATCACGTGTCGGATACTTATAAATTCATAAATGTTGCACAAAAATTGCATCGTCACAAATGCGAAACAACATTATTGGGAAAAATTTGTCACACAAGTCAATTCATTGCGATCTTTGGTACATATAATGTGCTGGGGGAAAGTCTGAATTTTACTTCTTGAGAAAATATTCCACGAGAAATTAAATCATACAAGGGTGCATTTCCACTTATCGCAATTTATACAAAATAGGATAAATTACATACAATCCCCCAGCAAAGGTCAGTAAGAGGAAAAACTTCTCTAGTAGATTCACGCAGAATATCTTCAATTTATCCTTATTAATCACTTGTGCCAGTCAAATATATACACGATTTATAAATTCTAACTTTGTCCACGGACGTGTGAAGGGGGTATGTGGGAGCGTTTCAAAGTCATTTTTGTTATTGTTTGAATATATTGTATATCGGACAAGTTAAAGGATTAACGATATTAAATTGCAAATATTCAACATCATAATACCACACTAAAGCTTAAAGAAAAATCCAGACACTTGAATCAAACAACAACGTTAAAAAATCTTTACATGTCATGTGAAAGGAATGTAAAAGGTATGACACTTTCCCCGTCACCTCAGCTCAAGTATGCAGTGGCTTGACTTCATATGCTATTGTGACGTCATATCTAGGTAGTTCAGAGAAGTTATTACAGTTGGGACAGTTTGATATTTTACGGACAGTCTTATCCTAGATGCGATCGGTCTTGCAAATGTAAATTGATTAACATTTTTTTTTTAATGAAGAAAAAAAACATCAATATAAAACAAGTAGAGCTAAACTGTCTCAGTAAAAATAATTTATAAACTCACAAAGTAAGAGGAAAAAAACGCTTTTATATCAGCCATTTTTTTAAAGGGGAAGTTTAAAGATGTTTGAAGTTTTTAACAGCATCAGTTTTTTTTTAGAAATGTGAATTGTGGTGTTTGCACTTGTATATATCGGGTCTCTGCTGAGTTCGGCCAAAGCGACATCGCTAACATCAGCTGTTTGTCACATGAAAGGTTTAAAATTAGAATATATATGTACAACTACGAAGGTCGTAAAAGTTCTACGAAAATATACGGGTATGCTATATCATTTACTCTATTCTGTTTGAGACAAATTCCTTAACATGAAAAGTGCTGGGAGCAACTTCCTCATGCTCAGGAATTGTGTAAAATTTAGCCGTATTTCTATAAACTCCAGACATATATGTAATACACTTTGGAATAATGTAACATTACAGAATAAATAAACAATGCACAACCAGCTCCCAGCACTTTTCAAATAAATAATTATATCTACACATGTTTAAAAAATCAGAATTTAACAAAAATAGCTGTGTCTTTGCACTTTAATTCTCCACTGGTTGACTAATTAAACTGCAAATTATCCTTATTCAAACATCAAACAAGACAATTTTCACTATTGCTGACGTTCGAATGCCTTAAAAAAATCTCACATTGTACAAATCTTACTAAACACGAAAAGACCATTGACATGTTTCTTTTTCGGTCTTCACTGTAAAAAAAAAAAAACAAAAAAACATGTGAGCCAGGTTTTTTGAGTGCATTGTCTGATATCTGTTATCTACGATATAATTGGTATTTAAGTCACATTTTGTATGTCTTTTGTCCAAAAAAAAAAAAAAAAAAAAAAAAAAAAAATGCTTTATTTTGCTCATCGCCTATTAAGTAGCTATTTCTGCATTTTCATTTACTGCGCGGATTACAACCCCGCTGTTTTGGCTTCGTTTGAAATATGTTCATTTTCTGAGATAAAAAGATCCCCATCTTCACTTATCATAATATCATGATACGCTGGCACATTTTCAGTAGGAATTTCATGTTCATTATCTGTTCTTCTATTTCTATGACGCAATTCAATCCAAATAAAGATTAGAACCAAAACCATAAGAACACCTCCAAAGACGTATGCAACAACGACAAGATAAAAACGTTTCTGGCTAAACTCGTCATTTTTCTCAATCAGAAACCTGGAATCTGAAATATAATAAACTCTATCATAATATTCATTTGGGGATTTATTTCCCATATGTATGATTTTCAGCTTTTATTTCGGTGTTTCATAACAATTAAATCGAAAAAGTGCCTGATTTTTAATTTGTGTTTAATTTTCTTCACATATGCTACTGTTGTTTAATGTCCCTTTTGAGAAATTTTCACACTTAATATATGGAACTTAATATATGAGATACATCTGAATTTTTTTTATATTACTCCCTATAAACAAGATAAAAACATTATAAATTATAGACAAAAATCATTAATGGCATACATGTACTTACCTAAAACGCAGACTTTTTTTTTGATTTTGTAGATCTTCCATAATGTACAGTGAAATTATAATATTGCTTCTTTTATTCATTTTTTTTACTTTTATATTATCTTAACATTATCAATATTTCCTAACATAGTTGTGATAAGATTTTATAGATCTCTTAACCCTAACAAAAAAAATTTATAGTTAACTATAGTTAACTATAGTTAACTATAGTTAACTATAGTAAATCAAAGTGTCAAAGTTATCACTATAGTAAATCAAAGTTTTCAAAGTGATCACTATAGTGTCATAGTGATCACTATAGTAAATCAAAGTTTTCAAAGTGATCACTATACGCAGCACAGTTAAGGTGCCAAATGGAAATATCGGCGAATTTTTTAGATAGAAAATACGTTCTTTACAAGGATGGGCATTTCTTTTTAGGACTTTACTATTATCGGACAAATGCAGTGTGGTTGAAAACTAAATGCTGAGGACGATTAGATTTCTTATTAAGACTTGTCACGTGATGTGGCAGTCACGTGATTTTAGCAAATATACCTGAAGTTTTGAGGTCATCTATAAATTCTAATATTGCAAGGGCCTAACCAAGTTAAAAATCTAAGTTTAACATATAATTATTTTCAACATTCTTTGTAGTTTGTGAAAAGTGCTGCGAACCTATATAGATTCTACTATCTAATTGCTAAAATTACATTTGTTAGACTGTATGTTGAATATTTTGCTGGTCAAGTACATTAAATATAGATATGATTAATTCATGTGCAAGATTTCAACAGGTTCGCAGCACTTTTCAAATATCTTCATACTTCTTGAGTTCATGTGTAAACGCTTGTCATAATTCATTGAGGGTATTCCCTTGCAATATATCGATTTATTACGACCCTTCTATTACCCGTCAATGAATCTGCATACAAATATACGACAGTATCGCTTGTCTAGGGAATGTTCGGGAAGTATATGAATAAAATCATAAAACAGACATCGCATCCAAGTTAATGGCCTCTTATATATCTACAATTTATATTTTATTTAATTACAAAATACATTTTTCATTGTATAAATATAACTTGATCCGCCTCTCACTGCATACAAACTGCGTCAAATTTTCCTATATGACGTCACATTGACAAGTGCATTGCGATCAGTGAATTGTTTATATATTGCTGTGTGGGATTTAACCAACGACAATAATGCATGCACTACTTAGTATTGACGTAGTTTAAAGCTATTCATAAGTTTAAAATACCAAATCATTTCATTTTGTGGTAATTTGAAGAACTTCTATTTTTGTGTGATGTCAATGTAAGCATTTCCCGTAAAAATTAGGCCCCGCCTCCTTACTGCAGCCTTAACTGTGCTGCGTAGTGTCAAAGTTATCACTATAGTAAATCAAAGTTTTCAAAGTTATCACCATAGTAAATCAAAGTTTTCACAATAGTAAATCAAAGTTTTCATAGTGAACACTATAGTAAATCAAAGTTTTCATTGTTATCACTTGAGTAAGTCAAAGTGTCAAAGTTATCACTTTAGTAATATAAATCAAAGTGTCAAAGTTTTCACTATAGTAATTCAAAGTTTTCATAGTGTCAAAGTTATCACTATAGTTAACTATAGTAAACTATAGTTAACTATAGTATTTTTTGTTAGGGAAACAACATTCATCCCACACACTACTGGACTTAAAATTCCCTGATATTCTGAAAAATCTCTGATAAACTCTGATATCCACTGTTTAAGTACTGCTTTTCTCTGTATAAGTACTGTACAGTCACTGTACAAAATCCCTGTACCTACTGTAATCCCCAGTAAATCACAGTACAAACCCACTGTTATTTTCTATACATCCCTGTACTTTACTGTACGTCCCCTCTGTACGGCCCGGTACACCACTGTCTGTCCTTGTACGCCTCCACAGTACAGCACTGTACATCACAAACGTTTACAGTACTCAACTTCTGTACAGCACAGTACACTACTGTTGCTCACTGTACACGTCCCAGACTGGCACTGTACATCACTGAAATTCAATGTACGCATCCCAATTTGGCACTGTACATCACTGAACCATACTGCGAATATTTTAGACGTATTAAATGAATGAAATTTAACTTTTGAATTTCCTTAATTTTATTCTTCTCTTGTTACTTCTCTAATTGTTCAGAAGCCTTTGGTATTTTAGATTTAAGCGATTAAAATATTTATTTCAAAAGTGATAAATTTGTGCTGTTAGTACACTTAACACACACTAGCACCATATATAAAAAAGTAAAAATTAAATCCTATAAATTATATTTAAGATCATTTAATTGATAATTATGATTCCTCTGGTCTTAAAGTTTTGAATTTACTGAGCAATTAAATTATGTATAATAATTATCATTCATAGTATTGAACAATTTTAACGTCACATTGTCATTTTCCATAGTTCGATAATGCGGTTAACAACCTGATTTGGTAGGCAAAGTTACATGTTAAGAAAAATTTTGAAACATTAGTATATTCTATATTTTTTAAATATTTTTTCTCAAAAATTTAAGTCTCTCTTTCTATCTCTCATACATTTACTCTGCCACTATAATTATTTTTTTTTAACACGGCTTGTGATAAAAAATAATTATAGTTTGAATTGACTTTGTCAATACAAATAAAATATCAAAAAATGAAAAGAATGATTTAGTGGGTAGGGTGGCTTATCATGGCTGTGGGTTAACGTGTACACTCAACAGAAAATGTACACCAAACAGGAAAACGGTGGATTAAACAGGGGACAGTAGCCAGAGATTTAAACAATAGGTGTCAAGACTGAGTGTCCTGATATATCAACAAAGGGTGGTTACACAACGACAGGAAGCAATATAATTTATAATTTCTTGAGAGCTTCAAACTTAAGATATTTTTGAATTAATAGAAACGCAAATACAAACACAGATTTAGATTGTACGTATCGAGACGTTTATTTTGATATCCATAATCAAATAATTAGATATCAATAAAACTTCAGAATATTTTCATTATTTTAATTATTTATGAAAAATTATATTTTTATTTATTTATTTATTTATTTTTATCATTTGGATTGTATTTTTTTCTCTTTCTCTAAGTCTTCAAATATAATAGCAAACAAACAACAAAGGGAGTTATTTGAAAATTTAATATTGGTAATAATTATTATAATTATAATATTAAATTAGGACGAAGAAAGTAAAATGCAGCTGATGTGTTATTTGCTGTGTAAATAGTAGACTTAGTGCACTTCAGATAAAAGTATACAGAACCTCTCTGTAATAGAGAGAGAGGGGGGGGGGGGGTTAATAAGCCAATTTAATTGCAAGAGTAATCAATCAGTGTTAAATAAGTTTGTGTTTCCAAACTTTAAATTGTGTTTCATATACAATATACACTTTGCATACCCTTAGAGTATTACATTGGAAGGCCTAATTTCACTAACAATGTTATTATCCTTATACAGAAAGTAGAACTGTACATGTAGCTCCGTGGGACAGAGAAATCAGATAGGCAGCCCTGGATCTGCCGGGGGCAAACAAATATTTTTTTTTTCAGTTTGAGGGACACCGTTAGCGAGCCAAAAAAAAAAAGGAAGGACCCCCCCCACCACCACCACTTGATAAGCTTGATATTTATAATTAAATTTTAAAAGAAAGATTGATTAATAAATAATTGAATGAATTAATTTATTATATGCTGCAAATGCCGTGAAATGTGAAATTTATTCAGGATATTTTGCTGTATTGCTATTTATTCCATTTTATAAAGGTTGAATTCGCATATTTTTTAAAAATATATTCTTTAATTAGTTAATTTTAGTTGCTTTAAACACATTTTTAGCACTTTGAGTCTGTAAATATACATTTAAGGTCATTGCTATTAGTTGATCATTGTCAAATTCATGACCATATGGAGAGGAAAAATATATCCAAGATTAATTTGAAAAGCTGACATACTATATTTAGTAAAATTTTTCTTGGGTTATTGTAAGTCAAAAAACGCAAACCACAGATCAAGTGTTGGATGAATTTTTGTTTGTTTCTTTTCCCATAATTTAAGTTGAGAATAAAAAAAAAAATAATTTTTGAAATTTTATAATTACTACATTTAGTGAATTTTTAAAAGTAAAATGTCCCCATCGGCACCCCAGTTCAATAGAGAAAAAAGGGGGGTCTGATATTAATCTGGTGGATACCTTAAAATCGTACACTATGCATGAAAATTCAGTTCATTTATTCATGATCAGCTGTACAAACCAAATGTATCACTATCAATAATATGACCCTAAGCTAAAATAATTTACGATTTATATACATATTCATAAGAAAATGCATTCACAATTAAAGAAATGCTTCATTGGTCAAACAGGTGAGAATAATATATCTATGTGCAGATCCGTTTACAGAATACGATAGCACTTGGCATTCAATAAATGACTTTAAAATCGAGACCGTGTTCCGCACTTAAGAGGGCTGGGGGGTTGTGGCCATTTTCAGACTATATTGATCTCCTTTAGAAGAAGAGCTCCATATAAAGATATACAAAATGATTAAATTCTAAAACTAAAATGTATGAAAGTTTTCTTCACCAAATGATAGTTGACAGCTGAAGATATCATATCTAAAAAATTAAGTTAAAATTGATGGTTAATTTGTTGACCCCCCAGCCTCCTTAACAATCTTCAACTAGAGGAGGGAAGAAATGTGACTAAAAACGTGAAGATTCAAGGACATCTTCCAGACAACTTGAACAAGCCATCAATGATTTCGGAATTAAAAATAACATTTTGATCATTGAGGATTCCACGTATGATGTTAAACCCACATGTGCAGTTAAAATGAAAGTTTAAAGACCTGGCTATCTTAGAAAAACCATATAAGTTATTCATTTGTTTAAAAAAAAATAGCTAGCAATTACCGGGAAGTGTGAAAAAAAAATTGTCGTCCATTTTCATTCGTGCGTAAAGCCCAGCGAGATTAAGAAGATAACAAATAATAAAAAAAAAAAATACGTAACGTTAAGTGCATGTGCCATTTTGTTATTGATTTAATTGAAAAATAAAATACATGGACGGGGAAGTATAATGAACATGTGTCTAATTACTAACTAAGGCGAAAACTTTTCAGATCTCTCAAAACTTTGACACACGGACAATCATGTATTTTTTTTACTGTGTGTGTGAGCGACTGACCTCTCAATAGATACGGTATCATTAATTCTAATTTATAATTTCTCGCCTGACTTAACAGCAAAATATTGTAGTCGTATTAATGTGCCCACATTTTGTACGCTAATATAAATATGGTGAATTAAATAGTGTATACTATATTTTATACTAAAATGTAGAGAAGAACTCATTTTATTTTACGTGGCATGATTTGTAACATTTGTATATTTTCTTTTTTTTAACATGATAAAACGTTCCTATTTATTTCAATTATTACGGTTATTAATAGTTTTAATTTCATAAAGGTTTACACCAAAACTTTTATAAAAATTTAATTGATGTTTCATAGTCCAGTCGGAATCTTTGTTATGTATATAAACAAGTTTCATTTTCAATAATACTAATTACGAAATGTTTCGAGTCTGTTGAGTACCGGAATTATCAAACAAACAATCGGAAAGTCTGTGATGTTACTCTGTGTGTAGATAGAATCGACTGAGGTGATCCGAGTGTGTACGGTAGCGAGACACTAAGACAATAGGTGTCACTGCTGCATTATACAGAAAGGCACTCGCCGGAGTTCACATGAAGTTAGTTACGCAACATTACGGCCACAGCGAAGTTAAGGACACAAGTTTGAGCCATTGAACACATTATCAATTGAAATATTTATAATCTATCACTTTCCTTCACAATAGATAAATATATAAAAAGAAATGATCTCTGATAATGAGAAATTCATTTAAGGGATAAAAGAAAATTATTTAAGCACCCCCCCCCCTCTGTTTTCTGGTAGATCGGTTTAGTGTGCTATGGGCATTTTACGGGACTGAAAAGTGACAGATCGCACAAAAATAAGTTATTGTGATGTCGTCTGAACTACATTAATTATAGATCTATAAACATATAAAAGAAAACGAACTTTAAGTGTGGATATAAACTTTAATAAAACAAAACAAGTGCAGTCCCGCGAAAGACTGTTTACTTGGTTTGACAGGGCATGTTCATACATTTTTAGTTTGGGTGGGCAATATCTACCTGTAGCAACAAAAAAGGGTGGTGTAACAGAGTCTAATTAAGTCTTTTTTTTCATTATTATAGTTTAAATGCACACCTTGTTCTTATGTTCATGGGGTACATTGTGTGAACTTGCAATTATTATTTAAATAATTCAATAAATTCATAATTTGAAAATATATTACATGCAAAAAGTTCAGAAGAAGTAAAAAAAAATCAAATTTCAGTCGGAATTATACGCACTGTATATAAATGTAAAACTTTATTTTTAGAGAGAGAGAGAGAGAGATGGCGGTAAAACTTTGCGCTGATTATCGTTTGGACCAGTGATTGAGACATGAAACTGAGACAAAACGTTATGATGAATACGTTTGTGCCAAGTGGTCAAAGAAATTTTAAGTAAAACGACACATACAATTAGATCCCTTTGATGCATACCAGATATTTAGGGGTTTTATGTAATTCGGGGAATTCTATTCATATTTTAAGCGTTTAAAGCCTAATTAGGACACAATTGTTTGATATAGTATTTAAAAATTCACGAACTATTTTCTATCCGCAAGGAAGTTTAGTAAGGACCTCGTTTATTACGAAGTATTGATACCAAGTGTCTAGTGTTTTTTCATAAAGGGTGGGGTTGGAAAGAGGGGTTGGGGTTGGCTGGAGGTGTGTTTCCACATCAGCTGTAACAAACGTCATTCGATCATTATTCCTACCCATTTCAGAAATCTAACTGCAGATACCAGAAATCCTTAAAAGCGGTTAGCAGGGATATTTTAAATTACATGTACAATTACTCCTTAATTTTAAACCAAGTCTTTATAATTTTCCATTAAAAAAATTGTACATAGAGAAAAAAATTCAGAGGCGCTTGTCTTGTTGAGAAATATTTTAAAAAAACATGTTTTTCTAATCAACTGTAAAAGGAAATAAAGCAAGCTACATGTATACGGATATACGTACCCATTGTATTGAATAGACATGTATTGAATAGAATAAAATGATAATTAATTCTTGAATTAAATTTATTACATGGCCGTAGGAGCCTGGGGGCACGGGGGGCGGCCCCTCCCACCCCCAATAATTTTGCCCATATATACAATACTATAGAAAACATAACTGCTACATGTTTGTGCCCACTCAATAATAATGTATTATGACCTTTTTTTTTAGCTTGTCAAGGAATTTTGGTAGTTTATAGTGCCCCCCCCCCCCAACTGAAAATGTATGGTTGTGCCCCCTCAATGTGAAATTGCTACCAACGGGCCTGTATTATTTGATTTTAAGATTGAATTTGGAAAGAGATAAAAAGCAACGGTTCCATACATTCACTTAAGTTAAAACTTGGTTCGCAAGATTAATACTTTGTACTTTATATCAAATTAGTCGGGAACTATGTTAATAATAAAATTATAAAATTATTTATATATTTTTATTACGTCTATCATCACAAACCAAGAAAATCAGCACTGTTCTGGAGTTCAATACCGGCAATATAACTTAAGGTCACTAATTATCGACGTATTGCAGTAAAGACGGCACATTTTCAATAATTTCTCTCAGTTTGTCGAGAAAAATGGGGGGAGGGGGTATCAGTACGTTTGACGGCGATTAGGGATTAATTAATTCTAGTTGTTTTCATAATGAATATAAAGAGAAAATTATCAGCAGATGTACGCTGTACATATAAGATAATTCAAGGAAAATGAAAAGTTGAATTAATTGAAAATCAGAAATCTAAATCACAACATTGACTTTAATCAGCTTTTCAGTGTACACAATCATGTAGAATTAAAAACATGCAATACTATGTGGAGAAAAGATTAATATAATTAATTAACTATAAATTAAAAAGAATTGTAAAACTCTTTAACTCTTTAAAATCTCCGTTTACTCATTTCTCAGATGTTTAATGGAAACTCATTTAAAATACTTGGACAAGAGTATTAAAAAAAAAGAAAGAAACTAAAACATTTAAATAAAACATTTTCAGTTATATCTAGAATCAAGGGCGCTCTATCCATTTTGAAAATTAATCTCTCAGAAATACATGTATTCAAAAGCAACCATGAAATAAAATAAGATTTTTTTTAAAAATATTAAATGAATTTCCTAGGATACAAAGCTTTTCAGGGTAGGACAGCATAAAATTGGTTGTACATTGGTATATACTGAATAAACTGTAGAATGTTTTGATGTATACTGTGATGTACAGTATGAGGGTTCAGGGAATAACAGCAATGTACTGTGAAGATCAGTTATCTGTACAGCTAATATCTGTAACGTACAGTGGTAAACAGTGGCTGCGTACTGTGGAGTATTGTGGGGTACTGTGATGTACAGAGGAAATGTACTGTGAAGTACAGGGAGGTGCTGTGAAATGCTGTGCTTCTGTACAGTGTTGTACTGTGAAGTACAGAGGTAAGTACAGTAATGTACAGTGAAAGTACAAAGGTTGACAGAGATTTTCAGAGAAAAATCAGAATATCAGGGGATAATAAGTCCAGTAGTGACATTTGGTCGTTAAACAATACAGTTTTTAATTCCACGGTAAGAAATAAACGTGTATACATGTGGCCAATCAAATCAAAATTAACCACCAAGTATTTATTTTATTGTTGTATTTCAGCCTAGGTAAAAATCACTGTATATTCAACTCTGTTATAAAAACAGCTAAACTTTTACAGGTATAAATAATATAACAGACCCTTTTAAACTTGTTTTGCAAGAAAGATGTTGAATCCCAGATTGGGTGTGATTTGTATATCTCAAACAGTGAAAGTCACTCACTAGATTTCTTTTTATCATAATAAAATATAACAAGCGATGATTGACGGATTTAAATAGCTGCATAAGTGCTAGTGAATCAGCTACATGTAATTTTTATTTGTTTATTTATCTATTTATTTTATCGTTTTTTTTAGATTTTGCATTGGGTTGACTTTTAGCATTGATGATTTTAATCAGCTTTTCATTATAAACATGCACACAGAAGACAATCTCAACATAAAAAACAACAGCAATGACTTGATTCTTACCGTGTGATTGTATGTTTGGTATAAGGCATCCTGTAGCATAGTTACAATCATCTACAGAACAGTTGCAACTCCGCTCACAGCGTATACCATAAAATGGGAATGGACACACCTTCATACAATTGGTACCAAAGTATCCTGGATTGCACTCTACATTACAATTGAAAAGATGTTTCATAGATTCTTATCATATGTTGCTTAAAATCAAAACGAACATTGAGCGGATTTATACATGCCATACACCATTGGCACAAAAATTGATTGTCATTTATTCCAAAAAAATATTCCAATGACAATTTCTAGAGGTATTGATATATAGCACTAGAACGTAATTCAAAAGCTGAAAAAATAACATTGTCAAATGATTGTGTAATATTTCATGGCAAATATTGGATACGACAAAACATCAAGTACATGGGTTTTTTTATATTCATAAAGGTTTAAAATAATTTATTTATCCTTTTAATTACCAACACATTCATGACTGTCTTTTTTATACCAGTAATTACTGCAACATGTAACACCCCTGCGTCTATATAAAATAAATCCAAAATTGACACTAAGTAAAGAGAATTTAATTGTGAGGAATATACGGATACAAACTTTTGAATAAAACTTTGTTATAATACAACATACCCATCACAAAGTGTACTTCCTGTTGAAAAGAATTGATAAAATTGTTTAGGTTGGGAAAATGTGAACCTTTTTATGCATTCATGGTATATACAGTAGCAATATTCGTATTTTCTATTCCATTTACTTATTTGTAGAGCATGGAAAATAAGAGATGTAGACCTGGATCTTATTATGATTATGCAATCATTTCCATTTCATTAAAGTATTATTAAATTGCAATTTATAAAGATTTGATGGAAGCATGCTGTCCACAACAGAACCACTTCGAGAAAAAAAATGTCAAAATTTGATTAAATAAAAAAAATTCTACAAAATAAATTTCAGTACAAACATGCTTTCAATAAATATATACAATATCCATCTGCTAACCAGAGTCCTCGGGAAAACATCCTCCCGCCGTATGACAAAAGGCCGACGAGCAGTTACATTTATGTCTGCAGAGCTCTCCGAAGTATGGATACGGGCAGACATCTGAGCAATTCTCACCATAGTACCCATCTGGACATTCTGACGAGGAGAAATGTCTCGAATTTAACAATTACCATACATCTTTCTTGAATAGAATTAACTCAAGATTTTAAGATTATTACACTGACTTACTCAAACATTTGTTGATTTGATGCGCGTACCAATAACCTATGCAGCGTTTTTTCTGGCCATCTTGACTTTAAAAAAATGAAAATCGTTACATGTACATATTAATTAATGATACTTGAATGTCATACTGTCTTAATAAAATGAAGTCTTACTTTTCACAATTCTGACCCCAACTTGACCGAACTATTAGACACAGAATAAACAATGAAAGGCAAATACATTTCCCTTTTGGAGACATTAAAAAAATGGGTTTATGCAATTCCTTTATCGTGTTTAAACTCCTTAACGAAGGTCAATTTCATTTTTTATCTCTCATATGAATTGTTGAAATGGTTGCTCCTCAAGAAAAATAACATTTATTCCATATCAATAACTAATTGATAATCATGAACAGCGCAATACAGAATGTTTCAAAACACATGCATATACTGACAAGGACGAATTGAATTTAAACAAAAGTGCAGTAAAAAATATCAAATTTGAATCCAATAGATTTTTTTCCTGAAACATAAGTTCCTTAACATAAATAGATGTCCTCGGTGTATTTTACTTGGAATGCTATTTATTGACAAACACGTTGATGAAAGATGGAAAGAGTCTCGTTTAAAGTCAACATTTCACAAGTTCTTTGGTCGATACATGTACAATGACCTTGTCAACAAATACAATCTATCGTTTAGAAGGATGCTGACTGACAATTTTGTCCCCCACTTTCATTGAAAGTAGGGGATATTAATTTCGGGCTGTCCGTCCGTCGGTCCGTTCGTCCGTCTGTATTTATGTCTGTCTGTAACACTTTCGTTTCCGCCCGATATCTCGAGAAGCCTTTGCGCTTTTGCAATGAAAATTTACACAACAATTCCCCGTGCCCTAAGAAAGACCCCAATTGCTTTTGAGGTCAGAAAGTAAAAGGTCAAGGCTGTAAATTCATATATTCTGTCTGTGTGTAATACCTTTGTTTCTGGACGATATCTCAAGAAGCTTTTGGGCTTTTGCAATGAATTTGTATACCATAACTCCCAGTGGCCTCTCTCGCCCCTCTCAAAGAGTCCTGTCTCAAAAATAGTTCAACCCAAGTTTGGGGCGAAAAGAGGGTATCCTTATAAATTGAGAGAGGCAATTTTTGAGGAATAAATGAGTGGTTTACGATAAAGAGGCTCGACAAAGGAAGTCTGAAACGATTCATTAGATAAAAAAGGACCTCGAAGTAAACTATATTTTATTAAATTAGGTTAATGATGTGATAAAGTAAAAAATAAAATTACAAGTTTGAAGAGGGGGTGTCAGAAATTGAGTTGGGTTACCTTGTGAAAGAAAAAGTAAGGGCTTCCTGGATACGAAACAAGTGCCTGGGATGTCTATATTAAAAAATATACCGTCTGTCTGAAGACAAAACTTCCATGTATTGTCTTGGAAGGAAAAACTTAAAATTAAAAAAAGCATTAACTTTAAAGAAATGTATACGGATATTATTTACAAGATATAAACTTTGTTATGATAAACATGAAGAATATGTTTGCACATGTATCACTACTAAATGAATGGCGAGAGAGTATCAGAATTATACATGTGGTCAGTTCTTCCTCTTAAAAAGATTTTTATCTCTTCCATTATATTTATAATAAACATGTGATTTGACTTTTCCCTCTTCTTTTCTCTTCCTTCCCAACTTCAATTGTTGAATGGGATTTTGTTTAATATGATAGTGAAAATTAATTGGACTAGTCCACTTATGGGATAATCCGCAAAATAAATATGAAAACGCACTTAGCAAATGATTGCGTTTGTGTAACCTTCCCCATATATACCATGTTATGTATTTAAATGATTTAAGAAAAAATTCTGAAGTCCGAGAATAACGTTAAAAAACAAATTTTATTTGCTTCATGGAAGTTATCACACCAATTCAATAGAAAATTCAAAGGTTTATCACTTGGCGCGAGTTGATTGTGTCATTAATTTCCAAGAAGATAAATGAATTGGGCCAGTAGTATATATATTGTTACGTTCCGATAAGTTTATTTGTGAAATTCGGATTAACTGTTGTTGACAAGTTCCGAATAAACGGACCCTGAACCCGATGTATATAAACTACTAAAATATTTGTCAATGAACAATTAACGAAAGAATTGAACAATAACCGATTATTTGAACTTTATCAATTTAATTTATGTATTGTAATGACAAAGCGTTATATTGTATATGTTCTACATAGGTACAACGTTATTTAGTAATTTTAGTGGTAAAAACTCGCTAACTTACAAATTAGATATTGACTGTGACGTTATTGGTATCCGACGTTTATACGTCATCATAACAACTTTTGTCTATAAAAGAGAGCTGTTTTGTGTTTAGAAGTCAGTCTGCAGTGAATAGCGACTCCGTGTAAGACAGTGGTATGTACAAACAGTACCAAGTCTATGTATACGAAATCGTTAGTGAAGAGTCATTTAGTGTAGAAACGTCCTGAATTGACCATTGGTTCGTCATCTTTGTATTAACCAAATAACGTTGTACCAACCAAGTTTATCATCATTATGCTTATAACTGAACCATTTGATCATCTTAATAAATATCATAAACTTTACAACGTGTTATTCATCACGGTTCTAGTGCAGATATTATAGTGAACAAAAATTTGGCCATTTCGCCAATTATTTAGTGGACGAAAAATTGGTCGTTATTCCGATTTTATATAAATTTTGTGGACAACCATTTCAACCTTGACCAGTTACCAGAAACCAAACCAACAGCGGCCCACGATTAACTGATTAAGTAATAACCTTATACCCTCGGTTTCGTTACTACATAAATAAATATATATATATATATATATATATATATATATATATATATATATATATATATATATATATATATATATATATATATATATATATATATATATATATAAGATATTTCCTTTTTATAAAGTAATAGGAGGAAATGATATTTTTAGACGTCAAAAAGAAAAACATTTTATTTGTACGTTGAAACCAAAGCTAAACAATCTGATTTAATATATATATCAATTCAATGTTTTATGCATATGTATATCTGTATTTTTATTGAAGTTTTCCCGAACTTTTTACCAAAAACGCAAAGAGATTGACTATGACGTCATAGTACATTTGACTTCACAATTACGACGTCAAACCCCGCGTATCATTGTGTAACGTTACTATGTAACTACTGTTGTTTATTTTGTAAAGCTTCTGAAGATAGAATGAAAGGCCTAAAGCTTTACTGAGGTTTTTCCTGTTTTTCTTCTTTATTTTAAGTATATATATATATATATATATATATATATATATATATAATATATATATATATATATATATATATATATATATATATATATATATATATATATATTCTTTATGTTTTTGCAAAGTATCGGAAATATATGAGTACAATATATAAAGGATTTTTTTTTTTTATATGGAATTTTTTCACGTGTTATATAATGGTTGGACAGGATTTCTAAAAAAAATATTTTTCACGAGTGAAAATTCTTCCTACAATTTACCGGGCAAATTAAATCATTGATTAAAATGTATTTTTTAATATTCAAGGAAATATAAAAAATTTTCTGTCTGCATGTACGGAAAAAGATTGAATTGATGGCAGAAAAGAGGAATTATGTACAATTATCTACATCCACTGAATGCATTTACCTTCATTAAGAAAGAAATTCGATTCCTTTGCTAATCGATTAAACTCAAAATAATTTGAACTGGTTTTTTTTTAAGCCATAGACAGAAAGATTTCGTAAGAAGTGGGGTCTTCAAACAATAACGTACAGATCAAATATACAATGCTTTACGTAACTTCACTCAAATTCCATGAATATAGATATAAATATAAACAATGAAATGTTTTACTTTGTTATTATGAGGATTAAAGGTTGATGAGAACAAGTATATGAATATATGAGCAAAACTAACTTTAAAAAACACTAACAAATACACATCTGAAAACTATATTTAATGAAATTTACAACTCGAATTTCATGTTTTAAGTGTTTGTCTTGTGAATGTTTGTATATCCATAATGGATGTATAAATGAAAGAGGTTAAATGAAGACATATCATACGAATATCATAAATGGTAGGAAAGCGGGAGAAACAACTACAGAGCTACATCGTCTTTATTGTAAAAATGCAGGTTTTAGCAAAACAAAAAAAAAACAAACAAACAAACAAACGAATAAACCAAAACAACAAGATATTTCGAAAGTTATCATAGAATCCATTCAATATCAGTATCATGGACAAGATTTAAATTACATTCAGCTACATAAATACTGATGTTTTTTAATTTTGCTTTTTTTTTTTTTTTTTTTTTTTTTTTTTTTTTTTTTTTTGTAAGAATTATGATGTTGTTTTAAAACTGGATAATGTTCACGAGAGATTGATATCTTCTAAAGTAGAGCATTATAACTTTACTTCATCAATATAAAATGTTTACTTGCATCTTGTTTACTCTGCATTTAATTCTTTACACTGTCCTCTTGGAAATGTGTTGGTTTTAATTTTCTTTAACATATATATTTCGTTTTTAAACATGCAATCTCTGTATAAATATGTTAGAGTTCCATCATATTTGTATCTTCCTTGTTCATTTTTTTAAAAATATATATATATAAATAATCAAACTCAAACTTCCCTATCCTTGACTAAAGTGAAAGTTATCATCCATCAACAAGAACGCAAGAATGAAAATCTACGTCATAGATATTTGTGTCTACTTTGTAGATGTATGTTTTCTTATATATCCTTGTCTGACAATTGGATTTTGTCGGTGTTGTTGGAATTTAATTAGCATCTCGAATATTCATTTTCTAACAATTAAGTTATTTTAACTTGTTGATCATTTTTGTTTATTCATTACTGGCATCAGAATTCCTGAGATTCCAAATTCTTCAGCCTCCTCTGAAATGGGTTCATTTAAAATGTGTTAATGCTTCAAAATAGAATATTGTTTGTTTATTAGAATATCCTGAAACCGTGGTTCATTTTCAGATTATATGCTTTCTTCTTCGCGAGGTCCTTGAGTCCACTTATGCAATTCGATCATTACGCAGATTACAACAAAAATCGTAATACCTACGAAGACGTATGCACCAATGCGAAGATGAAAACGTTCGTCGATTTTTGGAATGGTCGAACTTGTATCTGAAAGACAAGAATTTTTGTTCATAAGATGCTTTGTAGAAATTTTTTTCTTTCCTGTTCGTGGATCTCAGTTATGGTTTCTCTGCATGTTTTTCGACAAAAAATAAGGACACATTTTATAGTTTATATGGTTCATTGTCATGCAAAAGAAAAAAAAAACTTGACATGAATTCACAAGTATGCTGTTAATGCAATTTTAATGTATTCCAAAGAGTAAATAAAATAATTAAACACTAGTTAATTTTTATTCCCCTCCCCAATTTTACACCATCCCAATGAAAAAAGTATCTTCAGAAAAGATAATTGACACGTTATTCAACATTCTATCGACATTTGATTTTTATCAGAGTTAAAACAAGTGGTTAAATTGTCTGTACAATAATGTGTTCACAATCGCTTTTTTTAATAGTTCAAAAATAAATCATTTTTGTAATCATTTAAAATTTCACATTTTAAGCATTTCATGTAAATCAAAACTGCAGTAATTTTATTTTCTTTTCATTTTCAAACTTATGTGTAAATAAGACAATGTTATGACATCCATGTTACCACATCATTGACTTAATTATTACCGTTAGATACGCTAGTTGGTTTATAGCATCCTGTAGCATAGCTGCAATCTTCTACAGAACAGTTGCAACTCAGTTTACAACCTACTCCATATAATTGGAGTGGATATATCTCCGTACCAAAGTGTTCTGGAATACACTCTGCATTACAAATGAGAATGTTTTATAAAGTGCCTTATCACTTATTGCTTTAAATTAGATAGTACAAGGAAATTTCAAATGCACAAAAGACATGCAAATACAATATACGTAATTATACATTCAGGTGAAATATTTCTATATTAACTATGTTAAGAATATATTTACTTGATGTTATGTCTTGAAGGATTGGCATAGTGATTTAATAATCAAACACTAATGAAAGTAATATAATCAAATAACCATATCAAATTTCAAATATCCGATTCTACATCAGAAAAAAGGAAAAATTCGTGATATATTAATGCTTCATTACCAACACATTTATGACTCTCTTTATTATACCAGTAATTATTGCAACACGTAACGCCACCGATTCTAAAATAAATATAAAAATGCATCTCCGTAAAGAGAGATTACATAGAGAACATGTTTCAAATATCAGAAGCAATTCATGAGTTTTTGCTGAGAATAAAGCATACCGTTTACAAAGTGGTCTTTCTGCTGAAAAAAATATGTTTTTCACTCAAATACATAGTTAGATTTTAAACAATGTATGTATTCATGATTATAATTGCATCAACATACATATTTTTCCTTTTACTTATTAGCAGGGAACTGCAAATTATATCATCTAGATTTTTATTGGCTAATAAATTCATAACCTGATCACTAGAGAAGTTTTATATGCTATTAGGCAATGAAGATACGATGTATGAATGGTTGTGACCAACAAGAACATAACCACTTTGAGAAGTTAAAAATTTAGCAGAAAGTATAATCATTCTTAAAATTTGATCAGACGAAGAATTGTTTCTACAAAAATTAATTGGAAATACTAGTACGTACATTTATTCATCAATATATACCTAGGCTTCTGATTGATTACCTGAGCTTCCAGGAAAGCATCCTACAGTCTTATAACAAAAGGCTGAAGAACAGTCACATAGATTCTTGCAGAGCTCTCCAAAGTCAGGATCTGGACAGACCTCTGAGTAATTTTGACTATAGTACCCATCTGGATATTCTGAAGCATTATTTTTTTTTCTCAGTTTAACAATGACCTCAATAACGTAATATCTCTTTTGAAAAAAAAAAAAAAAGGAAACAAATTCTTTACGACTACCATTCACTTACTCAAACATTTATTATTTTTATATTGGAACCAGAAGCCACTGCAGCTTATTTTCCGACCATTTTCACTAAAAAAAAAACAAGAATCAAAACATATTACAATGTAATAATTGACCTTCAGAATGCATATCAAATGTTTAAATCAAAGTGATATCTTACCTTCCACAATGACTTTGAATTTCCAAAATGGTAAGACAGACGATTAATAAAAGATGTCGGATACATTCCCTTCTAGGAGACATTAGAGACCCCGTGTCTTTATTTTCACAAATAAATTAAGTGCCTTTTTCCAGTGATAACTTTTCAACCTTTGTCCATTTAGTTTTCTTCCAAAGGATTCATAAAAAGGTGTGCTCGTCAAGAAGCAGTCATTTACATGATTTCAAAAAATAATTTTCAAATCATGAACACATATGTTTATACTAAATAGAATTTAGTTCATGCTGAAAACAAGAGATAACTCTATTTATACATGATGCTATTAGAAAAACACTAAAAATGGAATTCTGACTATTCCTTTATTTTAATCATCACACAGGTGTAAGGAACAGGTGTTGTTGTTTTTTTTTTAATAATAAAACTTCCTGAATCAAAAATATTTTTGTCCTGGTGCATAATGTTATTAATATAAACTCTTTACGTTAGATCATATTCTCATATAAGCTGGTCTCATAAATCATAAATTGTATTTTTTATATTCTATGCATGACATTAATTGCAATTGTGGGGCTACGTGATCACAAATCATGTACTTTTTTTCTATGAATTTTTTCTATGAATGGTTTCTCATTCTTTGTGTGTATGTGTATGATAAGTGCCACTAAATTGTTTATTAATTAAAACTTTGAAAACCAGGAGCAATATTAAAGTTGAATAACTAACAAGCGAGTTAAGTGATTTATCCGTTTAGCTGAAATACGTATACTTCACCTTTTTTTAAGGAATATATTACGTAGTCCAACTCTCAATATGATAAAAGAAAACTAAGATGTATTATGACGATGGAGAAACCTTAAACATAACAAGCAAAAAATTGTGTTTTCCTCCCCAAATACTGTTTGAACGAAAAAAAAATACTCAACCATTATAAACTGAAATATGGAGATAACGAAAGTCCATTAAAACAATACAAATGGTGTCATTGAGGAGTGAGCATCCCCTGCCGATCGATCACACCCGCCGTGTGCTTCTTGTTATGATTGGTAAATAATGGAAAAATCCATCGACAATTCAGTGTATAAATAATGACCTAACAATTAGTATGAAAAGCGTCAGTCAGCATTTGACTTAATGATAGATTGTATTTGCTGACAAGGTCATTCTATCGACAATAGAACTTAAAAATGATGACTTTAAACGAGACGGTATTCTTGTTTCATCAACTTGTTTTTCAATACGGTACCTCATTTAGAAATTTTTCATACGTAGAGCACGCTCTTGCGTATTGAATTAACTGAGAGATATACACCCCACATGCAGGTGATAAGGGTCTGTAAATGTATTACATTTAGCAGTGTATTCTTTTTAAGGATTCTGGCGGAAAGCAGAATTCGCTAAATCAAGTACATCGCTAAATGTCTTGTATATTATATGTTTATATCTAGCACATTCACGTAGCGCTAAAACAAACATACGCTAACTTGTTGAAAAATTATTTTTCGCCAAATATCGTACACGCCAAATATAATACATTTACAGTATATTGCTGCATAAGTAAGGGAAGTTTACGATTCAACACAAAAGTTACAGTCATCACGTTTATCATAAAGCTTTGTTGTTAGATGATCATTTACGTCTTTTCCTATTAAAATATCCAAATATGAAACAAATGTGTCAGACTCTGTGGCATCTTTTATTTCAAGCTCACTAGGATATATTGTGTCGACGTACGATTGAAAATAACTATTGTTAATTGATTATACGTTGTCGATATATCTAAATGTCGAGTTGCTAAATGTATGCTAACTACGGGTGCAATTGGTACTCATGGGAATTCCAACAGATTGTTGGAAGACCTGGTCTCCAAAAACCATATAGGTATTGTCAATCAGAAACTCAAGCATTTTTTTTAATGTCAACGTCAGAGTACTTGTGTGTACAATCAGAATGTTTTTTAACAAAATAATTTTGCAAATGACCAATGACAAGGGAAATAAATTCACGAGTTCCATTTTTATTGAAAAAGCATTTGTCAATGATGTCAAAAAGCCTGGACTTAAATTTATCGTGGGGAATGGTTGTATACAAAGTTGAAAAGTCGTAAGTTTTTATGGTATTGATTTTGGTAAAATTTTGTGATTTCAAATTTTCAAAAAATTAAAGTTTCCTGGAATGTTAAGTATCCATATCTGATGTACACCACCTATCGAATATATTGTTGCACAGTGCTCCTGAAGATTCTCTTTCACTGTTTAAGGATTTTTATGAAGTTTCGGAATCCAATATGCACATATGTTAAGGCTTCCCGAAGGTTTAAAATGCGCTCAAAGCATAATAGTGCATTGCGAGGTCGGTTTTGTTTTAATTTACAAGTATTGTACTTTAGTACTTCCCTTTTATATAGAGGGTTCCCTTGGCTATATATTAAAATATTTGTTATGATATCACAAGACTTTGTTGATCACGTGACGGTCATTTATAATTTCTTGAAGTGTTTCACATAAATCGCTTCGGCGCAGCTGATTAACGCAATAATTGTTAACATTTTGTTATATAAATAAACTCATCGTATCCTTGTGTACCCGAAATGTGCTTGGGAAAAGTCATAGTATTACTTGAGTACAAAATATTTCGTGAGAAATTCAACTAACCTACAAATTTATGGGTATTTTCCACACAATATCGGTTTCTGTATTAAAACAAAGCCATCACACATTTTTCCCAAGCAAAATTCAGGTAGAGAACCTCTTCTTAAAGATTTCCACAAGAAAACTCAGATTTATCCTCATTAATAATCTGAGCCAGACTCATTTATACACACAAAATAAATTCTGCCTCCAACCACGTGTAAAAAACAGAGTACATTTCAAAAGTATATTTTTCGTAAGCATTTTGAACATGCAGGATTTCAATCAAGGGTACGTAAGCGATGTATTTTAAAAATATTCGGACATATAAGACTTAAAAAAACCTTTAACGACCCGTGAAACTTGCAATAGCAATCTAGCATTTTACATGCAGTTTGAAATAAAGTGTAAAGTTCATGACACTCTCCCTGTCATAACAATTCAAGTTGGTAGTGACTTGACGTCATTTTCCATTATGACGTCATATTTTGGTAGTTCAGAGAACTGAATGCACAGAGTGCACTGTGATATTCTATGGGAAGCTTTAACCTACCTGCGTATAAATATGGTAATTCAAATTCATTTTGGTTGTTTGGAATATTAAAAATATTGAAAACTAACATATGATTTTGAAGTATTTCCTCCTTAAATTAGAAAGGGAGCTCTGGGTATAAGTTGGATAACCACTTGTAGAAGTAAATCCCAGTTTCTCTTAAATACAATTTAAATAATGAGCCTTACAAAAAAGGCAATGCTGTTACCTGTTTTGTCAGCTGGGACCAGTATCAACTAATCGTGTAGCCTTTCTATTTTTTTTTTTCACTTTTGAATCAGTGAACACAGAAGGATAGATGGTTTTCATAAGCCCCTCAATCTAATGCGAGATTTGAACATACATCTGATACATTTAATCCATTCTGAAAAAGTCTCAAGGTCCTCTTTTTCATGCTTTGCCCATCGCCTGGGGTAATCTTCCATAGAATTCATAATATTTATGAAATTATGATTCCTATTAAAAGTTTTGGCCCTTTTAAAGTTAGTGATTTAAGGTCCTCATTATTAACTATATTTACGTCACCAGTAAAAACGTGTCCTGCAGGACTATAGTTTAAGGGTGAAGAAGAACATGAACCCGAGGATTATGTTTCAAATACTCAATATCCAGGCTCTGTAAAGTTTTCTTGTTATCAAAAAGTTTGGAAGCAATAGTCGATGTATATTTCCCATTCAATAGAAATTTCCAAGGTTTACTCGTGACATTTGGAGCGAGTTCATTGTGTCACCCCTTTTTAAGAAGATAAATGCCTTAGTTCGGTAGTGTAGAAAAGCAGGAAAATCGGTCATGTCCATATAGGGACTTGCATGGAATAAACAGTTGCATGCTAAAAAACTAAAGGAAGTAAACACATCAATATTTTGCATCAGTAGCATGACTGTTTCTTCTGCTTTCCGATGTTTTTGAAACATAGGCTACAAATGCCGACGAAAATCAACTTGTACAAAATTAGGATGGCTAGCTGTTAACCTTAAGTTTTTCACCATGGAAAAATTGATCCTCAACCTGCATGACGCTCGTAGCGTCAGGCAATATTTTTTTTACATGCATATATATATATATATATATATATATATATATATATATATATATATATATATATATATATGTGTGTGTGTGTGTGTGTGTGTGTGTGTGTGTGTGTGTATGTGTATGTATGTATGTATGTATGTAAAAACAAACATACAAAAACACAGAGAACGAGTAAAACATAAGCGCTTTCACTGTCTTTCCATTTTATAAATTGTATAACTCTAACGCAATTGAAAGACGAGTTAAAGAAAAACATTTTATAAGGACTTTCAAACCTAAATTAATTAGATTAATTAAATAGGCGATGGGCCAGACATGAAAAAGAAGACCTTGACACTTTGTCAGAATGGATTAAATGTATCAGATGTATGTTAAAATCACGCATTAAAAGATTGAGGGGCAATATAAGAACCATCTATCCTTCCGTATTCAATAGTCCAGAAGTGAAAAAAGAATTAGATAGATTACATGATCAGTACGTACTGGTCCCTGCTGACAAAGCAGGTAACAACATTGTCTTTGTTTATAAGGCTCATTATATTAAATGTATTTTAGAGGAACTTGGATTTAATTCTACAAGTGGTAATCCAACTTATACTCGTAGTTCCCTTTCTAAGGAAGAAATTCTTCAAAATCATATGTCAGTTTCTGATTGACAATATCTATGTGGTTTTTGGAGACCAGGTCTTCCAAAAATCTATTGGAATTCCCATGGGTACCGATTGCGCCCCGTTATTAGCAGACCTTTTTTGCATTCATATGAAGCAGAATTTGTCCAAAATCTTGTACGTGAAAAGAAGAAAATACTTGCTGTGGCCTTCAACTCGACAGTTAGATATATCGACGATGTATTGTCGATTAACAATGGCTATTTCCATTCTTATGTCGATACGATATATCCTGATGAGCTTGAGATAAAAGATAACACAGAGTCTGACCCATCTGTTTCATATTTGGATATTGTACTTAAAAAAGACGTTAATGGAAATCTAACAACCAAGCTTCATGATAAACGTGATGACTAACTTTTCAATCGTCAACTTCCCTTACTTATGCAGCAATATACCTTCATCACTTGCATACGGGGTATATATCTTTCAGTTGATTCGATACGCAAGAACATGCTCTACGTATGTACAATTTCTAAAACGAGGTAAATTATCGACAAATAAGTTGATGAAACAAGAATATCAGCTGTCTCGTTTAAAGTCATCATTTCGTAAGTTCTATGGTCGATACAATGACCTTGTCGGCAAATACAATTTATCATTGAGTCAAATGCTCACTGACGCTTTTCATACTAATTGTTATGCCATTAATTACACACCGAATTGTCGACGGATTTTTTCGTTATTTCCCGATCATGACAAGGAGCACACGGCGGGTGTGACCGGTCGGCAGGGGATGCTCACTCCTCCATGGCACCTGATCCCACCTCTGATGTTTAGAGGTCCATCTTTGCTCTGCTCCTGTTTTGTATTGTTTAATGGACTTTTGAGCTTGAATACTGTTCGTTATCTCCATATATTGCATTTGATGTAAAAGAATTGTATTTTATACATGTAGAGTATTTTACTGAGTCACATTTATTTCTTTGTTATCGTATTATTTTGCCAAAAGTACGGGAAAAATATGACGTCAATCCGAGACTTGTTAACGTTAAGTTATTATGACTTCACAATAAACGTTACCATGAGTATATTGTAAAACATCATGAAGAAGATATGAAAGCGCTTCTCTGTGTTTTTGTATGTTTGAATATTTTTCATATTTATCACCAACCTCTGTGATTTTTCTTGGATTTATCTATCTATCTATCTATCTCTCTCTCTATCTATCTATCTATCTATCTATCTATCCATCTATATATATATATAAATATATATATATATATATATATATATATATATATATATATATATATATATATATATATATATATATATATATATATATATATATATATATATATATATATATATATATATAATTATGTGTGCCAGGTTTTTTGAGTGCATTGTGTAATATCTCTTGTTTGTCTGTATAATTGGTATTTAAGTCACATTTGGTATGCCTTTTGTCCGACAAATTTATTGCTTTATTTTGCTCATCGCCTCTGAAGTAACTGGACTCATTATTTCTGGATTTTCATTTTCTACACGGATCACTATCCAGCTGTTCATTTCTCTGAGATAAAGACTTCCCTCTTTTTCACATTATAATTTCATGATACACTGGCACATTTTCAGCAGATATTTTTTGTTCATCGATAGTTCTTCTTGTCCTTTGACTTAATTCAATCCAAATAAAGATTAGAACAAAAGCTATAAGAACACCTCCAAAGACGTACGCAACAACGACAAGATAAATACGCTTCTGGCTAAACTCTTCAATTTTCTCAATGAAGGATTTTGTATCTGAAAAAAATAATAATGATTATCATAATTTCTTTAGGGGGGTGGAGGGGGGTGGAGTGGGGGGGGGGGGGGTGGAGGTATTTCCCTTATGTTGGATTTCCAGTATGATTTCGGTGTTTCATAACAAAAAAAACGAAAAGCATGTGCTTGATTCCTAGTTTGTTTATTTTTTCATAAATTAAATACTTCTAAAATATCTTTTAATTATACCCCAAACAAAATTTTTTAAAAAATAATGATTAAAGACCAAAATTATCAATGACATACTTGCCCGAAATGCAGACTTTTTTATTTCGATTTGGCAGAACTTCCACAATTTACAGCGCAAATAGAAATAATTGTATCTCTCTTAGTCAAAACTAGAGTGTTCCAAGGAACGCATGTGTCGCCTGCTTTGTAGCTTCATTAAAGATGTAAATATATCTAAGAGTAGCTATTGTTAGCTATTTATTTACTACTAGTATAATAGTTCATGCAGAAAAATGCATCCACGCATAGTATTAGACTGCGATAAAATCTTACAAAGAAAATATGACTCCCAATCCTAAGATAAATAATTAAATTGAATTTATTATAAATAACTGAATATCATTTTACATGTATTAATACGTGTTTTAAAGTCTTTACTCCAATTGTCAGTCTACACGATCCACTGTGGGATACCGTTCCCGATGTGTTTTCATAGTATTTAAATATCAGTTTGTGTGGTAACTGAATATCGTAAAGTTTTAAAGTACAGTATCATTAGCTCATAAACATGTATAAATGCTAATTTTCAACACTCCGCCTTTCAAAATATCAAAAGACTTACGTTAAATTAAACTGTCCAGAGTATTTTTTGCAAAGTAGGTCAAAGGTCAAGGTTAGCTGAATAGTAACTCCGGTTTTTTCATGATGTTTGATGACTATCAGTGCACATGTTAAAAAGCATAAACTTACCTCTTAAATGTTAAAAAATACGATGTATATTGGCATTATTCACTTTTTTGTAAAGTAGGTCACGTGGTCGGTAACCATGGCAATGCACGAAAGACATAGTGCCATGCAATATATGTGTAAAATATCAAGTCCATATCTCTTACAGTTCTTGAGATACAAGGTGTGACAGATGGACAGACGGACAGACAGCTAGACAGACGGACAGACAGACAGATGCCGGGTAAAGTGATCCCTTAGTGCCGCTCTGCTCTGCAGAAAATTATTGGTTTATATTTTTTTTAAACATTACTAACTATGTTGATTATTTCCATCACATAGTTGTGATAAGATTTTACAGGCTTCTTGAACCTAACCCATCTAAAATTCTGTCATTAGACAATATTGGTCACAGTTTGAGAGTGACCCCAAAAATCTTTTTGTGAAAGAAATCAAATCTGTCTGGTATCATATGTTAATTTTATTCTTACATTTAGGGTAAGGCAAAACCCGCTGTATATTCACATCTGTTATAAAATCCCTTACATGTGTAAAGAACATTGGACCCTGTTAAACTTGTTTTGCAAGACATATGTTGATAACCAGCTTGAGTGTGAACTTCTCATACCCAAAAATGAAAGTCATTGACTAGATTTATTGTATTTTATAAAAAAAATAACTTACAATGATTTATGCGTTCAATAACTGCATAAGAAAATGTGGGAACCTTTTATTTGTTAAATTATTTATTTTATTTGTATTTAATTTAGATTCTTCAGTGTATTGAAGATAAGCATTAATTTTTCTTTTAATCAACTAGTCACTATTAACACGTACAAAAGAAAATTTCAACATAAACTAACCAAAAAAATGAGAAAGCAATGACTTAAATCTTACCGTTAGTTTCGATACTTGGTAAAGAGCATCCTGTAGCATGGTAACAATCTTCTACAGAGCAGTTGCAACTCTGTGTGCAAAGCACACCATATGATGGAAATGGACACATCTCCATACAATTAATACCAAAATATCCTGGATTGCATTCTTCATTTAAAGTAAAAGGTTTATCGTATCATTATCAACATTTCCTTACAAACAAACAAACCAAAAATGCACGGATACAAATAATGCTACATGAGCCCAAATATCGATTATGAGATGTTTGGATGTAATATTTAGAGTCAGATGTTATATAAAGGAAATATTCAGATGAAGATGTCTCAAAGTATTGACATATAGTACTATAACTAATTAAAAACTAAATGAAACAAAGTTTTCAAGAGTCAATGAATATATATATATATATATATATATATATATATATATATATATATATATATATATATATATATATATATATATATATATATATATATATATATATATGTCCCTTGTCTTACCAACACATTCACGACTCTCCTTTTTATACCAGTGATTAAAGCAACATCTAACGCCATTGTCTCTACATCAAATAAATGTAAATTTATTAAAAAAAAGGGGGGGGGTTGCTCAGTAAAGTGATTTTTAATGTAAAGCATTCAAGATTACGACACGAGAACCATTAATGGAATCTAAGTTAGAATAAAACCTACCCAGTACAAAGTCTAGTTCCTGCGGAAAAGAATTGAGAATTATGTTAAAAGTAGAAAATGAAAACTTGAGTTGTATTCACGATTAAATTCCATCGATATTCATATTTTCTCTTTCATTTACTTATTTATAGGGCATGGCAAATTACATGTTGATTTCTGGACTTCTGTTGGCTTATACCGTTATGTCTATGTCATTGAAGTCAACATGTAATTTTTTTAAATAATGTAATAAATGGTGTCTATACATAACCACTTTGAGAAAAAAAATATGTAAAACTAAAACCTACAGTTCAAATAAATCTTCATTTACATATGCTATTGGATCACCAATACTCTTCATTTGCCTACCTGAGCCTTCGAGTATGCATCCTCCAGTAGGATGACAATAGTCTGATGAGCAGTTACATTTATGCCTGCAGAGCTCTCCGAAGTAGGGATATGGGCAGATATCTGAGCAATTCTCACCATAGTACCCGTCTGGACATTCTGAAGCGTATTTGTTTCTTGAATGAATTTAATATTAACTTTATATTTTTCTTGCTAAAGAATAAACACAACTTCTTTAAAGATCATTTAACTGACTTACTCAAACATTGGTCCGTTTGGTGTTCGTACAAATACCCCATGCAGCATTTTTTCTGCCCATCATCGCTTAAAAAACAAAAATCGGTGCAAATTAATTATTGAGCATTTAAATGTCTGAGGCTCTCATCAAAATGTAATCTTACCTTAAACAATTTTGACTCCAGCTTGACCAAACCGCTAGACACAGTGTTAAGAATGCAAGGCGAATGCATCTTTTTAGAGATATTAAAGACATGGGTTTATGCAATTCTTATGTCGCCTTGAAACTCCTGAAAGAGGGTTGAATAATTTTTCTTTTCTAGTAATTTTCGAAATGTTTGCTCATCAAGAAAGGTAACATTTATTCCATTTCAATAACTGATTGATGATCATGAACACGGCTTTACAGAACGTATATATTTATTTACATACAAACACTTGATAAAATACAAGGACGTATTCAATTTATATGATTAGTGCGGAAAAATGTCAAACTTGAAATCAATAGGATTATTCCTAAAACATTACTTCCTTAATCAAACCATAAATATGCCCATGGTGTATGTTCATTGCAAAAATATTTATATACAACTTCACATTATGGAGGAACAGGACACTCAGGTAAAAATATCCTCTCAATCAATTTGTTTTTTTCATATTTTGTTTAGCACTGATTTAGAATGTCCTGCATATTTTAAAACAGTTCTTTCTTCAGATGTCTGACGTCAAGGTAGCTCAGTCGATAGAGCTCTCACTCCATGATCAGAAGGTCGCGTGTTCGAATCATGGCCGCGACTAATCAATCAATCAATCAATCTTCAGATGCCTCGAGGTATTTAAGAGACAACGCCCTACAAATATTGCTCCGTTGCGTGTCTTTATGAACGTTTGGGTTTTTTTATTTTTACGGGCCAATTACTGAGTCCATAGCGGAAATTTTTAAGTACAAATTAAAAGATATGTTTGCAAACATGTATTTCTTGAAATAATTTACAATATGAATCAAGTTTTAAATTCTTTAGGAAAGGTTTTTATGTTCCTTTGTTATTCCTACAAGTCCGAAGCCAAGTCAACTGAACTAGATTTTGATGGATTAAGAGAACGCAAAATATGAACACTAATACACACTAATACATGTATAACAATAATAAGAAAACGGTGGAAGAAAGGGGATGGATGGAGAGTTTTTTCCAACAAAATTTTCCCTCACAATTTGGCGTGGCTTCCTTTGGTAAATAAATAACAATGATCACGTGATTGGGAGAAGCCATGCCGATTGGCTGTTAATTTAGACAATCATGTCAAAGATTAAAATTAGATCCCGAGATAAATAGTTTATAAACACCAAATACAAATACAATTACCAAAATACATCATGTCACATCGAAAATAAATTATAACAAATAAATCAAATGCAGATTCTTCAACTCCGTCACATAAAGGATATTATTATTATTATTTGTAAATAATAATAACTAATTTATGTTCCTTTGTTATTCCTACAAGTCCGAAGCCAAGTCAACTGAGCTAGTTTTTTTATGAATTAAGAGAAAATAACAGCAGTATTGAAAGTGAAAAAAATGTCACTTATTCAAGTAAACGACGCAAAACAAAAATACACATAGTTAGGGGGTCAGAAGAGACTAGGAAAAAAACTTCTAGAGAACACAAAAATCTTTGGCATATATTATGCAAGAACTGACCCCCTAAAGTTAAACATTTCATAAATCAGGTACTGATATGCCTGCCATCAAAAAAGGACGGGATAAAACAAAATGAACGCCACAATCCAATTGAAAATTGGATCCACCCACCCAATTTTTATTCCACACTGCAGGTGGATTGAATAAATAACGCAGTTTTCGGGACAACTTAACGAGAAAAAAAAATGATTTGTGAAAAAATGATGTCAGTTATATTTTAAAATTTAGGTCTGAACTGAAGTCCTCATTTAAATTTTTAAGTATAAAAATATCGAAAGGTGAAGCTTACCCAAATATTGCACACAACATCGTTAAACACAAAGTAATCGTGATAAAACCGTTGTATGTTTACATTTTACAAGTACAGGAAAAGAATAACGAAAGTCTTTGCTAGCGATTTGATATAAATTCAAAAAAAAAATCTGCCAACATCCAAGCAAATATTATGATTGTGTTTCATTTTTAACTTAATACCTCAAAGAGGCTGACAATCTCCTATTTCATACAATAAAGTTTTGACAATGTAATCAACGTGTACCTGGTCTTCCTACACTAACAGATTATGTAGGACGTCATTGACTTCGTATTGACTTTTTGTATCTCAATTTGTTCCAACTTTACTTGCAATAAAAGCAAAATTGTAGGAGGATTAGATTTTTTCACATATTCTTTTTTGAAACTATGGCAATACCAGTAACTAGGTAACCAGAAGTCTCCGCTTAGTTTCTTCTACTTGCGAACCAGGTTTCATTTAAATCAGGCAAAATCTGTATGCAGTGTGGCGTTTTGAAAGAATTTCTCACTTAATTCATTTTCCAATTAAAGTTTAGTCCTCACTTCTAACGCTAGATTGTAGTAAACCACCATATGAACAAATACACAAAGAGTCATATCATAATTATAGTTTTATTGTGAACAATCCAAACAAAACCTGAGTGGAGACAGTAATACCCCTACGTAAATGTTTACCTTTGAATGTATGCAAGCTTCCTTTTTCCTTGATAGCAAAGAAGCTCGTCAAATTACATTGGGTATTCTGTAGGGTACGAGCCCTAGGGTCATCCCCATCTCCCCATTTTATGGTTGTTCAAATGTGTAAACGGTTTATAACCCCAACCCCCACCCTGCACCCCCAACAAACAAACTTTATATACCGTATATGTCAAGAAGCATTGTATATTCTGTTGAGAAACTGCTCAGGCGTCATCTCCACACATTAATACCATAAATACTAATAATAGTGAGATTAGATATCTGTAACAGAAAATTTATATGGGTTTGAATTTACCATATGTCCAGAGGTTTAAAATTGGTCATACTAGCATTATTTATTTGCATTTTTTTAAGAGAAAAAAAATATTGTATTGTTTTAATGTCCGAAGAATTTTATCCAGCATGCTCATGTAACGAAGAAAGACTACATACCATCGAGCCGCATTTGTCTTAGTATACAATTCGAACGTATATGTTAGTGAGTAAAACTCATTTACATTGATCACTTATATTAGTTTAATTAATAGATTATCATTTCAATCCATGCCTGTAAAATAGACATCTACACGATATCGCCTCCATATTTAGCATGATTACAGATTTTCAGTTTTTAATAGTTTAAATGCAATTATTTTTAATCAAAAAAAAAAATAAATAAATAAATAAATCGCCAAGCAGAGTTAATGAGCAAATCTCTGACTCGTGCTCTATTTCATTTTAGATTTTTTTCAAAATTCTATTTCATAAAAAATGATTTATAAGATAATTCATCAGATCTTGCATCTGATAAGTAAGACATATAAATGTATAGCAAAAACTATCTTGGAACATAATGACTGTAATATATATGAACGCAGCTAAATCAAAGGTAGAGACATCCAGGTAATTTATGAAAAAGTATTCCTTCTTGGTATCACAACAGTCTATTAAGCATTTTTTTCATTAAATAAAGTTTTTAAAAGTACTTATATGAATGTACGTATAAATTTCAAGAGCTTGTCTTTTGCTTGGTGGAGACAACGTAGACCTTAGATTTTAGGGCATCTCATAAGTTTAAACATCGTATATTAATAATAAAGAAGCACTACTGTTCTAATTTTTAATGCTTATTTTCAAAGGAAATTGATATAATTGATTAAGTAAAGACAATTAAAAGATTTTACTACAAGTTTCGCATGATACCGTAATGCACAGTGGACACACTGTGTAACACGATGCAAAGAAACCCTTACTTCAACGCCGCCGACATTTATCGAGGAACGCGAAAAAGCGTGAACTTGCGGTCCACGGGACCCGTGTTTTTCAGGGAATACTGTATGTTTATACTAAATAGAAGAACAAGATACGTTTTCAATACAAATCTTGTCCAGTATTTTTCAAACATATGAAAGCGATGAAAGTGAACTCATGCTTTCTGAGTCGTTGAAATTCCATGCAGTAAGAACATACAAATTGTTTTTTCTCATATGTCTTCCTAAAGGCTAATTGTGACGTCATAAACTTGTGCATTTTCCCGTATTTTCTTAAAAAGTTGCAGAAGACATAAATTTTCAGTGAAATTTTCTCTCAGATATTATAGAGCACATGCATCTCCCACAAAGATTTTCAGAAATATAATTTTTCAAAGGATTTTTCACAACATATCCGATAATTGCACTGAAATGCGTCATTTTGGGGCTTTTTCTGTTAAAAACTTAGAAATATACCAAATTAATGATGTCATATTTCCAGAATGGTCCTCCGTAATGCCATATTCTTTCATGATTTCTCACATTCATATACTCAACTCATATTTAAGCCAATTCCATAACTTTTTGAAAACATTAAATTGTTTGGGCACAGTAAAGCCAAAACCGTACCTTCTTCTTTAGTTCGTGCTCAAAACAATGATTAACTCTATTTATACATGATGCGATAAAAAAGAACTAAAACTGAGTTTCAATTTAAATATTCCTTAATTTTAATCATCACACAGGTGTGAGGAATAATTCTTATTGCTTTTTTTAACAAAAAACTTCCTGAATCAAAAATAACTTCGAGCTGGCGCATAATATTATAATTAACATTATATGTTTGATCATATCTCGTATAAGTTGGTCTCACAAATTTGCTTTTAACAAATATAAAACCTTCATCTGCTAACCGGAGTCTTTGGGAAAGCATCCTCAAGTCTTATGACAGTAAGCTGACGAGCAGTCGCATTTTCATCTGCAGAGCTCTCAGAAATCGGGATATGGACAGACAATTCTTATCATAGTACCAATCTAGACACACTGAAGCGAAGAATTTTTTCGACTTTAACGATTACCATGCATCTTTCTTAAAAAGAAAGTTAAATGATTCTTAAAAGATCATTTAACTGACTAACTCAAATATTGGTCGATTAGATGTGCATACCAATAACCATTGCAGAATTTTTTCTGACCATCTTTACCAAATGAATCGTTACATATTAGTTTATGATATTTCAGTTTCATAGTGTCTTAATAAAATGAAATCTGATCTAACACAATTCTGGCCCCAACTTGACCGGACCAATATACACACAGAATAAACAATGAAAAGCAAATACTTTCCCCTTTTGGATATATTAAAGGCATGGGCTTGTGCATTTCTTATGTCGTGTTTAAACTCCTAAACGATTGCAAATTTCTTTTTTTTCTAGGAATCGTCGAAATGTTTGCTCTTCAAGAAAAGTAACATTTATTCCATATCAAAAATTAATTGATAATCATGACCACCAAATTACAGAACGTTTCAATTCATTTACATTCAAACCAATTGTGTAACATACAAGGACATACTGAAATTTATGCAATAGTGCGGAAAAAATGTCAAATTTGAAATCTATAGATTTTTTTTTTCCAGAAATATAAGTTCCTTAACATAAATATATGTCCTCGGTTTATGTTACTTGGAATACTATTTATAGCTATTGACAAACAAATTGATGAAACAAGGATGTAAAGAGTCTCGTTTATAGTCAACATTTCACAAGTTCTTTGGTCGATACATGTACGATGACCTTGACAGCAAATACAATCTATCGTTAAGTCGGCTGCTGACTGACGTTTTTCATTCTAATTCCTAGGCCATTTTTTACACACTGAATTGTCTACCGATTTTTCCGTTTGCCCGATCATGACAAGGAGCACACTGCTGATTGAATTCTTTAAATTTCAGAAATTTGATTCGGAAGCTTGTTAGTTATTAGATATCGCTACGTAACTACGCTGAGTCCTTTATTTTATATATTAAGGTCTTCCGTCTTCACGGAAGACCTTATAGTGATTCTACTGTTTCTTCTTATTATTCTTATTTTTTAGACCAAAATTTGTGCACGCTATATCTCAAAAACTATTCGGTGGTTTTTCGACAAACTTTCCGGACTAATGCGCTCTTACAGGGAATTGTTAATTTTGCAAAACGTTTGGAAAAATTCCTTTTCGGTTCCAAGTTATGGACAATTTCCTGATTTTAAACTGAGATTGTTTCCGCGCAACTCCTCCAGAACAGCTGATGATATGAACTGGAGACCTATTCAAGATGAACGAAAATTACTTATAGATGTGCATAGTTTCATTTTCGTGCGTCGTCAGCACTTCCGGTCGCTACCGGAAACGAATTAAAAAAGTCATATTTTTTTTTTTCAAGTTTTTTGTTTTTCAATATTTTTATATGATTTTATTAGGGATAATAGAGACACTTATCAAAATACTTAAGATATAAATTGTTTTAAAAATTACTCACTGGAAGTAGCTTTGAAAAATAGATTTTAAGACAAATTTTGTGCACGCAATTTCTCGAAAACTATTCAGTGGTTTTTCGTCAAACTTTCAGGGATAATTCATTAATAGATCCTTTTGTTACATTTGAAAGAATTTTGGAAAAATTCGCTTCCGGTTCCAAGTTGTGGAAATTTTTCTGACTTTAAAATGAATTATTTTTTTCCGTGCAGGATCTTAAGAACGGCTAAAGATATGAACTGGAAACTTGTTGGATAGAATAAAACATGACACCTAAATGGGTGGAATTGCATTTTCGTGCGTAGTCAGTACTTGCGGTCGCTTCAAGAAGTGAATTAAAAATGTCAAATCTTTCACCTTTTTTGGTTTTTCAATATCATTTTTGAGTTTTGAAGGGATAATAGAGGTTCTTATCATAATGGTTAATATATAAATTGTTTTAAATTTTCCACTGGAAGTTGTCACATTTTTTTTTTTCATTTTCGAACAGATGAACGTTTTTTTAATAGTTCATAAGAGGGTGTCTCATGTAATATCACTTTTAGGTAAAGTATGGTTCGTCCAAATCGGAAATGGCGTTAATTATTTGTATTTTTGTTAGGAATTTGTATATTCTTTATCTTAGTCCGTAATACACTCATCTTCCTCATTCTTATGTAATTTATAAGGCATTACATGACTACTTCATATGTTAGAATTAATTTTTGAAAAAATATAGTTCCGTATACGAGTAAAATCTGATATTCCATTATCAGAATAACGTTTAGTTTGTCCGTTTCTCAGAAATGGTGGAAGACAGAGTCATGAGACTTTTAGGGTTGATAGATCTTGACTTGTAGTTTTGAAAAACTGTTTTTGATTTTTTTTTTTTTTTTACGGTCACTTCCGTTGTCAACCGAAAGTAGTGTTAAAATATTGATTTTTTCAGGTTTTTCCTTTTCTAACAATGGTTGGTGTTAATGACAAAGTCTTAGGGAGACCTTAAAGTCATAATATTTTGAACGAAAAATGGTTCATATAAACCGGAAGTAGTCTAATAAATTGATTTTTTTTTTCATAAAAACGTTCAGGGATGATCGTTCCGTAATATACATTCATTTCGAGCACTTTCGGTCAAACCGGAAGTAAATTAAAATTGTCGAGCACATCCGAAAAACTATAACGTCGTAATTACGTTACAATTCTGCTTCGAAATAGAGTTTTAATCCGAGGTTTCCTCAGACGTCTACTTTAATTGTTTTTGTCTGTATCTCAAAGTAGAAAACGACATGACTACAAGTGGAAATACGAAAACTACAAACTTTTGTTTTGCACCACGGAAAAAAATGATCCAAAATCAGCACCAGGCAACGATATCATGGTCAATCGGACAGAAGACCTCTCATTGCTCGCAATGAGTTTTCAGTTAAGGTCTTCCGTTTCCAACGGAAGACCTTCTACTGATTCTGTTGTTTCTTTTCCACTATTATTAAGGTCTTCCGTCTCCACGGAAGACCTTATAGTGATTTTATTGCTTCTTATTTAGGTCTCGTTTCCAACGGAAGACCTTCTACTGATTCTGTTGTTTCTTTTCCACTATTATTATTATTATTTTTTTTTCTTACCGATTTTGTGCAGACGATTTCTCGAGAATGCCTGGATAGATTTTCATGAAACTTTCAGCAATGATGGCAAATCATCTGAACTTTATGCGTTTTTTTTTTTTTTTTATTTTGCCGTCGTCACTTCCGGTTGCGAGATACGGCCAATTTTCAATTTTTAAAGTGCCATTTTGTCCGCGAGTGTTCTCAAAAATGGTTAAAGATAGAGTCTTGAAAGTTTCAGGGATGATAGATTGTGATCGTAGATTTGGGAAACCTGTTTCATTTTTGTTGCCGTCACGTCCGTTGTCCACCGGAAGTAGTTTAAAAATATGCAAATTTTTATTTTTTTCTTTTTGAAATGTTTTTAATAGAGGCAAATAGACTGTTTCGAGTCATATTATTTCCACCGGAAGTGATTTCTTCCAAACCGGAAGTAGTCGAAAAAATGCTCATTTTTCCTCGAAACTTTGAGGGATGATTCCTCCACACTCAATGAGGAGTTAAAAGTCAATTTGAGTACTTCTGGTCATACCGGAAGTGAATAAAAAAGACTGGAAGTTGTTTGAAATTGATACATTTTACTCTTTAATGTGTTGCTAAACATTTTGAAGAATTGACATGAATATTTTTTTTTCATTTAAAGATTTTTTACTTTCTTTTATCAATCAAAATTTCCCAATCAAGATCTTATCAGAAATCTAACAGAAGACCTACTCGTTGCTCGCAACGAGATCTCATCTAGTTGTTATTATTATTATTATTATTATTATTATTATTATTATTATTATTATTTTTATTATTTGGAATTCTTTTATTATACATTGACCACGTTGGAATTTTCCAAAAATTACATGTGTACATGAAAATTAACTCTCATGATATTGATCATCATTGATTGACTTTCATTTGTCACGCTTCACGTCTTATTCGATGAATGACCGTGTTTGTTCAGCACGATCCGCTTTCTCTTAAGATTTAAGGAAGGTGCAAGCCAGTCGAAGTATAAACACAATTAAAATCTTAAGGAGTATGTGTCAATACTGAAATGCAATAAAAAATTAATCATGGTGGCCACCAATTTTGACCAGGGCGCAGCTCGTTTATCGCACACAAATTTAGCCATTGCGGGCTTCAATGATAAAACCCTGAAAGTTATTGTAAAATAAATGTGCTTTAAAAATAAGATAATTTCATTGCAATGTGTATCGGGAACGATTCTCTACATGATAAAAATTACTGTTCAAACAATTGTATCTGATTTCTATTATATTCTCTATGTGTAGAGTATATGGCGGCGTCGCAAGAATTCCATCGGCATCAAAGCAAGTTTTTTGACTTGCGGAGATGGCAAAGCGGTCTATCGCATTGTTCCTGTACTGTTAGGAGACAGGCAGACTTCGTAGGTCGAGAGTTTAACCCCCTGGTTGGGTGCGGAGGTGGGTATTTTTTTATCAAATGATTTTTTGTGCGTTTAGATGGATGGATGGATGGATGGACGGACGGACGGACGGACGGACAGACAGACAGACAGACAGATAGATAGATAGATAGATAGATAGATAGATAGATAGATAGATAGATAGATAGATAGATAGATAGATAGATAGATAGATAGATAGATAGATTGTGTAATGATTAATTGAAGCAATAAGATAATATCAGAATTGTTCATTTTTCCGTTGCAGAATGTATCCAAAAAAAAAAAAAAAAAAAAGAATTGGAAAATAACTAATGAGCCATGTCATGAAAAATATTCCTTCCTATTTCTAATCCCATTTGAAAGATGGAGATGGATGTATATTTCATATCCTGGATGGATGAATGGATGTATATTTCGTATCCTGATAATAAAATCCGTATACTGGTTTCACTACATTAACATAAAGTCATACATCTAACTGATGACTATGGCAAAAAATGATTTCGATACTTCTTATATTACGTGTAACAGAAGTAGTCAACTTAATGTTGAATTGTTTAATTATACTCGACCTCCTTTTTTGGTAGATGTAGGTTTTTATATCCTACAAGTAATAGTGTGTCAGATTTTTTTTTATTGATTTTAGAATAATAAATAAAGAATGATTATGTATAATCTCAAATGTTGTTATGTAGTTTTCATCAATAATTCTTATCATTGCATTTTTACCTATTTCACTTTGCATGTTACTATTTGTTCTAGCTGGCTGACCATGTCGACCTTTGACATATGTTGTAAATCGTTTTATTGGACAAGGGTTTTGGAGGTAAATTTTCTATTGTTCAGGGTAGTGCGCGGAAAGTCGACGTTTCGGCTGGAATATTATTTTGTCTTGATTGGTTATTACGATTTATGTATTTACAAAGATAACATTTTCATGATCAATACACAGACCACATTCAGTAGTTTTATCTATTTTCTTCTTTTATCTTTCTATCATTCTTGTAATATAATCCTTTTTATTGAAAGAGAGAACGAGTGAAGTTTTGAAATAATGTAGAATGCATTATTTTCAGTTATCGTATTGATTTTAAGCAACGCTAGGTGTTTATTAAAATGTTTTTTGTCAAAAAGCTTGCCTGAATAAAGCAATCAATAACTGTAGAGAGTATAGCATAATAAGTAATAAACGTTTCCGTCCATTTCCTTTTTTTTTGGGGGGGAGGGGGGGTGTCTTAATATTTCATTACCGTACATTTTGAAGACTTGGTACAAAACAAGATGTCCTTTTTAGTTTGAATTTTTATCGACTCATTAGAGGAAAGTGAACAAAATTTATGTAAACATATTTATTGTTTGTATCTCAAATAACATGTGGAGTGCATGGTATATGCACGAGGGTTTTCCAGTAAAATCGTGGACAAATTATCTAGAGTGAAAAATAATCAACTTTGCTTTCTAAAAATTTTCCCTACTCTTTGGATCATTTTTTTTTATTAATATACATAGCAAATTTCAAGTAAATATATGCTCAAATCAACAAATATGGAATTCTTCATTTATGCATGGAATCGTCTTACGGCGCATGGATGATTACATCTAATGTCTTTTCAGCAAAGTTACGTTTTCTCTTTGCTTTGAAAAGTTGGAAAAACCCAGTTAAAATTCTGAGAAATTCACTGATGTACACTCTCAAGTTCTAATTTATTCCCCCATAAACAGTCAAGGGACCAATTTTGCACACACATGGGACCTTTAGAAGATTTGTTTTAGTAAGTTATGGAAGGTACTCTAACTTTCATTGAACTAAAGGGACAGTCTTTTTTCCGACGATCTGAAGTAATAGCGCCTTTCGTTATTGCCCAGTAGATAATTGTCTGTATATCTAGATCTACCCTGGCGGGAACTCGATCAAAGAGAGTCCGCTTAAAAAATGTCCCTCCACTTGTACACTAAAGTATTACTGATATATTTTTATACTTCGTTATTTTCTGTTATCTTTAGGCGTCATTCATAACTTAATCTACATATAAATGAACTGCTCTCCAGTGCGCCATAACGTCATCAAATGTCACCACTTTTCTCTTTCACTCTTCTCACTTTCCCTTTTAAAATGTTCGGGAAATCGCCAAAACTTTAGTTAATGCCTTGGAATTTTCCAAATGGTGACATTTAGATGGTGAATTAAAATTATATTTATTTTTACCCAAAACTTATCTTTTTAATACTTTCAAAATAACACTCGCATAATCTCCTGAGAAAAAAAACTGAATTTTTTTTAATTTATTATTTATTTATTTATTTATTTATTTATTTTATTTTATTTTTTTTTTTTTGGTGGTAAGGATTATGATGCTGTTTTTAAAACTGGATAATGATCACGAGAGATTGATATCTTCTAAAGTAGAGCATCATAATTTTAGATTAATCAATATTTGAAAGTTCACTTGCATCTTCTTTACTCTGCATTTGAACAATAATTCTTTAAACCTTCCTTATGGAAATGTATTGTTATTAATTTTCTTTGACATATTTATGCCAGTTGTAAACATGCAGTCTCTGCATAAATATGTTAGAGTTCGATCATATTTGTATCTTCCTTGTAAAATAAAAAAAATAATCAAATTCAAACTTCCCTATTCCTGACTGAAGTGAAAGTTATCATACATTAACAAGAATGCTTGGTATGAAGTTAATCCATTGCATAGACATTCTAATTTAATTCTACATTTGTAAATGTATGCTTCTCACACTGCTTCACATTCTTATCGAGAATCCCAGCACAACAAATTTCCCTTTTCCTGATGTTTCGTATTTCTGACAAAATCTGTATTATGTATTTTTGTCTCTTCTTGTAATGTATTGTCCAGTTCTCTTTGGACTTTCTGGTGAATATCAGTGTTTCTGACATGCCGGTTTTTCTGACAGATCATTGTCTGACAAATGGATTTTGTCGGTGTTGTTGGAATTTGAGGAGCATCTTGAATATTCATTTTCTAACAATTCCGCTATTTTCGCTTGTTTGATCATTTTTGTTTACAATTGGCAAAAGTATTCCTTTATTACCACATTTTTCTCTGAAATGGATCCATTTAAAGTTTGTTCATGTTTCAAAATAGAAATTTCCCTATTCTCTTCATTTTTTTGAATATCTTAATACGATAATTTATTTTCAGGTCATGATTTATTTTCAGGTCATATGCTTTCTCCATAGAGACGTCCTCGAGTCTACTGATTCAATTCGATCATTATGCAGATTACAACGAAAACCGTAATACCTATAAAGACGTATGAACCAACGCGAAGATGGAAACGTTCGTCGATATCCGCAATGGTCGACTTTGTATCTGAAAGACAAGAACTTTTGTTCATAATATATTTCGAGGAGATATTTTTTCTTTCCTGTTCATTGATTTTTAGTAGTGATTTCTCCATTTCTATAAACAGAATAGATGTACATATTTTAAAATATATGTATTCCATTGTCACATTAAAATAGAGAATCTGACAGAAATTCATACTTATCTTGTTAATGCAATTTTAGTGTACGATCAAGAGTAAATAAAATAATTAAACAATAGTTAAGTAAAAATTTTATACCCCTCCCCCATTTTTCAACATTTCAGTTAAAGAAGTTTATCTCTAGAAAAGATCATTAAAAATTCTATCGATAATTAACTTTAATCAGAGTTCAAATAAATGGTTAAATTTTTTGCACATTAATGGGTACACACTCAAACTTTTTAAAAAAAAAAATCAGAAAGAAATCATACATTGGAATTAATTACTAGTAAGCATTTCATATAAGTCAAAGCCTTGGTAAATTTCTAATCTGTTATTATATGACCTCTATGGAGAGCCTTGATCTTTTTTTTTTTTAAACTTTTGTCAGGGGCATCGATTGCTAGGCGTACGTTATGCGATAGCTGGATAGTGATCTCTTAAAAAACGCAAAGTTTGCACATCATTAAGTAGAAGACATTAAATTTTAGCAATAAAATTATTTACAAAGATAAATGATTTGAATTCTTATGTACATGTATCTCTGTAAACATGATTATTATTTATTTTATTTCGTTTTTTAATGCATCATGTTATCGAAAATTTTTTAGTATTTCCAGTGATTTTATTTTCTTTTCATTTTCAAACTTATGTATGAATAAGAAAATGTTACGACATCATTGTTACCACATCAATGAGTTAATTCTAACCGTTTGATTCGGTATTTGGTATAGAGCATCCTGTAGCATGGTTACAATCTTCTACAGAACAGTTGCAACTCCCCTCACAACATACATCATACGATTGGAATGGGCATATCTCCATACAATTGGAACCGAAGTATCCAGGATTACACTCTACATTACAATTGAGAAGGTTTTTCAAACCGCCTTATTACCGATTACTTAAATCAGACAGTATAAGGAAAAATCAAATGCACAAAAGACACGCATATATATATATATATATATATATATATATATATATATATATATATATATATATATATATATATATATATATATATATATATATATATATATATATATATATATATATATATATATATATTCAGGTGAAATGTTTCGGAAATATTTATTGAAGTTGTGTCATGAAGAATTGACAAAGTGCTTGAATAATCAAACAATAATGAAAGAAATATCATCAAATAATTATGTAAAATTTCTAATATTCGATATTACTTCAGAAAAAAAATAAATTTCATGACATAATAATGCTCCATTACCAACACATTTATGACTCTCTTTATTATTCCAGTAATTACTACAACATGTAACGCCACCAATTCTAAAATAAATATAAAAATGCATTTTCGTAAAGAGAGATTACATAGAGAATATGTTCAAATATCAGAAACAGTTCATGAAATCTCCCTTAGAATAGAACATACATGTACCTTGTACAAAGTGTTCTTTTTGCTGAAAGAAATTGGAAAAGATATTGAAGATGGAAAGAAAATATGCTGTTCAACTCAAACACATAGTTTAATTTCAAGCAATGTATGTATTCATGATTATATATGTTTCTTAATTAGTATTTTTCTTTTTATAAATTTTCAGGGAGTGGTAAATACGATCATCTAGACTTTTATTGGATTATAAAGTCATAACATGATTACTCTAGAGAAGTTTTATATGCTATTAGGCATTGAAAATACAATGCATGAATGGTTGTGAATAATCACAATTAAAACCTCTTTGAGAAGTAGGAAAAATGAAAATATAACTGTCATACTTAAAATTTGATCAGACAGAATTTTGTTTCCACATAAATTAATCGAAAATACTAGTACTTGCATCAATTCATCAATACTTGGGTTACTGATTGCTTACCTGAGCTTTCGAGAAAGCATTCTACAGTCTTACTAAAAAAGGCCGACGAACAGTTACAGATATTCTCGCAGAGCTCTCCAAAGTCAGGATATGGACAGACCTTTGAGCAATTCTGACTATAGTATCCATCTGGACATTCTGAAGCATTGATTTTTTTCCAGTTTAACAATGACTAAAATTATTTAACATTTCTTTCTTGGAAAAAATAGGAAACCAAATTCTTAATGATCACCATTCACTTACTCAAACAGTTTACATTTTTATGCTCGTAACAAAAGCCATTGCAGCATATTTTCCTACCATTTTTACTGAAAACAAGAATCGAGGCATATTAATAATTGACCTTCAAAATGTTTATCAAATGCTCTTATAAACTGATATCTTACCTTCCACAATGACTTTGACTTTCCAAAATCGAAAGACAGACGATTAATAAAAGATGTCGGATACATTCCCTTTTAGGAGACATTGTAGACCCTGTGTCTTTATTTTCACCAATAAATGAGGTTCTTCTTTCCCATGAAAACTTTAAAAATTTTAGTCCATTTAGTTTTCTTCCGAAGGATTCATAAAAAAGTTTCACTCGTTCAAAAAAGAATCATTTATCTGATTTACAAAATTAATTTTTAAATCATGAATATACACGTTTATACAAAATAGAATATAGTTCATGCTCAAAACAAGAAATTACTCTATTTATACATGATAAGAAAAACACTAAAAATGGAATTAAGTCTGATTATTCCTTTATTTTAATCATCACACAGGTGTAAGGAACAACTGTTGTTGTTTTTTTTTTTAAATATTTGACTTCCTGAATCAAAATAATTTTGTCCTGGCGCGTTTATTTATTATTATGAACATAATATGTTTGATCACATCTCATATAAGGTGGTCTCAGAAATCATTATTTTTATCTATCTTTTATGTATTACGTTAACTGCAAATGTGGGGGCAACATGATCATAAATCATGATTTTCTTTTCTATGTAAGGTTTCCCATTTTTTATGTACATGTGTATGGCCGATGTCACTAAAATGTTTGATTAAAAACGGTGAAAATCAGAAACAAAATTAAAGTTGAATAATACCTACAAGCTAGGTAAAAGATTTATCTTGTTCAGCTGAAATACGTATAGTTCACTTTGTGTTAGGGATATATTAAATATTCTAATTCTCAATATGATAGGAAGAAAAACAATGACATGTTAAGACGATCGAGAAACCTTAAACATTACAAGCAAAAATTAGTGTTTTCCTTGCATCCCCATCCCTCTAAAAAAATCCATCATTATAAAGTGGATTTAAACTTTGATGTCATTTTCATACTTGATTCATACATACGTAAAATAGATATAGGGTGTGTCAGGAGTTTGGAGGGTTTTTTAATGCAAGTGTTTGACAGAAAATTGAATTAAGATGCGTGTAGTTGCACTTCAATTCTAATCTAAATGTAGCTATCAAAAATATTTGAAATGAAATGCGTGAATATAGCAAACAGTGATCGGTCTCTAAATAAAAACCTACGAACAATGCAAATCTGTGAAAATGGCATAAACACGGATCCCTGGAAAATCTAAAGGTGGGATCATGTTCCTAGGAGAATTAGACATAAGTATGTCCTGTCGTTTGGTCACACACGCATATATACTATTTTATTCTGAGCTATGTTTTGATTTCAATTTGTAATCTATGTATACATACACAGTTAAGTTGTAAAGAGAGTTGAATAAGGTATTAAAAAAAGCATTTCTGTGATGTCACATGCCTTTGTTAATCACGTGACGGACACTTTCTGTAAAAGTGGTTATTTACGCGTGGGGGAAATTTACACTACTTACGCAGTAAGCTTAGAACCGCGTAAAATACCCCCGCACGTATGATCACAAAATTTCAAACTTCTGTAATCATTCAAGACAATTACTTATACTGTTACAGTCCCTGAAACGTTCTACTTTCCCATTTTTTTCCGTTCGTTCACCGTTCGTTCAGCGTGCGTTCACCGTTCGTTAAGCGTGCGTTCACCGTTCGCTCTCCGTTCACAGTTTTGCGTTCAGTGTTCACCGTGCGCTCGCGTTCACCGTTCACAAAGCGTTCACCGTTCGCTCTTCGTTCGTTCACTTTGCGTTCACCTTGCGTTCAGCGTTCACTTATCGTTCAGTCTTCAGTGTCATTCGGAACTCCGAAGTGAAAGTACTTATCTTTTTTTAAGTAAGGATTTACATGTTTTGAATTTAATAAATAACATACCGTGTTTAAAAAATCATTATTTCATGGGAAAAAAATTATCTACAATATTTATTTTTACTATTCTAACTTACCTTAATTTTTAAAACTTATCTGGAAAATAAATGTTGTTATAAGTACATGAATGTACCTATGTAGAACGATGCTGAAAAATTAAATTTAAATACGAGCAAAATGCTGATACTTCAAGCACTGCAACATTTTGTTGTTATGTAAAAGACGATAAATCGTTAATGGATAGATAATAATCGAAGTCAATTTATTTTCCAACTGCAGCAAAAATACGAAAATATTTATTTCTATCACATTTTTTTTTCAAATAATACAGAAATACATGTTAGAACTTGTTCTGAGAATGATAAACAGTACTGCGGATATCCAGTTAATTAAATATCTTTAGAGCGAATTAAATTGATAGTGTGGTTTAAAAAAAAAAAATATTTGTTTAAAATGTAATACATTAAAGAATTTTTTTCTACTTTACATATATAAAGTCTTTAATTAGAGAGAGGGAAATGCCTTTATAACATGATTATCATTTATATAACCAAGGTGATTCTCCAGTTATGATATTTTTCACCGTAACTTTATATGTTTGTCATTCGATATTATTAAGAGCCCCCCCCCTTCCCCCTAAATCGGTTACTTTGTATTTCCAGTACATTTTAATTAACATTTAAAAAGAAGTTAATGTCTTTTATAGCTCAAAAATTTCAGTCTCAAAACAAACATGCATCTTAACAAAGTCATTAAACAATAGTAGTTCAAAATATACATGTGCCGGCGGTGATATTTTAAATTGGCAGGGAGTATGTTTCAAATTAAAGCGGCTTAATCATTCCAAGTGTTTATTCCCAATGTATTTTATTTATTTATTTATTTTTTAAGAAATGTCGGAATCAGCTCTAGAAATTATAAGAAAAATGTTAAAACTTCTTGGAAATACTAACATTTTGCCTTCGGTGTGACGAGACTTTCACACCTGCACAGTGTCGAATGATTTTGATTGACAGGTCAAGCACGTGGACTTCGTGTGAACTTGAAGCAGGAAAATAAAAACCGATTATGACTGTAAAACAATTGGATTTGTTGATAAAAAAAAAAATGGTTACTTTCACTGCCTGATATATTTAGAAAAAAATTAGAATTTTTGTTTGATATAGGTACAAACATTTGAGGAAGGGGGCTAAAACCGACTCTCTCTCTCTTTCTCTCTTTCTCTCTCTCTCTCTCTCTCTCTCTCTCTCTCTCTCTTATTTGTCTGTTTAATAAAATCTATGACAGCATATTACTTAAATATCAAACTGTGAAAATTTAATATATAACAAATAATATGATTGCCTCTTTGTATCATCTTGTCCGAGTATAATCACGGCCGGGAAATGTCTACAGATACATGTAGAAGTCTGCTCAATAAATCATCATAAAAAATAAAACTGACATACAAATATATTATTGCAATAAAATTTTAAAATATGAGTGTATTTATGCAATACGTCCACATACCTTTGTAAAATAAAAAAAAATTCTCATTATTTTACACGGAATCGCCTTGTATGGTTGTTACAACCGTAGTAATTCATTCTATAAGTCCGTAGTTTTCTCTTCTAAAATCCACATTATTTTTTGTAATGGTTTTTTATATCAAATAAGAATAAACATATTTATTTTAAAACTAGATTAATTTCATCTGTTACACTACAGCGTTCGGTAACAATTACAATGTTTTACAGCGATAAAAATCATGTTATTAAAAAGTTGAATTTAAACATCGAACATATGTGCAGAAAATGTTGTAAGAATCTATTTTTTATTTATTTAGTTTTTTAGCACCAGGCATTAGAATACAGTAGAATAGTTTCAATGCAAGGAAAAGATCAGAGGCATTCCGAATGATTTGTTCATCTTGCGTTCACCGTTCGTTCACCGTTCACTTTGCGCTCGCGTTTGCGCTCCGTTCGCGTTCTGCGTTCGCTCACCGTTCACCGTTCACACATCGTTCACCAAGTTGCGTTCAGCGTTCACACATCGTTCACTCACCGTTCGCTCTGCGTTCCTTCAGCGTTCGTTCAGCGTTCGCTCACCGTTCAAGTGGGAAAGTAGAACGTTTCAGGGACTGTAGACCGTCGAACCAGTCCTATATTAATTGTGGTATTGAACGCACGTGAGTAGATTAATACATCACAAACAGTGATGAAAACGTAACTTTTTTTTAATTGTGCCATGAAAAATGCATCTTTATATTAAATATTTTAAAGCAACGTCACACAATTAAAGTTTCAAAAAATCTATACAGTAACTCATTTTCATTTCCTTTATATGTCCGTGTATGTCCCTCTTGATTTCAAATAATTAGTCCAAAATGTTACACAAACTCATAGCGACTACAAATATACCTATTGAATTAATTGTCAACACTCGCCACGCAGATACATATAAGTAGATCCCGCTTTGAAGTTTGAGCTTGCGTAAATAATTACAATAAAGCGTGCACCAGTTGTTCACACTTCACCGCTTTTGACTGTGCAGATTGCCGTTATATTTAGCAATTCAACAGTATAAATTCTTTTTGTTTTGTTTTGTGTCTTTGTAATTATTTCTAATTATTTTGTTCTCTTATTCATGCGTGTAAACTACTTGACCTTTTGAAAGGGGAACAACTCGATGTTAGTAACGATGGCCGCGTAAATTTTTCTCGGTAACTTGTGCAACCGCGTATATTACAACCACGCGTAATGTTTGATGGTCACAAACGCGTACTTAACAACCAGTGTAAATAACCACTTTTGCAGTGTAATTTTTCTTAAATGTTGCACAAAAATCGCATCGGCACAAGTGAAAAACAAAACTATTGTGAACGGCTTGTTACATAAATCAATTAAACGTATTCTTGGGAATATATAGCGTGCTTGGGGCAAGTCTGAATTTTATTTCTTAAGAAAATATTTTACAAGAAATTCAACTTACCCAAATACAAAGGGTCATTTTCCACTCTTCATCGCAATATATACAAAATGGGATAAATTACATACAATCCCCCAGCAAAATTCAGTTAGAAGACATATTTCTCTAGTAGATTCACACAGACTATCTTCAATTAATCCTTATTATTCACTTGTGCCAGTCTAATATATACACGATTTATAAATTCTTACTCTGTCTACAGACGCTTAAGGGGGGCGTTTCACATTTTTTTTGTAATTGTTTGAATACGTACATGTTAGACAAGAAAAAGGAATAACGATATTATACTGCAAATATTCATCATCATAACAGCCTTAAAACAACAATCCAGACACATGATCTGAATTAAACATCAACGTAAAAAAAATTCTGCATGTGATGTGAAAGGAATGTAAAAATTATGACACTTTTCCCGTCATGTCTGCTCAAATTTGCAGTGACTTGACGTCATATGCCATTATGACGTCATATCTAGGTAGTTTAGAGAAGTTACTGCGGCTGGTACATTGTGACATTCTTCGGACAGCCTTATCCTAGCCGCGTATTAGAGTCACATTATTTTTCAGAAGTCAAAGTAAGAAAAACCTATCGGTGTCATATTTGTATGTACATACAAGTATTAAAATATATTTTTGAATTTCGCAGGGTTTGATTTTGTCCCCTCCCCCCCCCCCCCACTATCTAAGAGTACTATTCCAACAAATTACTATTCCAACAAAACAAAAAGAAATTCTGTAATTTTGTGTACATAGTGCGATCCAACGCAGAACAAAAGCAACCGACAAAAGAAAAGTATAATAATATTATACGTACGGAATTTCAAATGGTGAGTCTTTGGAAAAAATCAAACTGCTTTCAATTTATTGTTTTATTTTATTTTTTATTAATTTGATCATTTAATTGCTTAATATCAGTGTTGAGCTCCATATCAATATCCTTATTTTAGAAAAGCCCTTGTTGCATTAAATCAAATTTTAATTCGAGGCTAAATAATAAAAAATAAATGGGTTTAACTTTAAAAATGATATTTAGGTCGTAGAAAGAAAAACAAAGACTACAAGATGGAAAAGATTAATAAATTCTGCTAATATTTGTAAATAATCTCAGATTGTATAAATATACACAAGAAGAACTTCTTCAAGAGAGTATACATTTGCTTGTAAATACACAAACATAAAGTTTTGCAAATAAAACGTGATTACTATTTTTTGATAAAGAAAGCAATAAAAAGAACCACATTTAATATATATATATATATATAACTAATGAAGCTAAATGGTATGTATAAAAGTAATCCGTAAATAAGAGTTTTTAAAAGGAAATTTTTTTAATCATTTTTTTTTTTTAAATACATTTTCAACAGTAAAATACTGTATTTTTTTAATGAAAAAAAGTGACATTTTGTCACAACTTGTAAGAATATCAAAGAGATATTATGTCACGGTGTGAAGAAAAAATCAAAAGTGTAACAAAACTCGATTTTCCTTCCCTTTACGAAGATTGTTATAAAAATACTTCCTGGCCTGTTACGAGAGAGAGAGAGAGTAAACAAACCATCCTGACAGAGACCACAACTGTCAAAGTTTCTCCAAAATGTGTAAATGAAATCCATAGCATGTTTATAATGTTTTCAATTTAACAATTTAAAGATAACTCATCTCAATTGCTCAACTGTGACAACCAGTGATTCTTTATCGTGGAAAGACAGAGGCGTAATGAATATCAAAGAAAATGTAATGACCAGAAAATTCAATTATTGTTACTGAATATAGAATTTATTTCACATGAGACAGGTTTTTTTTAATATTTTCACTCTTGCTTAGAACTCAAGAAAATACTTAAAAGGCAATAATTAAAACTTAACAAATTTCTTAAATATCTTTTATTTTGAAATTTACATTCATGTTTCAGATGTTTAGATTATTCAACATTATTAATTCTTCAAGATTATTACATCGTTACAATTAAAGGTCGACTCCTTACAAAACTTCCATTATGTATTAAAAATCTTTACTTAGTCTAGCAATGAGTCATGACAGTCATGACAGTCAATGAGTCATGACATATGCCCTTCTTTTTTTTCTTTTTGATCTTCTGTATGAATATATGCGTTTCATGTGTGTAAGGCATCCGTGAATGTATTGTCTGATATCTGGAGTCTCTGGTGCTCTGATTTGTTATTACATGTAAGTTTAATCATGAATGTCTTTTTAGGGCAATTTTGCTGATCATTATTCATAACTCTTATTTTATTTCTTCATTTTCATGTTCTGCACGGATCACAAGTTGCTTTGTTTCATTTTAAAGATGCTCATTTTCTAAGATAAAAACACCCCCATTCTCTTCACTTATTATAATCTCGTCGTAAGCTGGTACATTTTCATCGCACATATTTTGTTCATCAAGACGTCGTTTGGTCCTTTGATGCAATTCTATCCACATAAAGATTATAACAAAAACAATAAGAACACCTCCAAAGACGTACACACCCACGCGAAGATAAAAACGGTTTTGGTTAATCTTGTCAATTTTCTCACTGAAGTACGTTGTACCTGAAAGACAGTGACATCCCTTAGGAATTTATTTCCCTAATGCTGGATTTTCTGCTATGGTTTGTGTTTCACAGGATTAAAATGGAAAAGCATGTCCCTGGTTCAAAGTTTATGCACAAGTTTCTTATATATTTGATCTTAGTAAAACTCACCTGAAATTCAAACTTTTTATTTTGATTTTGCAGATCTTCCGCCATGTGCAGTGAAATTTAAAATAAATATTCTCTTATGTGATCAGATATTGCTTAATTTGGACATTATTGTACAGAGTAAAGGTATTATTCCAAAATTCTGTAGTTAAACAATATTAATGACGGTATAAAAAAGTTACAAAATCCTACAGTACAAAAAAGCATACAAATTTACTTATAGCCAATTAAATCTACCTGGAACAACCAATTTGTTTTTAATTACTAGTATTCTTCCAAAATCCCGCTATATATTCAAGTCTAGTATAAAAAAGGCATAGCCTTATTATAGGTAAATAATATTGCAGACCCTTTTACCTTTGAAGCATTGTTATAAGAATCGTACCTTGAGTATAATTTCCCTTAATATACTTAAAAATACAAATCACTCACAAGATTCATAGTATTTTACTAAAAATTATATCCAGCGATGATTAATGCTTTTGAATGGCTGCGTGTATATTTCTGTTGACTTATTATTCTTATCTTCTTTTTTTAAATTCATCATTGGATTGACGATAAGCATTAATTATTTTGATCAGCTTTACATTATAAACATGCATACAAAATTCACATTAAAATGGCAACAAATAACAACAACAATGACAATTTTTACCGTTACTTTCGGTGTTTGGTAAAGAGCATCCTGTAGCATAGTTACAATCTTCTAAAGAGCAGTTACAACTCTGCGCACATTGTTCACCGTAATTTGGGAATGGACACTTCTCCATACAATTGATTCCAAAATGTCCTGGATTGCACTCTACATTACAATTAAAAAGGCTTATCATAGCTCCTCGTCATTAACTACTTCAAATCAAATAAAACAGTATACGGATATATACAATGCATCACAGGCAAAGAGGTATATTATCAAAATTTAAGATGAAATGTTTCGAAACAGGAAATATTTAGATGGAGTTGCTCGAAAGATTGACATTTAGTCCAGACTGAATAAAACATCGTTGTCAAGTGATTGTTTGTTTGTTTATTGTTTAAAGTCCCTCTCGAGAATTTTTCACTCATATGGAGACGCCACCACTTGCCGGTGGAGAGCGTTAAATTTTGACCTAAACTCAGCACTCAGGGCCATCGAGCAGTGAGAGATGTTTTTCGTGCCAACACTTACTGCGACACGGGACCTCGGTTTATACGGTCTCATCCGAAGGATCGGTCTCCACGTCCCACAGTGGGATTCGAACCCGCGACGTAAGGATCAATTCCTTATTCCGCGAATCTAGAGCGAACCATCTAACCACTGCGCCACGCGGGCGTCTGTCAAGTGATTGTCTTACAAGGCAAACATTGGATAGGGTAAAACATCTAGTATATGTGTTTAGAAACACAAAGGTTAAAAATATATTAGTTATCCCTCTAGCTAGTTACCAACACATTTCCGACTCTCCTTTTTAAACCAGTAATTACTGCAACATGTTACACCATTGTCCCTATATGAAAAAAAATATATATGAAAGAAATATCCTTCAGTATGGAGAGTTTAATTGAAAAGCATATACGAATACAAGAACCGTTAATTAAATATTGTTTTTTATAGAACATACCCCTCACAAAGTGCATATTCTGCTGAAATGAATTGAAATTTTTTTTCAGGATAAAAAAAATCAAAACATCATACATTCAAAATTAAAAGAAATATTCATGTTTTCTCTTTCGATTACTTATTTTAAGGGCATATCAAATTACATAGCTAGAGTTTTTAGACTTTTATCTCTGCTTATAAAATCATTTCTACATTATTCTAATATCTTTTATAGATACACATGGTAAAATGAAATATAAAAATGATATTCAAAAAATCATCATTATAAGAAAAAAGAATTAAAAATAACACTTAAAATTTGAAAGGATCAAAACCTTTAATGGTTGAAAAAATGTTTCTACAGATTAATATGTTTCAAATAATTATTAGACCTTCATTTGCTTACCTGTGTCCTCAGGATGGCATCCTCCAATCGGATGACAATAGGATGACGAACAGTTACATTTATGTATACAGAGCTCTCCGAAGTATGGATATGGACAGACATCTGAGCAATTCTTACCATAGTACCCGTCTGGACATTCTGAAGCGTAATGTTTCTTGAATTTAATAATTACTTTCTGTAATCTGTTTTGAAGAACATGAACTAAAATTCTTTAAAAAAAATCATTACTTACGCAAACATTGGTCCATTTGTTCTTCGTACCAGTAGCCCATGCAACATTGTTTCTGACCATCTTCACTAAAATCAAGAATCCATGCATATTTCATTTTTGTAGTAATTAATCATGGGATTGTATCAAACTAAAATCTTACCTTCCACAATTCTGACTCAAACTTGACCAAACCACCAAACATAGAATAAGCAATGGAAGGCGAATATTTTCCTCATTTAGAGACATTAGAAACACTGATCTTTTGTTTCCAGGAAAAAGTACTTTTTATGTCGTGTTGAAACTCCTGAATGAAAATCCATATGGTTTCCTGTCTAGGGTTTATTGGAACGTTTGCTAAACAAGAAATGTAACATTTTTAACTTCGCAGTAGCTACATTGATAATAATGATAATGATAATAATGAGTTTTGCAGAAAATATGGTATCATGCAAAACATTGGAGTAAAATATACAAGTTTGCTTACTAAGATACGTAAAATGTATTACTTACTTTGTTAATATTTACAGTATGTATTCAATCATTGACATACGGACCATTGGATAAAAATACAAGGAAGAGTTGAATGTATAGATTGTGCGGAAAAATTCTCAAACTGGAAATCAATAGGATTATTCCTATATACACATATACATTAAGTATAACATGGATGTGAAGTGTAAGTTTTTCCCATTTCAAATAAAACATAACTTCCTCAATATTCAAACATTATTATATCAATTGTACATGATAGTTGCAATGCTATCAATTTAAATATTCATAATCACCGATGGTTAGAACAAGCATTTATATTTGAAAGACTTCAGTCTCGGTCACTTTTCGTAACGTTACCTGAATATTTCGTTTATACGACATCGAAGGCACCTTCATTGGTTGTATGATGTTTTACGTCCCATTACAGAATTTTTCACTTATAAGATGACGTCACCATATACCAGTGAAGGGCCGTGACATGGAATCTCGGTTTTAAGTTCTCAACCGAAAGGCCCGTGACTTTCATCACTAATGCCAGGCGCTTAGCGAAGGAACCGTTACTCCCTACATTTAGTCTTCGGTTTAACGCGGCACAGCAAACAAGAATCGAACCAGCGGACCTCCCAATCACGAAGCGAACGCTCTATCATTAGCCTACCGTGACCGGTATTTATGCAAATTGATAAGGAACCAATCTTGTTTTTTTCTGCTTCAAACCGAGTCGATGGTATTTCAGCCATATTTCGGAGGTAAAAAATTTACTGAAATGAACAGTAGTCCAAGCACATCACAGCTATTATGGTCTTTAAAAAATCGAACATACTATCATAGTAGTAATTCAATTTAAACCTTATTGTGTAAGGTTTCTATTCTCTATGTAAAATCCAACAAGAACTGTATTAAATACTTGTATACATTGTAAATAAAATAATTATTATTTTACTTGCGTATTTTGTACATTTTTATACAAGAAAAGCATGCTACAGCTGTCTATTGCTAAGTAGAGTAAGTCTTTTTATGTACATATTGCTGCGCTGTGCGATTAGTTCTCGTAATGACCTACATGTGTATGACCTTCGAAAAACTATATTTGCTCTCTGTATGTTTATGTAATAGAGAAATACAACAAATGTATATATTTCATAATATGGATATGACGAATAACAGACATACCAAAGTAAATTCAGAGGTCCTTAGGACTTTGGTCTAACCAAGTTTTACAGTACAAAGATTTTCCCTACATAATTTTGTACGAAATACTTAATCCATTTCATAGCCTAACACAGATTTCAGAGATCATGATTTGAGCTAAATCTAAATTTAATTGTATTACTAAGGATACCATTAATCTGACAAAAGTCGCCCGCGTGGTGCATTAGTAGAGCGTCTGCTCAAGAGTAGCGGAGTAAGGAGTTGATCCTTACGTCGCAGGTTCAAATCCCACTGTGGGACCTGGAGATCGGTCCTTCAGATGAGACCTTGTTAATGACCTTGTCAGCAAATACAATCTTTCAATAAGTCAAATGCTGACTGACTTTTTTCCTGCTAATTGTTAGCCAATATTTACACACCTGAATTGTTGACGAATTTTTCCGTTATTTCCCGATCATGACAAGGAGCACACGGCGGGTGTGGCCGGTCAGCAGGGGATGCTCACTCCTCCATGGCACCTGATCCCACTTCTGATATCTTAGAGGTCCGTGTTTTCTCTGCTCCTATTTTGTAATGTTTAATAGACTTTTGAATACTGTTCGTTATCTCCACATATTTCATGAGACCGTATAAACCGAGGACCCGTGTCGCAGTAGATGCTGACACGAAAAATATCCCTCACTGCTCAACGGCCTTGAGTGCCGAGTATAGGTCAAAATTTGCAGCTTTCCACCTGCAAGTGAAAAATTCTCGAGAGGGTCGTTAAACAACAAACAAACAAATTAATCTGACAAAATATATGCAGCTTCTTTGTTCCCTAAGAAGACAATTTTATTGTTTCAATAATATGATTTATATTCAACTCTTAATTAGTACATGTAAATTTTTTAATCCAAATCATGTCCCCATCCTTAACAAAACTCGGTATCACATGCATCGAACACAATGAGGATGCTGGAATTATTTACTAATATAGCCATTAATGCTTTGCAAATTTCTTCCCCATCGTACCATGATCATGATGTTTTCTACTTAAAACCAATATTGATCCACTTAAAACATTGACTGCCAATTTTTGCTATATCCTGGAAACCATGATTTATCACACTCAAAATCTACAAACAAGCTAATAGAAATTTTATGGCGCAATTGGAAGCTTATTTTTAAATTTATTATACTGGTCCCAATTTCAAGTTTCTATAATAGACCAAACACTTTTAAATTCCAATGCTACCCACTTGGTAATTGAACGTTAAGATTCAAGGTCTGACCTAATTTGCAACTAAAATTTTTCAACTCTGCTCTACAAACTGAGCCACTGTGGTGAAAACATATTTTATTAGAGATAAAGTCATTAATTATAGGTTATGGTAGTACTTAATCTACAATAAGAAAAATCCCTGTAAATGTTGTATGCAGTTATCTTGCTAGCATTTACATGTACGATTGCAAGTCACACTTGCTAGCTCTCTCTCTCTCTCTCTCTCTCTCTCTCTCTCTCTCTCTCTCTCTCTCCGACTAATAATTAAATCAAAACGCATATAATTCAGTAAAAAGAAAATCAATTAAAAATGACTGGTTTATGCATTTTGTAATAATTTGAGCAGGTATTTATTAAATCAAATATATTTCATACACTATGAAAATATTAATTCATAAGAAATTTAAAAAATATATAGATTATATAAAAGAAAGTAAAACTATGCTTGCAGTTTTCTTTCTTTTTAAAAAAAAATAGGCTCGCATATAGGGATACGATACAATTATCATGGTTTTATGCATATGAGTACAAATATGTATGTACAATATTGGATTTATATAAACATACATCTGGTCGCCTGCGTGGCGCAGTGGTTAGAGCGTCTGCTCTAGAGTCGCGGCGTAAGGAGTTGATCCTTACGTCGCGGGTTCGAATCCCACTGTGGGACGTGGAGACCGGTCCTTCGGATGAGACCGTATAAACCGAGGTCCCGTGTCGCAGTAGGTGCTGGCACGAAAAAGATCCCTCACTGCTCAATGGCCGTAAGTGCCGAGTACAGGACAAAATTTGCAGCTCTCTACCGGCAAGTGGTGGCGTCTCCATATGAGTGAAAAAATTTTCGAGAGGGACGTTAAACAACATACAAACAAAAAAAAAAAATAAACATGCATCTGATTTCAGACTATGATTGAAAATATATTTTGATATCAGATTAATTTTTACCGGGAAGAATAAAGCTTCAACTAAAGTTCAAAATGCAATTAATATGAAGTTGATGGTCACATGACTCTGCTTAACAACGTCATAGTCTCCGTTATATAAGTGTAAAACGTGTTAAACATTAGTTCTCGTATAAATTTTTGTCAATTTGTTTTACTTTAATTACCATCTTATATAAAAACATTAACATTCTTGTAAACATTAACAAATTAAGAAATAGATTGATCCACTCCTATGTTTCCCTAAACTGCGTCCGACATGTCGGTGACGTCATACACGATCTGTTAGTACAGCAACATCATACTAGGTGAATACACGAGCGGTATTACCATGTAAAAACAGGTCATAATCAGTATATGATGAAATATTTTGAAAGACGGGGAACACAAAAATTATTTTTGCATGGCTGATGACGGGAATCTCATGTAGGTGCGTCTTATTTCGCTTATTTACCTTACATGTGACGTCATAGTTGGTTTTTCCCGTACTCGAGAAATGTAAACATGACACGTTTTTATCATGCTTCTGCCTTCTTTAACGATTTCCTGTGCAATATTGAGGTCAGCTTCACCATTCAAAATTTTTACTGTTAATCAATAATATGAAGGTCCTGCATTTCGAAGTAAATTTTTAAAAAACTGAATCAACGAATATTTTGCAAACTAAGTTTTTTTTTGTTTTTGTTTAAGTTGTCTTAAAAAGTACTAATTTTCCCTATCCAGATACAGTGTGATAGAAGAAACTTCCTTCTTCAAATTTTAAACCCTATTCATACTCTGCAATATTTTAAAAGACATGTTCACTTACTTTTTTTTATCTATGCTTAAAATATCCTATTATGGACAGAGTAATGGGCCAGGAAACATGGAGAATTAAAACTCTACTTAGATACTGTAGTACATAGTATTTCTCAATCAATATCTTTAAAATTAGGAAAGAAACCTCATGATATAACTATGGGACATATTTAATAAGAAATATACAAAATATGATAAAAATTGAATTATAAGTATTTTATAAGCTCAAGGTCCTTCTTCCCCTTAAAAAGACACCAACCCAGGTTCAAGTCTGGCAGGTCTTTCATCAGGCCTAGGGCATGGCATGACACAACATATGATTGACATGGAAGAAAAACGACAGAGCAGACCAGGAACCGTCGCCTTCTAAAATCTAGATAGACAGGTGCTCTACAAACTGAGGTATTTAGTTTTTTGGCTACTGGTATTCAAATCTGACTGACTTCTACATTCATATATTCTCTTGTAGGCTAGATATAATTATTCATTTATGAGAAGTACAACCGCTTAGCCTTCATTTCAATTACACTAGTATTTACTTTCATCATCACCTTCTTTTAGAGTATAAGTGGAATAGGTATATATTTTCTAGAGAAATCATTGCAAATATCATCAGCACACAACAAGCTTTTGATTAGGTCATTACATATAGAAGGATAGCTTATGGGACACTGTCTGGATTTGATTCACCATTTTCAATGTTTAATCATATACCTCCTTTATATCATCTCGAAACGATGCACTTTCCTAAAAATGCGATATAATGTGTTTATGTTACTAGAACTGGCATACTTAGTTTTCCAGCCTGGTTAATTTTCTCCCTTGTACGATCTACAAGGGGTCACATATGCCATAATATGATATGCATCACGCCCGTACATGCAATTTCTGGATTGGGAGGGGCTCAAGCTTTCCATTTCAGTTTCAGAAGGGGGTTCATAACCTTACATAAACTTTTTTGAAAAGCAAGTGAAAAAACAAAAAAAAAGCATCGTGTATTATTATTGAGGCACGACTGTAAGTTATCTCCTTTTCTCATTGTATACTATATACTGGAGAAATCATCCCCTAACCACCCACAGCTATGTTCTTACGGGCCTGGTATATAACTTGTCCAAAGATCCAATCATCACGAAACGAATGAACACATTTTTTTCATCTTTTTATTATTTGATAACTAGTCATTATTGCACCTCATATATAAATGTTTTAAGTATAGTAAAATATTTATAAAAAGCCGTGCTCCTAATAGCAAAATGAATTATATAAAATTCGGTTTTCGATTAACAATTTCAATCAATACGCATATCATTCAGTATAAAAAAAATAAATTAAGAATAATTGATACTTGCATTTTATAATAATTTGAACAGGTAATATTAAAAATATATATTTTAGAACATTATGAAAAGAAAAATATTGATTTATAAAAATAGAAATATGGAAATTATAAAAGAAAGTAAAACTATGTTTGCAGTTTTCTTTCTTTTTTTAAATAAGCTCACATACATGTATAGGGATACAGTAAATTTATCATGGTTTTATGCATATTTGTACAAATATATACATTTATGTACAATACTGGATAATATAAACATGCACCTGATATCAGACTATGATTCACAATATATTTTGATATCAGTTTAATTTGCACCGGTAAGAATAAAAAGCTTCAACAAAAGTACAAAATGCAAATTAATTTGAAGTTGATATTGTTTCTTTTTTCCAACCTTTAAAGTCGTGGATGAATTATGATTGGAACCCTTTGTGCTGGTGTTAAAAACAAACGATATCTACTCTTTAATTTTCCTCTGGCTCCCGAGGGTAGTGATATCTCAAGGTGTCGAAAAAACTTGAAAGGTAACGAATCATAATTGAAAAACATATACAGAACACAGAATGCTTAAGAGAAAAAGAGCTTTTTTTCTAACTTCATCTGTTTATTTGCTGGTAGACCATTTGAGGTTCTCTAACCCTCTGGCAACTTCCTTTATTAATGTAGAATAATTCAAACATCACATTCCTGTGATGTTATATCTCTCAACTGATTCAATACGCAAAAGCATGTTCTGCGTACGATCAATGTTTAAACCGAGGCAAACTATAGGCAAATAAATAGATATTACAAGGAATATATCGGTCCCGTTTAAACTCAGCTTTTGGCAAATTTTACATTTTATATTGACCTTGTCTGTATATTCAACCTATTGTAAGGTCTCATTTCATACTATTTGTAATGTTACTGGTTTTGTATTGAATTTGATTGCGGAGAGCTCCGTTTATCTAATCAATACATAGGGCTGACGGCAGGTGTGACAGGTCGACAGGGAATGCTTATTACTCCTAGGCACCTGATCCTACAGGTGGTGTTTTCAGTGGTCCGTGTTTTTACCCTGTTCACGATTAGCTTTGTTAAATGGATTGATGGGATTTATTACTGTTTGTTATCTTCACCTTTTGCATAAGAGAGATAACTCTCACTAGATTTAAGGTTTTTAAAAATTCATAAAATTAATCAATTAAATAGCCATACAAATATATGTCAAATTTTACATTGTAAGGTATGCTGAAATTAGTTGCATTTCAATAATAATTTCAATTACTTTTGAAAAGTCGCTATATTTCAAGCAACACTATGTATGAGTGAACGAAAGGAAGAAGATTAAGCCTGAGAGAATGATAATTATTAAAACTTTTGTTTTGAAAAGTACTTCTACACAGAAATTTATCAATGTAGATAAATACCTTCGCTGTTATTGTGTGCATCATTGTTTCTGCAAATCTTTGGCCAATGCAACTTCGGGTACCAAATCCAAATGGAAGTGTCGCATATGGGTATAAGTTTCTTATGTCACCAATTTTTGGATCTTCATCTCGAAGAAATCTCTCGGGCAAAAATTCCTCTGGATGGTTAAAAAATCTAGGATCACCACAAATGTGTTGAAGAAAAACGAATATTTCTGTCTAAACGAAAAGAGAAAATACTAATGCTAAGAGAAATAACTAAAAATGTCATATACTCTAGATTATATTTGTACTTTCAGTTAGAATAGATTTGACAAAGTAACAACCCGTATTTAACAATGAATTTGTGAACATGCCACGAACCTGCTTTTATACAGATTTAAATACAAATTGCTCACATCGTTTTATATAAGGGACAACATTTGCAAACGTAAATATATACTACTAACACATGAAAATTCTGTAAAAGATCTTATTGACTCTTATTCAATATACATTTAAAAGAATTCTTGAATTTTCAAATAAAAAATGAAATACTTTTCAACCTTGATCAGCTGATTAGAAACTCACAGATGCTGGTATTTGATATCCTCCAATAAATGAATCTTCTTCTAGTCGTCGAATAACACCTGGCGTCGTTGGAGGGTAAAGTCTACATTTTAAAGACATTCAGACCTGATATAGATGCATGTATATTTATAGAACCTTAGTGGTGATTTGACTTTTGTGTTTAATGAATTACACGTAAGGTACAACCTGTGATAGTAATATTTTAAGAAGAAACAGTTTTATAAAATTCACTCTGTTTATTTTTATTTATTTCATTTCATGTATCAGCTGTAATGATTTTTATTTATAATATTTTAACTGTTTGTAGAAAATTAAGACTTGACATTTCTTTTCTTTTTTTCATAAGAAGCTTTTAAAAAAAATGTTCAATTCTCACCTCATGACCTCTTTGACACATGCTTTAAGATACGGCATCCTTGTTAAAGATTCTTTCGTAACACCATTATTACCACACACTGAAAGGATCTCCTCATGAAGTTTCTGCTGTTTGTCTGTGTTTCTTGCCAACTCAAACCAAAGAAAGGATAGCACATTGGATGTCTACGGGAATTAATGTAATAAGTTATATCTGTTCACGAAACATGCATGAATGTCTTAAATTTTCCTCTTTTATATAGATTATAACAATCACAATTCGACATTATCCATATCTAACAGGGAAGTTATAGATAATTGATCAATGTTCACTTCTATCAATGGTTTTGCTGTATTTTCTTAAAAGGAAAAAAATTCAAAACATAGCTCGATTGTAAACTTGATATAATTGTACAAGATATCTATGTCTTTAATTGTCTTCTCTCATGTAATTGAAAAATCATTACCGATTCTACACCTGCGAGAAAAAGATCCAGTAGCACACTTTTGACCATCTCAGGGGACATCTTTGGATGTGTCAGGAGTGCATAGAGTAAATTTGGACCCTGGATATATTCTTCCAGACGTCCTTCTTCTTCTGCATCTTTCAATTTATCAATAGCTCCTTGGATTTCTGTATTGGTTACGCTTTATGATAGAGTATATATGAAAGTTCAAAGTCCATCTTTTACTTCATGAAACATGTATATCATTCTTTTATCATCATCATTATTTTAATTCATTTTTATTTTTTTTGATTTTTTTTTTATTTATTATTATTTTTTTTTTTTGCAGTGCTTTCGTTTATCGCCCTTATATTTTTCTCATACAATGAAAATTTTCAATCAACCTTTTACTTGTTGTAATGAGGAAAAATTGACAAAAAGAACGTCTATTTATGTTAAGTAAATTCTCAGCAAAATGGTGTTGTAGACAAAAACACTACAAAGACCTTAATTACCCAAAAAGTTGATCAGCTGCCCTTTCGAATTTCCTATAGAGAGGAGTTGATACGTATTTGTAAAAGCTCGGTCCGAGTCGTTTCAAGTCTTGATCACAAGCCTCAAAAATGTCATTCAAATGATTATTGTCCAAAACTGAAGCCCCTTCTATGCAGCCTAAACGTTTGTTAAAACACAACATTCCAGTACCTAAGAAGATATAAGAATTCAGCAAAAAAAATTATTTAAATTAATACAAGTGTAAGGCATTCTTCCTCTTAATCAGATCTTACTTTTAATTAACGTTAACGACATGCAAATCACAAATCCAATAGTGTGTGCTGTACAATAAATACCAAAACTCTAGTTTTCCTTTTTTACACATTATTTTTTACAGTTATTCAGAATTGCAAGGAGAAGAAAAGATCAATTCCCATGGATGTGAAAATTTATTTTTTTTTAAGAAATATTGATTAAAGTTATCACGTAATATTTCTTTGCACGTATATATCTTATGTTTTCCATGACCTGGCATTTTTTATTGGTTAACAATGTTTTATTCATTTTTAGAACCAAACTGGAAAACAACAAATAGATCATGAATAAAGAAAATATTAAGCGGGAAAAACTCACATTCTGTGACATAATTCGTGATCTCAGACTTAAAATCTTCAATGAGTCCTCCATTTGTGTGTTTCCTTACAAAGTCGTCTGCCACCTCTGAAAGGATACTGACGTATTCAGACACAGCTGCTGGTCTCAGCATTTGTTCCTGCGTTGGTTTGCGGAGTTTAGCCCAATCCTCCCCCTGACTGAATCATTTAAAGGATCTCGATATTAAAGTATCAAGATTCCAAGATTGATGTAATGATAAGCTTGATAGTAAGATTATTAGTAAGTATATTCTTATTTTTGAAAACCTCTTCACTTGAAATAAAAAAAAGGTAACCAATTAGGAGTTGCGATTGTTTTGAAACCACAAAGCTAATGAAATACTAGCCGGCTATGTAAATATTATTGTGAGGTACGCAATCACAATCAAAACGAACTTTTACATGTAACAGTATAATCTATATTTTTTTCTTGAATTTGTGAAAAAAGTACTTACAGATTACCCAAAGCAGGGTACAGTTTCTTATGCTCACTGTAAACCTTGTACACTTCTACACCGGAAGTAACTGGCAGTTTTGTGTGCTTTTCAAGAACCTCTTTTGCAATGTCAGGATGAAAGACAAAAATTCCCCACTTCCTTTTTATCCGCAATTTGACAATGTCTCCGTACTGTTTCTGCATCTGAGCAGCAAACTTGTGAAATTCAAAGTTCTTTAGTCCCCCTGTCACAGACACATGTACATATAATATAAGGTTTGCCGTAGTACTTTTAACAATTGTAAAAAAAAGAAAAGATAAGAATTTGTAGCGAACGTTTTACCCTGCTTTTTTGATTTCGCGAGAATGTACGGTGTGCATATTATGGCTTTAGCTATAAAATATATAAATGGTACTAAATCACGCTAAATTAAAGGGGTTTATTTTCAGGATCCCTCTTACCCTGTGATTGACTTAAAAGCATTATTCCAATATACGGCAGGTTATATAATGGATTTGGTCCAGGAATATCCTCGAGAGTTTTCATATCCAATGATTTACTTACAGTTGGCTGAGAATTTGACTGGAATCGAAACAATCGTGGAGACCTGTTAAACGTAAAATGTCAAAAACTGTATCGATTCGCTTAAATTGTGTACAACTTGATATCATTGTTAAAGGGAGATTGTCATTCTTTCAACAGCTTTATGATAGAAAATTAAATTATAAGGAATAAATTGAATAACTGCATGTACTCAAATATGCATGTATAATCTGAGTGGGAACATTTTACGTTTTTATTTACAGCTTTGCAGTGTAAAAACCGTAATTTGTTCCAACCCAGGTAATACCTTTAACCTGGGTAGCTAAAATATTCAGTCCTTAATTGACTTCAATTATCTGCGACTACGTAAAGGGTAAAAATCAGAACATCCGTAATTTAAACATTAACAAGCCTGATTCTTTTTTTATTATAATATTTTTTTGCAATTTATCATAAATGAAGTGAAGAAAATATGGCTAATGATTTTATTGTGATGTACATGCACGTCCAGGACATGATATTCTCCCATAGTAGTTTCCATCAAAGTGTCGATCTCACCTTTTTGCTTCTTTTGAGAGCCTATTTATAATTTTGAGAAGGTTTCGAGGATCCATACTTCTTGCTTCAATCTCTTCTCTCTACAATATAGTGACAAATGAGTACTTTACTATATCAAATATATATACATGCTTTAATGAGTGCTCTTATGAGTGCAATCATATCTGACTTGAGTTACAAAGACAATATGCACATTTTTTTTACCACAGTTGTCTTAAACTAAAAAAAAAATATAGGTCTTGCAATTAAGAATTAGTTACAAATTAATATTTCTTACTAGTTGTTTTAAGTCTTTTGTAAGCAAATATCGAAAACAAAAGACTATTGATGGTAAATGAAACCATACAATGTATAGAACATCTTAGCGTCATAAAAATTATCATTATACCTTCACTGTTATTACTCTATGTACAATAAACACCACAACACCCCCTTGCCATGAATACTCCCTGTAAAGTCAGAGCTACACCCTGGAACCACTCCCTCAGTGATATTCCTAATATTTTTAACCAATTAAAATTCTAGATGGGAGGAGTGTCGAGTCAGTTATGTTAAACTATTAGGTAAATAACAATGAGGTTAAAAAATTTTATTATTCGACGTCAGAATCAGACTGTAATGATGGCAAAATGACAAACATGATAAGTCTTTCAGATATATGTGAAGTCTCCAAAACCCAATATACTTGGTCTACGCATGCGATTTCACTCAGAAATGTTTCAGACCTGTCACAATATCCTAGATTGCCGTCACAATTGAATACAATAACATCACAGTTAAAATTACACCAAACTGTGCTAAATATATCTCATGGTTCTTACATTGGGGCGAAAGTAAAAAGCTTTTACATATACTTATTCTTGCATTTCTATCAATTATTATTTTTTTATCATGATAAATAAATGTTTTTATTAATGAAAAACTTTTAAATAACAATTTGTTTTGATTATATGGTCAATTCTTATGTAGAAATTCAACTGTTCTATTTCTATATAGTATTAAGTATCATTTCAACTTCTAAATTCGAAAAAAAAAACTGCAATTAAAATGAAGCGCATTTAGGCTTTCTCCTTGAAAAGGTTTTTTTTTTTACCTTGGATGTTGTTGACTTAACATGCATACATTAGTTTGAATTTTTAAATCTTTTCATGAGTTATTTGAATACAATCAAGAAGAAATATATGTTTCCTACATATTGCATAACCTTGAAATTTAATCGCCTTTGCAAACATCTCCAATGTGTTGTGTTAAAAAAGATAAAAAAATAAAAATAAAATTCGTTCTTAGTGTTTGAAGCATTTACTGTTGTAAAGCATTCAAAGTACAACAATTGTTGATGTGCATTTATTTTGTATCATCTGTTTTTACCTGCAAAGCATCTTTGATAGAATTGATGTACTAATTTCGTGTTTTGATATGCCCCCTTTTCATTTTCATTTCTATAGAGGCTAATCCCCTTTTCTTTCAATTTTCAAATAAGGAATGGCTAATAAATAATTTATATGACAAGTAAATAATCTTACCCTTAAGTTGTTTTTTTTTTTTTTATTTATTAATTCCTTTGCTAATAGAGTAATTTTGGCATCTTAATATTTGTAAAATCACGAAAAATGGTCTATATTTTGAAATGATATCCATTACCATTACACTACAATCAAGACAAGGCTTCTGATTTCATTTTTATTTTAAAGCATTGTCCATACAAAAACATTTCAAAGATCAAAAATAGTTGACGGTCTGTTTTTGTAATTTTCAATTAGAATGGGCTCGTTATTTATTTTTAAACGTGTTATTATTTTCCTCGATGTTCATTAATAAATAATTTAATGAAATTTCAGTGAACAGTGTTTATTTGAATGCTTCCATATTGTCTAAAATTCTTGTCCGAGTATCTTTTATGATTGTTTCCGTAAAACAAAAGTTATGTAACGGGTAATCGGGAAATATATAATTTTTCGGAGGCTTCGCTATCTTGCAAAACAATCGTCACAATGACATTGTTATCAAAGATAACCTATCATTGGGTTGTATTTTTACTTACATATTTCATACCAATTATTAGGCCTTTGTTTTTTTACTTAATTTTACTATGAAATGTTCCGTCTACCTCATTAATTCATAAGGCTTATGGCCAGTGTGACCGGTCGACACGGGATGCCTACTCCTCCAAAGCACATGATCCCACATCCGGATTTCCAGGGGTCCGTGTCTTATATACCTTCACAGATTTGTATTGTTCGAAGGGTTTTTGAGATCGCTCACTGTTCGCTATCTTCACCTATTTCTTTATCCTTTCCTCTGTAACCCTTGAAAACGTGCAATGCAAATATAGGTAATAAACAACATTATTCAATGAACATGGCCTTGTGAATTGCAATTGCTCTAGATCTGCTGGAAAATGCCATTCCAGCATTTGATATTCATTAAGCCATGTTCGCTAAATAATGTTTCTTATATATTAGTGAATTATCCTTAAGCATACTTTAACTAAAGCTATCAAATTGCTTGGGGGAAAAATCCATTCCTAAAATTATAATATAATATTACGAAAACTAAATAATCAGTGGAAACAATTTTGAAGTATTCGAAAATTAATTTCTTATTATTTACACTTAAAAACTTATGTCTTATCATCTTTGAAAGTGTGCAAGTTTAAAACAATATGGGCTGTATTTTTAAGAATTCTACTTTTCTTTAAAATGAGTTTTTATGATGCATAAAATTCTTCCTGAACATAAACCTTCATAGAGAATACTCAGTCTACTTATGTTTTATCAAAGAAGGATTTCTTCACCATGGATTTTTTTTTAATTACTGTTTTATAAGAACTCAGTTTTATACAACGTATCAGATAAGTAATGTTACATCCATCAGAGCTCCTGAATATTTTTCCAATGCAAATAAGAATAACAAAAGTTTATCAACCTTCATTTTATCCCTCATTGCGATAATATAGCAATTTTTACAACAAAATTACCTATAATAATGTTCTTTTCATAGTTACATGTAGCGCAATAAGTAAATTAGTACAGAGAAAAGTGTCGACACCTTTAGAACTCTTTCCCGCACCATAAAGACCTATCAAATTACTCAACCCTCATAATCAGCTCAAATAATACCTAAGCTATCACTATACATTTTAAAAAACACACTCCATTCCATTTAAACAAACTTCTTTAAGTAATTTTTTTTTCAAGATAACAGTGATATTTTTGTCTTTATGCATTTCTTTCACTGAATAATTAATGAAAATATCCTGAGGACCATTATAGTAATTCAAATATCAGACCATTATAGTAATTCAAATATCACCTATGGATCAACTAGAACAATAAGTAATAGCAGGAATGAAAAGTTGCGCAAACACACGATTTAATAAAGACTACTCTATTTAATCCATTCCAGTGAAAAACCATGTATTATATGTATTTCATTTAAGCATATAAATAGTTTCTTATGAGTATTTTTCAACCCTAATAAAGCTTTGAGTATAATTAATATACGACTGCAGGAACCAAACTGGAGACTTTTTTAGAGATAAATAACTTAAGCAATGATTATTCCAACAGAAAATATAATTAAAATATATCAAATTTAAAAAAAATCCGTTTTAACTACAATGATGATTTCCCAAATAAATAACTAGATGCAATTACTGTTATTTTTAAAATATTTATTCTGCATAGGACAGAAACTTTACTTACCTATCGCAAGATAGTAGTTCTATTGAATGTATCCTGGCCTGTCGACCTAAATACCTGTCTAGTTCAACGGCATTTATATTTGGTTTAGGTTATTGCCCCCCTCTACTTCAGATTGCAAGCACTGCTGGGTTTAAGGATTTTAAATCAAAATACAAGTTATGCAATATCTTGAAGTGCAAAATGTCTTTTACAACAATACAACTCGCAGTGCATTCACCTAAATGTATGTATCAAATATCTTTTGCACTTGATATGGGCCATGGATTTTAGATCTTGAGATATATCTTACATTCTGTCGTCTGTCTGTTTATTTTAATTTAAAATTTAAAAACATGTTCTAAACATGATTTTCAATGTAATTAAAGTACCAAGACTTGAAAAATACATTTTTTTTTTCTATTGCATATCACAAGACATTTTTACTAGGGCATGTACTACTCAAGATCTACGTTGAAAGACTTTTTCGTAAACATTTGTTGAATGATGATACATGTACATGTATAAAATCTATCTTTTGACAAATGTCTCTATACAAGGTCTAATAAAATTGAAAAATATGTGACCTACTTTGAAAAGATTCTTTTTAAATCGATTGATTGACTTTGATATCTAATATGACAGTTGGTTGCAATTTGTGTCTTTTGAACTACTGACGAGGTAGTCCTGACCTTTAGTCGTCTTGTATGTAAAACTTCATGAGTAGCGTTCATGGGTAGCGAGGGTTTGACTTTTGATACACATACATATTACCAATTTATTTAAAACTTTTTAGACCTTTAAGTTAATACTTTGGTTAGTTTTTCCCAATCATAGAAGTAAGAGAAAAACTGTTCTAGTATGATCAATTTGTAGCTTTCATTTTTTTCATATTATAAATATTGTGTACTTTGAAAAACTGTAACTTAAATTCTATAACACAGTCCCAAAATGCATGTCGAAATACTTTTGTCAATTTTAATGTTCTATGTATTTTAACTGATTAATGTAGTCGTAAAGGTTGTTGTGTTATTCCTCGGATAAAAACTGAGTGGCATCAGTTAAATATTTACAAACTGTACTGTCTGCAAATGCATTTGTAAAACACGATACGACCCATTTTTTTTTATCTTTAAATATGACCCTCATTCCACTTAAATTGACTGTCATTAAGATAGAAAAAGTTCAGTGAACTCTTGAGTTTGCCCGATGTCAACATCCTTAAAGATAATTTATGCACTTTTTAATCATGTTGATATTCACAATTGATTTTCATTACTTATAACTGGGAAAATTTTTAAGTGAATTCAATGTTTATATTTTGAGACTATTTAAAAATGCTTTCATTGTTCATTTTTCTACATACATTATAAATGGTTTTGAGAGACTCAAGGGTCAGTTTACACAAATTTATCAGAAGAGGCAAAATAAGAACAGTTTTTTAAATACACGTAATATTTTCCAGTAGGTCATATTTGCAAAAATAGCGGCTGATATTATGGAATTATTTTTTCCCGTCCTTAAGGCAATAATTGATTCCAATAATTTTATTTTTTTTCAGGGATATAGTTACGCGCTTGTGTGTGTATGGGTGAATGGGTAAGTGAATACGTGCGTACAGGAAGCTGCGGTATCTTTCTTATATAATAAAATAATTCCAAGATCTGTGATCATTATATTTGATATCAAAATTAGAAATAATTATTAACATAAGCGTTTTAATATTTGTAAAATTCAATACTTTTATTTACTTACATCTAGCACGAGAAATATGGCAATGAATGTATATTTATTCATAGAAAATACACACTTAATGCGAATAATCAATAACTGAATTTCACAACCAGATTGTCATTATTTAATGCTAAATGTATTTATTTAGCCTGATCAAAGAACAAAAATTAGTAAAATGAATATCTCACGACTTAAGACTATGTGCTTCATTTAATATATCAACATTTAGAAAAACATTAAAACACTTTGCTGTCAACATGATTGTATACGTGTTACTCGATTTGAAAGTCAACTTTTCTTGTACATTTATGTAATATTTCTCCATCTTTAAGATAACCACTGATCACAGATCGTTTTTCAGGTTTTACTGCATGTATTTTTCATAAACAGTATCGTTGTATGATATGAGCATGACTGGTTCTTGAGTTAGATGTTTACTAATTTTTCTTACATATATATTTTAAATTCTAACATATATTTAGACAGGCATCAGAACCATCATCAATATCTTTTGCACAAAAAGTATAGTTATGGAAGAAAGGTAGAAAATTCAGATAAATACACGAATATTGTCAATTTTCCAGTTATTGTCAGGTCTGCATGTTAATCTGTGTTGCACAAACACTTCAATTTTGTAATATGTTTACTCATCACAACAAATATGCGCCTATGACGATTACTGCCATACTTTGTATATCTTTGAGGGTACCCATCTCTTATCCGCAACTACTCCAATACCACTGAATAAAATTTAATGAGACTTTCACAGAATCTTTACTACTTAGTGTTTTTATGCATCTCCTATTTTACATTTCGATCGGACAGATGTTTGGGGTTTCTCATGGCAAAAACTGGACACTTCCATTCTGTCTATATTATTGGGGGTACCCATCTCTCATGCGCGACTTCTGCCATACCACTGAATAAAATTAAATTAGATATTCACAAAATTTTTATTACATAGTGCCATTGTGCACCTCCTATTTTACATTTGGCTAGAATAGATATTTTGGGTTTCCCATAGTAAAAAAATACACTTGTCAATAAACTCATATGAGAGCATGGGGCATCATTTTGTAAGTTCAGTGCTGTAAAAAAAGTATGTGTAAGAAGATTTTCTTACAGCATCTTGTATGACATAAAAACAAGGTACTATTATTCTTTAAACTTTTATTCTCAGTTTAATTATTTCATCTGTATTATATAAATAATGGCGATAAATTCAACAAAATTGATCAATGAAATAAAAACAATACGCATACGCATGCGTAGATAATACATGTACCGGTGTTACCACAAGGCATTAATGTTAAGAATTTTTATTTAAGTTTAATAACAATTATTCAAAGTATAACTTAAGAAATAGTGGTAAATAATTTGGCATCCATAAATAAGAATGTAGTGCATCTCTCTCTCTCTCTCTCTCTCTCTCTCTCTCTCTCTCTCTCTCTCTCTCTCTTTTAATACGTGCAATCTAATTCTCCGTAGGTCTTATCATTAGCGGTACAGCATGTTTGGGTGTTGCAAATGTGCGGTATTTATACTCCATAACTGGATTTGTTCCTGACGGAAGAGAAACTTCCAAACGCTGGAAAATCTGAAAGACAATTGAAGAAGATATCATTAAGCTTTCAATAAAATGATATTTTCCAATTAAATACAACAAACATTGCCCAAGTATCATCAGTTTACAAATAAAATGTTAGTAATGTCAGTTGTCATTATCATATAATAAAATAATTCTGAATATTTCACTTTTCTAATAATCGTACGTCTTTGAAGCATAAAAATTTCTCTGTTAAATGTGATAAAAAAAAAAATCTGGCACAATACCTTTGCAGTGAGTACATGAATCTCAGTTTCTGCAAATCGTTGTCCGATACAACTTCTTGGACCAAATCCGAACGGAAGGATGGCAAACGGATTGGAGTTTTTGTATTCCTCTGTGAGAGTACTGTCACCTCTGACAAATCTTTCCGGAAGAAATATCTCAGGACTTTTGAAAAACCTGGGGTCCTCGCACATCTCTTGTAAACAAACAACAATCTCTGTCTACAAAACATGAAAAAAGATGGTTTTAACGATAAAGAAATTATGGTATACTCTTGTATTTTTTTAAGTTAAAATGTAAGATGTAGACTGGAATAGTCACTTTCGCCCGACTGTATCTGATTTTTATTGGGGCCTTGTGTGCCAGCGGGCACAAAGAAGATAGGTGAGGTGAGTTTACCTAATTTTTGTAAATAATTCTCATGTTGGAATCCCGTTGCTGTGGAGTCTGTCAACATTTGATGCATAAATATTATCGCTGACTTTGTTTATTTTATTGTAAGAGACAATTGATGGAGAAGCTTCTTCACTTCGATCAGAAATGTTGACACCTTTAGCATTACAGCTTATAATTTATAATTTTCTTATATCATTTCACTTCATGTATGATTTAAGAGGATTAAACTTGAATTGTTTTAAAATATCCTCCATACCCGATGCTAATGCCCTCGAGGGACTACTTTATGTGAGCATTCTGAATAAAGTTTCCCACGATTTGTCTAGATATTTATTGTAACTGTTCCTGATCAAACATATCTCTTTATATACTAGAGATGTAGAAAATATGGGACTAAATGAAGATGATTCTTTATTGGCAACCGCACTGAATTTTGCCAGCCCAAGAAGTGTATTGTATCCTATACTTTTCCTTCCAGTCATACTAAAAGATCAGTAAATATTACCCCAGCGGGAATGTGATATCCACCAACAACCACGTCTTTCTCAAAACACCGATACATCCCCGGTGAGGTTGGTACATAGATCCTTAAAAATGTCATGTAGATATTACAGTAGAAGTACTGTATATATTAATACATATATCTTCATTCTTACAATAGTATGAATTCAACAGTGCACAGAGAAGAAAATACTTACAATGAAAAGCATATATTTATTAGTTTCAGGTAGTTTTGTAAAACAAATCTTTTAAAAAGAGGGAGTGATGTGGTCCGTCGATTTTCATAAAAGGGTAGAAGTAAGTTTCATAGTAAACAGAAAAGCTAAAAAAAAAATCATAACGTTTGTGCTACTTTAAATGAGGTGATACTTAAATTCCGTCAATTTGCAATGCTTTAAACTCGAGATGCAGGATTTAGTAATTTCCCAAACACATGCATGCATTACTTTTCATTAGAATTAGTGGAGATGGAAGGATTATATCCGTTGAAACATTATGTAAAAATATAAATATTTATTCTTATAACTCATAACAAACTAGGGTGTTCTTTAGAGGAAAAGCGTTAATATTTGCTCAAACAGAAGGTAAAATTCACACTTTAGATAAATGATACAATTTTAATGGTATAATGAATATTTTCATTCCTTTATCGACTATATAAGCAGTAATCAGAAAATCAGTTACATTCAAGAAATTATTTTGTTTATTTTGATTTTATATAAGATAATGAGTTCGTGGGTACCTTTCGTCCACGAATTTACATCCTCCACGAATTAATATACTAGGGTTTCAAAATCATATCTCTTTTGTAGATATGAGTGAATACACGAAATAAAGACCTCAAGAACCTGTAAAATTTCAGCAATCCACGATAATTGGCCCCTATGAATTTTGACGATTCCACAATATGTTAAAAACGGTGTCACAGTCCCTATACATATAATGTCCATCATCTGAAGGTAAGTTTTGAATATTTTATGCGTAAGGTTACCTCATGGCTTCTCTGACGCAGGCCTTCAGGTACGACATTTTTGCCAGTGTATCTTTTGTGATATCATTTTGACCACACACAGATATAATCTCATTATAAAGCTTTTCTTGTTTGTCAGGATTCTTTGCCAGTTCAAATAAGAGAAATGTTAAAGTATTTGAAGTCTGAAAAAAAAGATGTGTAATTTTCTTTGAAATATATATCCCCTTAGGATATATTTTTCTACTGATGTAAAGTGAAAATATTAATTCCAACTATATTTAATTACAAAAATCGTCCAATCACTTTCAGAAACAGAACATACATGTGCAATGTATGAGTTTAACGGTAATACATATTGTAACTAAAACAAAATTGGACGGCCAATTGTTTTAATTATTATACAAGCAACATTAATTAAATTAAAAAATATCTTTACTTAATATAAAAGATGATATTTTGATTTACTTACTGATTCGACACCACCAATGAACAGATCCAGAAGTGTTCTATCTACACTTCTAAGCGTCATCTTAGGGTGACACAGTAACGAGTACAACAAATTCGGTTCTTGGAGATATTCCTTCAGCTTTCCGTCCCGTTCTGCAGTTTCTAGTTTTTTCAAGGCACTTTTGATTTCGGTTTGACAAATGCTTAAAAAGGTAATGATATTTTATCAGTTTTATTATACAAAGTTGTTTCAAAGGGTTGATAAGCCTCATCAATTATATGTAAAAGTATAAAATATTTTCTTAATTGCCGTAAAATAATATTTCACTTTCAAGGTACACTTAAGTCTTTTTTTTTTTGGTGAATATGATGTAACTTCCAAGCATTTTCCTTGTACTTATCTTAATCAGAAAAAAAATGAATATTAAGGGCAAAAACTCGATGTGTAACAATAAAAAATAAAATACACTGTAGTGCATGATGAATTTTATTCTAATGTCATTGCTTTGTGTGTCGTAGGAAACCAAACAATTCTAATTAAAACAATTCTTTAGCAGATAAGGCAATTAGTATACAGTGAGTATAAGCTTAATATTTCTTAAAATTTTTACTGTCCGAAATTATCATTTAGAATGTCATTATATATAATTATGTACTTGTAATTTTTCCTTTCTAGTTAATCGTAAAACACGAAAGTTTAAAACTCTGTTCTGCATAGGGAAAAGTTTGAAGCGCCGGACAATTACATCACCTGGTACATGTGAAACACAGTCATTACTTATAATTTATGTATGTAAATATACAATTCCCATTTTTAATAAACCATTTTCTTACCTATGAATATGGTCTGCTCCTTTCTTAAATTTCCTGTATAGTGGTGTGTTAAAGAAACGATAAGGTTTTATACCAATACTCTTCAAATCCCGGTCTATGGCGTCAAACAAGTCTTCCAAAAGAGTAATGTCAATCACAGGTTTGTCATGAAGACATCCAAGACGTCTATTGAAGCAAAGCATGCCTACGCCTATAAATGATGATTTCAGTATATTATTTTATGTTATTAAGAAATTTTCGATGTCTGTATCGAAATGAAATATGGAGATAACGAACAGTAATCAAGCTCAATCGTCCATTGAAATAATACAAATGAATGCAGAACAAACATGGACCTCTAAAAACATCAGAAGTGAGAACGTTTGCCATGAAAACAAAACCAAAATAATTATTGTTCATGTGAATTTCATTTCATCTAAAAGATGTGAAGCAGACACGAATACTCTCAGTAGCATAGTTGACAAGTGTAGGCCGGAGATCATCTATTTTTCCGCCATGTTTATATTTCTCTACGAAATCCTCTGCCACTCTAGACAAGATTCCAACATATGCAGACACAGCGACTGGTCTTAGTATCAATTCCTGCGATGGTTTCCGAAGCTTGGCCCACTCTTCGCCATTCCTAAGATAAATATATAGACAAAAACTAGAAATTCAAAGAATAATTATTATTGTGTAGTAAAGGTTGCCCCTTAATCCTTACGCTTATACATAATTTGGAAGTAAGTACATTCAAAGAGTTAGATTTGACTGATAGTATCAATCAAGATTAATCAGATGAGTGTAGAGAATTTTGAAACAAAAAAGTTTGTAATGCTGGTATATTCCTGTTATTCTTTACGAAAACCATAAAATCATGATTAAAGGGCTATCTGGTGGGCCATCGTTGTAAAATTTTAACATTTTTTGTAGTCAACGCATTTAAGATTTCTTTTCAAACTGCAATTTCCCGTAAATTGTCGAGAAATAACTAGTTGTGATCTTGAAAAAAAAACAGTCAAGAATTTGTAAGTATTGTGTTTGATTTTTATATTTACAAAAATCGTCTAAAGATTAGTTTATAAAACGTCAGAGCATTATCTTCTGATCATCAAAATATCTCCGAGAATTATCTCAGAATACTTATTTAGCACGGGGATGAAGATTAATTTCTACATAATAGAGAGTATTCGCCACAGAACAAAAAAAAACTCCGAATATGAACAGTTCACCCTTTTGTGAAAAGGTTTACTACACGGAAGAAATACTATATACTAGTAGTAAATCTAGTGAATCTTCGAGGGGGAGGGGAGTTACTTTTCCATGAGGGACGTTTTTACTGTACATCATCGACCTGAGAGCACAGATTAAGTTGCATTAGGTATAACACCGCTTATTCAAGAAATATATCCTGATCCCGGGTCGTTTTCATCATGAAAATCACTGAAAATAATTCCTTAATGTAATTTTTCTTCAACTTGATACATATAGCTATACATAGTTAACAATACATATAACTGTATTTTAAAAATTTCATTTTCATTGTCCAACTCTGACTTTATAATTGAGAGATCAAATCGACTAATTACAGTAGCTACACTTTCTGATGTATAGAAAATCAAACAGAGAAAATAATGAATGAGAATTAAATTGTATATATCATTATAAAGGTATAGTACTTATTTTACAAGTATGGTTATTTGAAAAACATTGTCAAATTTAAACATTCGCTATAATTTACACTTAATTAAATGGTTTCCATATTAAAGTACTTTTTTCCCTTTTTTGACAGAAATGATCTTAGAAACTCAACCTTAGAAGAATATACAGGGGATGAATCTATTTTTTGTTCACTGAAGTAATTAATGTTAAATACTTAAATACATGCAATTTGTTTACATCCATAAATTCATCTTCATCACTTCTAGGGTTGAAGCCGCTTATCCGATGAAACGAGAATCGTGAAATATAGACTGAAATATTAACATACTTACAACGTTGCCAAACTTTGGCTGAGATTTTCTTTCTCATTATAAATCCTAAGGACATCAATGGGCGGACGGAAAGGATTCTTTATCTGTATTTCTAGGACCTCTTTAGCGAGATCTGGATGAAAAAGGAACACTCCCCATTTATTTGTAGTAGTCCTTATTCTCGCAATATCACCGTATCTTTTATGGATTGCAGTCATAAACTTCTTCAAATCGACCGGATATTCTAAGCAACCTGGTATACAAGCGATTCACAGTCAAACAGTCAATAAAAGAAGATTTTTTTTTTCTTGCAATTTGTGTCTTCACCTTGCAAAAAATAAAATGTCATTGTCTCAATTGTTGTATATGGTCTATTATTTGTTTTTAATCTATCATTTCTTAATCATAACTGATTATAAGAAGAGGATGAAGAAGAACAGCTTTACATACCAAGAGATTTTAAGAGGAACGTGTTACCGATGTAATATGGTATTGCAAATTTCCCAGTGGCTCCTGGAATTTCTTTAAAAGGTTTTACATCCGGGGATTCGCGGAGGAAGGCAGCTGCTGCATTCGAGGAATACTGCCGCAAATGTAAATATCCAGGAAACCTGTCGGTGGAAAGTATTTTTTATATCTAGAAATTAAGGTAAGGTGATGTATAATTGTCATACGCGGGTATGTTAAGGCTACACCCAGAGATATCCTACATGCCTTAACAATATGGCGTCATAGTAAGCTGTATGACGTGAACTTTAAAAATAATGATTTCTTAATATCTATATTTAAAGTTTAATTTCAGGTCAAAGAAATGAATGGAATCATTCAAAACAAAATATATACTAAATCTTGTCGTTTTGGGGTGGTATAAATAGCTAAGTATTTAGCACGGGGGTGAAATACCAAACCCATGACGTCATAACTATTGATCAAATATTTGCCGAGTGAAGTTAAACGTGACGAGAATTCATGTAAACAAATAGAAGAAATGGGAGTTTTTAAAGTATATACCGTGAATGTTATGTGTGATTCATAAGGAATTAAAGATTAAGAATCAGGTACGCTGATATATTCTTATCATGTTTTCTTATAATGAACACAGGCTGTGCTTTGAAATCCCGATCAGCCTTTCCTCTGTCATTCTATAACAACAAAGATGCAAAAGTTCAACACTACGCCGCATACTTTGAAACAAATTTTTTGTTTGTATCCAAAGCTTGTATTCTTTAGTACTTGGAAAGTGCTGCTAGAATCGTGTGGTTAACATGAATTGATAACAATTCCTTGATCGTATGTATAAAATGTAAAAATTTTGGTAAGGTTTCATGTGAACCTTTGGAATATTTTTTTCTGTGTCTGGAAAGTAGGATTCTAGCAGCACTTTTCATGGCACAGTGATGTTTTTATATAATTATTTTCAATAAAACAAATGAATTAGCTCCGGGGTAGTGTTGAACTTTTCACTTTTTCATTAAGGCAATTTTTCTATTTATAGACGTCACGTGATGACGTCGTAGTGGAGTGCTTCTTTTAGCCTAAGACTCAATGACGTCTATACAAGGGATAATAATAGTGAATGTTTTATCTATGACTTTTCCGATTTATCAATGTTACATTTTACGAAAAAAAGTCTAAATTCGCCGAAATATGATCTGGGTACTGCCTTAACATGATACCTGCGTAATCTTTTAATTCGAATTGTTGTAATCAAGCATTTATAAATTTGTAAATTACTAAAGTTCAGTTGATGAAAGATCTTTTAAAAAATATGCGTTGATTTAAATCTTAATTTCACTTTTTACAATATACATGTACTAGAAACAGAAAATACACCAACGAAAATATTTTTTGATAATTGTGTACAAATATATATAATGCTGATTTGAAAAATATTATCAGTATACACAATATTCTCTTACCTTCTATACAGAGCCTTCATATCTAAATATTTTCCCCTAAATTTAAGAAACGTAAAATGAAAAGAAAATCAATTAATAACATAACTGTTTTTCACACACTCGATATTTTGTTAAACAGATATATATATATATATATATATATATATATATATATATATATATATATATATATATATATATATATATATATATATATATATATGACATGCACCATGCACTCATTATCATATTATAATTAATTAATTAATTAATTAATACAATATATACTGTAGTTATAAGGATAATTAAAGTCTTAGTCAGACCGATCTTCCTTACAGTCATTGAAAATTAATTGCTTTTAACTGGCATAATATAATCTAACAATCTATCAAGTATGTTACTTTGTTCCCAAAAGTTAACTCCTCAAAAATATTTCATGTACTACTTTTCAACCACTAATGCGTTTCCATATTTAACAATAAATGATATTGAGGGGGTTTAACCCTTTCAATACCATTTACCTGAAATGGTGACGGAATTATTTTGCTGTTATTTAAAGAGCTTACCTGTAAAATAAATCATAACTACATGTAAAAGCCTATTCGATCCCTCCTCGAAACACCTCCAATTGTTCCTCTTCACAAAACAAATATATAAAATTCATATCTATTCAAACTGCTTTGGGTCTAGGTCAATCATCGGAGTTTACATCTTTTTAAACCGTACGGTAAAATGGTTTTGTCAAAATTGTATGAATGGGACAATCTGTCGAGCAAAACCCAGCACAACAGTCATGTTGGGTTACTTTGGGAGAATAAACATTTGATTTGTAATGTACATGTAACACAGGTTGAAAGTGGGTTTGTAAAACATAAGCTTGTTATAATAATAATGATAATAATGTAAAATCTTTAAAAAATCATAATCAGTGTCAAAGACACAGATCATTATACATGAAGGATACTTTTCTATATTTACATTTGCAAATGTTTATATAACACTATTGAAAGCATGCGTATCTATATCCGCATAAACACGGGTTTCTCTCGTCATAAATGTTCGACGTAATTTCTCAGTGACGTCATAAAGGGTCGACGTGCAATCAATAGATCAAACTCGTGCCGTTGAGTTTGAAAAATAAAACATTTCACGCGTTAAAGATTATAATCAGGCAAATATAAAATATGAATAAGTAACAAATGTAAATATAAGTAATGAGGTTTAATTTTTAAACATCTATCGGGATATAATTACGGGTTGGTCAAGATCAAATTTACCATAAAGCCCTTCTTTATGGAATTTGATCTCGTGACCAACCCGTATTTATATCTCATTAGATGTTTAAAAATGATACCTTATTTCTTAAATAAATTAAATTACTATTTTTTTTACTATTATTTCTTATTAGAAGGAAAATTTACAAAAAAAAATTAATAAAAAATCAAACGAAAACAAAAAAATGGCATTTTACCAGAAAAAAATTATTTTAACTCTTCCTCTTATACTTTTACAAGTGTCTTTAAAAACCTTTTTTAAAGAGAAACATCCTTAGTAATTTAATGATTTATCATTTACTTAAATGATTGCAAATGAAGGACTTGTGTCTTTTTCCCCATAAATCAGTAGGTACTCTTTCGGTAGTGGGTAGGTAACTGGGTGGGGTGAAAAACTAATAACGTCCCCAACAAAAAATATTATAGTTAACTATAGTTAACTATAGTTTACTATAGTTAACTATAGTAAATCAAAGTGTCAAAGTTATCACTATAGTAAATCAAATTTTTCAAAGTGATCACTATAGTGTCATAGTGATCACTATAGTAAATCAAAGTTATCAAAGTGATCACTATAGTGACATAGTAATCACTATAGTGAATCAAAGTTTTCAAAGTTATCACTATAGTAGATCAAAGTTTTCACCATAGTAAATCAAAGTTTATAGTGATCACTGTAGTAAATCAAAGTATTCATAGTTATCACTATAGTAAATCAAAGTGTCAAAGTTATCACTATAGTAAATCAAAGTGTCAAAGTTATCACTACAGTACATCAAAGTTTTCATAGTGTCAAAGTTATCACTATAACTATAGTTAACTATAGTAATTTTTTTGTTAGGGATATGCTGATTTTCAGATTATTTTCAGATTCATAGTGTTTGATGAATTAAATTTATTTATTTTTCGACGTTAAGAGACTTTCTTTATGTTGTTAAAAATGTAAAAGATTAATAAACTCAAAATCAATATCGAAGACGATATTTAATTTTTGAAGAAATGCAATGATCAGCAAGTACTATTGTCTGACAAATATAGTCTGTCATCTACAAGAGTTGAATCCAATGGCCCTAGTATACTGCAATGAAATTACAGAGGCATTTTTTTATGAAGCGAAGATTCGGGGGCATATAGTTTTTGCCCTGTCCGTCCATTTGCCTAGCTGTCTGTCTGTCTGTCTGTCTGTCTGTCTGTTTGTCCGCAAAAAACTTAAACATTGCCCATAACTTTTGATTGGTTGGAGCTATGGCTTTTATATTTCACATGTGTATTTCTTGTGACAAGACCTTTCCTTGGGTACCATCACATTTGACCTTTGGACCTTGACCTTGGAGTTTGACCCCCTTTTGCAAAATTTTTTGAATCTTTAAACTTGGCCATAACTTTTGAACACTTGGAGCTTGGGCTTTCAAACTTCAAAAGTGTATTCCTTTTGAGAAAGCCTTTCTTTGGATACCAACATCTTTGACCCTTTGACCTTGAACTTGGAGTTTGACCTACTGTTGAAAAAACTTTAACCTTGGCCATAACTTTTGAACAGTTTGAGCTAGGTCTTTCATACTTTGCATGTGTACTCCTTATGACAAGACCTTTCTTTGCATACCAACAACTTTGACGTTTTGACCTTGACCTCGAAGTTTGACCTACTTCAAATTTGAAAAATTTTAACCTTGGCTATAATTTTTGAACAGTTAGTGCTACGGTTTTCATACATCACATATGCATTCCTTGTGAGAAGACTTTTCTTTAGATACCAACAACTTTGACCTTTTGACCTTGGAGTTTGACCTATTTTTGAAAAACTTTCACCTTGGCCATAACTTTTGAACACTTGGAGTTACGGCTTTCATACTTCACATATACATTTTCTGTGACAAGACCTTCCTTTAGATACCAACAACTCTGACTCTTTGACTTTGACCTTAAAGTTTGACCTACTTTTGAAAAACTTTAACCTTGGCCATAACTTTTGAACAATTGATATTAGGGCTTTTATACTTCACATGTATATTCCTTGTGACAAGACCTTCCTTGGAAAACCAACAATTTTGGCATTGACCTTGGAGTTTGACCTGCTTTTAAAAATTTTTAACATTGGCCATAACATTTGAACGTTTGGTTCTAGGGATTTCACATTTCACCATCATGCGTATCACTTGTTACAAGAACTTCCCTTGGGCACCATTCGACCTTGACCTTGCCGTTTTACTTACTTTGAAAAATTTTTAACCTTCTCCATAATTTTTCAACGGTTTGTACTAGGGCTTTCATATTTCACAGATATATTCCTTGAGACAAGATCTTTCTTTGGGTACCAACATTTTTGTTTTCTTGACCTGGACTTGGATTTAAGAAACTTTAACCTTCGCCATAAGCTGCATACGGGGGCATCAGTGTTTCAAAAACACATCTTGTTATTCATTAATTTTTAATATATTTTTTAAATTTTTTAATAAATTAATTATTTTTTTTTAAATTAATAGTTGATTGATTATATAATGTATTACGTTATATCAAGCATCTTTCACCGAATTGAGGAATAGCGTACCCCCTCTCTGTATACTACTACAATGTAGGTATCCTCTTTTAGTCCCAAGGTTAAACATTCCAAACATTTCTTTTAATTCATTTTATATTTTAGAAATCATAATACAGTTCGGTAAAGATTTGTGAACACGCCAACAAACTTACTACTACAACAGTGACTGGTTTAGATGTATTTTAGTATGAGTCTGAAAAAAAGAAAAGAAAATATGTGTAACACGAAAAATTGAATGTACGAAGATTATAGTTCCATTGTTATGTCTCCCATTCTAATTAATTTCCAGAAATGTAACTGATTAACAATCTGATTATAAATATTTCAATGGACGGGCCCAAATTAAGGTCCCTCGCCTTCATGTTCATACCACGCATGGATAAATAATCGCCTACTTTATTCCATATCGTCCTTTATGTATCTCTCTCTCTCTCTCTCTCTCTCTCTCTAACACACATGCCCACGCACACATAAACACATACACAAGTTTTTAAATTTAATTCTCCCTCGGTTTAATTAAAAGCGGTACTGGATTTTTGGGTGTAGCAAATGTGCGGTATTTATACTCCATAACTGGATCGGTTCCAGGTGGAAGAGAAGCTTCTAATTGTTGGAAAAACTAAAAAGAAAATGATAAGGATATAAAAATAATGTCTATAACTCTTGGCGGTTTGTAAGTGTAAACTTTATTCATGTACTTTTTATAATTATTATAAGATTTATGTAAAAAGGAGTCACAACATACAGTTTGTAGTAAAAAGATAAAGTACATGTACATCATGCATATGTATCATCATTCTAAACAAAATCTTTCACCAATGAAACCTTTAAGACATAACGTAACTTTAAACTCTTCATTTTTGTGGTCTCAAATCCAGAAAAACAAGATAAAATTTTAAAAAGAATACCTTTGCAGTGATAACATGCATTTCAGTTTCTGCAAATCGCTTTCCAATGCAGCTTCTTGGGCCGACACCAAACGGAATTGTTACAAACGGATTGGTGTTTTTGTATTCCTCCGTCAATGTATTGTCGTCTCTGACAAACCTTTCCGGAAGAAACGAATCTGGACTTTTGAACAAGCGTGGATTGTGACACATATGTTGTAAACACGGTACAATATCTGTCTGCCGTGCAAAAGAAATACATAGTTTTCAGAATTTTCAAATGACTATATACCACACAATTACGACTAATTTGATTTTTTAGTTTGCAAACCTTGCTTTTTAGGTCTTTCAGAAATGCTAAGAATCTCACCCCTGCAGGGACATGATATCCTCCAATAACTATGTCTTTATCAAAACACCGAAAGGTCCCTGGTGTTGTCGGGACATAGATCCTTAAAAAAATGAAAGTATGTGTTAATGTGTAAGACAACATTGAGAAATTAATGACCATGAAATGTTATATATTGAATACAGTTTTTCTGCTTTTACATATAAATAATACTACAAGAATATAATAATCTATATGGAAAAAATTTTATTTTTCGGGGGTAATAAACCATCGAATATAGTTTTTTTTTTCTTTAAAAGCAAAAAGAAAAATCAACACACAGCACCATTAGTATGACGCTTATGGACTAAGAAGTATATTTGATTCACGGCCCTCAATTTTGACTGAATTGAGTTATTGATTATTTTAAAAATAATATAGAGAGAAAATACATTATAACTGATAACATTGTCCACTTTTTCTTTGGCTTCTGTAAACTTTAAGATTGTGTTATATACTCTAAAAATAGAAACGTTTAAAGAGGTTCATATTCTTATACAATAATCAGGATGAATCAAGTAGGAATTGATTGATTGATTAATTAATTGTATGTTGCTTTACGTCCCATTCGAGAATTTTTCACTGATACAATGTATGGAGACGTCACTATATACCGGTGAAGGGCTTCAAATTTTGACTTTTACTCGGCACTTGGGGCCATTGAGCAGTGAGGGATCTTTATCGTGCCAAAGCCTGCCGTGACATGGGGCCTCGGTTTTTAAGTTCTCATCCGAAGGACCCGCAACTTTAACTTCAAAGTGCCGAGCGCATGGCGAAGGAACAATTGTTACCCATTTTTATCGACTTAGGTCAGTCGCGGCCGAGATTCGAACTCACGACCTCCCGATCACGGAGCGAGCGGTCTTCCAACTGAGCTACCGTGAACGGTAAGTCTGAATGAAAATGAGCGAATAAAATAATCGAGAAAATACAGGTCAAATTAGAAATTAAAAAATATTGATGAAAGACAAGCCAGCGATATTCCTTGTTCAGAATAATTAAAAAAAAAATGAAGAAAAAATCGCGTCCAAAATGATGTAAGCCATATCCTTGGAAAATATATAAGCGGGGTTAAACCGGATCCCATAGGCTTACATCAGGTTACGCGTGTGCCAGAATGCTTTAGAAGGTTCGCCCCTGGGACAACTTGCGTTTAGGACAATTTGCCATCTTCGAGATAGAACGCACCAATCATTAGCAAGCCTGGTTTAAAATCTGTACACCGTATTTATTTATAAATAAGAGTATCCAAGATACGAATCTACTCTTTTATGCATCATATGTAAAAAAACATATTTTATTAAAGTTTTGTATATGGATTGTTAAATTAAGTACGAGCTTTCATGGTGCAAGCATTTACCGACAAAACGTCAGAGATACTCAAGCTGTAGTCAACTAAGAACTGTCTTAAATAATTATCCTAAAATAAGAATTTACTTGTATAACTATTTACTAAATGACATCGGAACATTTGATATACAGCAATCCAAATCATGTAGCAAGGTTTTTCAAATTTTCAAAGTGTAAAGGGGGGGGGGGGGGCTCGTGACTACGAGTCGATATGTGCTGCGTGTGTATCTTTCCGATGATAGAATCTTCTATACAAATCCCAACTAAGTCCCAGCCTCAAAGGTTATCCAAGATAGCCCGACATTTTTAAACCAAAAAAATCATAAACCTATCAGGGAAAGAATTTAACATTAATTTTGTGCTATTAAACTACTATCACTCAAAGTAGGCAGACCATTGTAGAAAATGTTATCGATGGGTTAACCTGTATCACCTTTCAAAGTAACCAATGAACTCGTCCAAGGATGCATTGACGGGCCGTTGTAAAACTTACGTACCAGAGAAAAGTGCGAAATCTCTGTAAAGAAACTGTTGCGGCTGCAGAACATCACATATTCCTTCGTTAAAAAATAGAATCCCACATCTAACACTTAATATATTTTGATATACAGACATTTTCAAAAATAAAAATCAGTTTTGTTACCACAAATGTTTTTATCTACAAAAAATCTATGGTTACACTTTAAAAAGACATATTTCATTGGCATCAGTTTTCTGCATCAAGCTGGCGCTCGAAGGATGGATTTTCAGTTGGGGGGACCGAGGACCTGACATATAGGTTACCCCATATCCAAGATATTCGACTTTTAACATGTTTAAGTTACTCGAATTTGTATTGTGCTCAGATGATTTTTAAGAAAAAATACTACCCTTATTATGAATCTGGTGTATAGATCTTCATGTCTATAGCAAGTACTGTCATCAGTCTAAGCGTCAGTAGCAAACAGTGCAGAAACCTGTGCTTGCAAGACCAAATAGCCTAGGTTTACACATGTGCGATGAGATTGTCAATCGCATTTCCTCAGAACCTTTCCGGCGAGCTCGAAAAAACACGTTGTTCAAAGAATAACCTAAATATGTAGCGTGAAACCTTATAATGTAATTAAAAATAGCAGAGGCGGCTGAATTCCCCCAGTTTACTTTCTGAGGACCTGGCAGGTTCAAAATATACAAATATATGATCAAGCAATATATACAGATAAATGTTTAGACTACTTGTCTTTAATCAATTAGGTACAATAAATCAAAGTGACGCTGACTCCTAAGCGATCGGCTCTTACAGCTCGGCTCTTCTGGTTACTAGCTCTTACAGCACGGCTCTTATGGTTACTGGCTCTTACAGCTCAGCTCTTATGGTTACTGGCTCTTACAGCTCAGCTCTTATGATAACCGGCTCTTACAGCTCGGCTCTTACTGGCTCCCTCGGTAGCTTTCTTGGTAATAAATAATATTTAAAGCCAGGAAAGACTTGTTCAGTCACGTCTTACGCTTTAAATATTTATTTATTATCATTAACTAAAAGTTACCTCTGATCATTAATGGTCCGCCGCTTGTGTTGCCACTTCAGCATCAACTTCGCAATTTACACAGCTCTGCCGCTTCACTTGTATTTATACCCTATGTGGCCAACAACGCCATCTAGCGGAAACATGACTAAAATACCGCTTGTACCGGAATAACTTTTCCCGGATTGTTTCAAATATATATTTGCGTGAAAAAAAAAACCAAGGAGGCAGCTAGTGTAGAAATATGAATACTTCTTATTTACATTTCTTTGGAAAAACTTGATTTTTTAAAAATCATTTTACGCTAATTTTGCTTTCTTTCACTTATTACATACACATCATTATTCTTAACATTTTTTGGTAATGTTGTATCTGCTGATCATGAATGGAACTAATTTTTCAGAGCAATTCTGTGAAGAGTACCTGACTTTAATATTTATATCTTGAATAGATAGTATGCACTGATCGAATATATTACACATGTAAAAAGGTTATCCGGGGTTTCTTGAGAAGGGTACAACCGTAAATGAGCTTAGATTGAATACTTGATACCCCATTCCTTGGTCCTACAGATCTGGCATCATGTGTAATCTTTAAAAGAGATGTCTTCTCTTTCGCGGAGAACATCACTGGTAAAAACTGGACAATATTTCAAAATCTGAACACGAGCAAAACAATTTTACAAATGTGGGTGAATCTCCCGACTAAGAGGTCAAGGCTACATACAGTAAAAACTATGGATACCTTGATTAGGACGTGCTTCTTTCATTTACTATTACAGTTTTAGCATAAGTCAAATTATAATTAAAAATATAAATGTTTCAAAATGGAAATTTTTTTTTTGTAAAACGTATTTAATTAAAACCCCAGAACTTCTTTTAAATTTCTATTAGAAACACAGAGCTATGGTTCACGTATTGCAGTCCTTTTTTAAAGGACAGCAACTTGTTGATAGTTTTAGCCATATGTATAAAGCTACCTCATTGTTTCTCGCATGCAAGCCTTAAGGTATGGCATTTTTGCAAGTGCTTCCTTTGTAATATCATCTCGACCACAAACAGAAATTATTTCCTGATGAAGTTTGTCTTGTTTGTCGGGATTCTTTGCCAACTCAAACCACAGAAACGATAAAGTGTTTGATGTCTAAAAAATAATATTTTTTCAAAGAAATATTTTTTTTCCATAAATGTATTGATGCATTGATACGGATTAAGTAATTTGTGTGTAGCCCAAAGGATAATTTAAATAAATTAAGAATCAAATATAAATATGTATACAAATGTATACTCCATGTATACAAATCAAATCGTTTATCTATGATGCTTAATTTTTTCAAATGCTGCATTAGTTTTATTATTTAAAAAAATGTACATTTTCTTTAATCATTAACTTACTGACTCCACGCCAGCAATAAACAGATCTAATATCAATCTGTCAACATTATCAGGTGTCATCCGTGGGTGACTCAATAAAGAATACAACAAATTAGGATCTTGTAGGTACTCCTCCAGTCTTCCTTCCTGTTTAGCTGCTTCTAATTTCGTCAAGGCTCCTTTTATCTCTTTCTGGCATATACTGAAGATAGAAGGGTACTTCGTAATCCATTTAATAAGGAACAATGGTTAGGTAATGGCAATCAACACAAATGATACTTATAATTAAAATGTAGATAAAAATATCCATAGATACATATTCATGGAAAAAATATGCACCTGCGTAACAGATATCAGCAAATTTGTATCTTTCTGAGAATTGCTGGAATTTTTTAAGTGCCAAATTTATATGTGCAAGATAAACAATTGTTCATATGATGTTACTAATCCGAATTATATTCACCGAATTTAAATCTGCTTTTCATAATTATTGTAAAAACTCAGTTATTAAGTTTCTGAGTTCGAGATTGACTAAAAAACATAGCAATGGTTCTCTTCGTATTCTGTAGATCGTGATTGTTTTGTTTTTGTTTTTGTTTTTGTTTTTTTTTTTTTTTTTGTGTGTGTGTGTGTTTTTGTTTTGTTTTGTTTGTTTGTTTGTTTTTTTTTTTGGTGAATATAAAACTTAAAGGTATTTACTATTCTATCGAAAGACACTTGCCGTCTGTGAAAGAACTTTACGCAATTTCTTATTAGATCTTAAAAGCCAATGGCAAGTGTCAAGCTTAATTAACATAAATTATTCATCAAATTAGCTTGAATTCATTCCATTGTACAAGGAATTGTAAATCGTGAAATTTTGATATTGGTAAGTAACTCTCGCCGGAAAGTAGAACGACAACTTCTTACCTATGTATTTGGTCTGCTGCGCTTTTAAATTTTTTGTACAATGGCGTGTTGAAGAATCGATAGAGTTTTAAACCAAAGCTCTTGAAATCTCGATCTATGGCGTCAAACATGTCTTCCAAAAGGTTTATGTCAATCACAGATCTGTCATCAAGGCATCCAAGACGTCTATTGAAGCAAAGCATGCCTAAGCCTGAATTAAAACTTAAACTAGTGTATCAAACGTGGCTTTTGATCAAGAGAATGAAATACTCATTTGAAGCAAAGATATTTTAAAAGTTATCACTAAGATTTGAAAGAGGAGTACTTACTCTCTGTTGCATAATTGACAAGTGTAGGTCGAAGGTCGTCAATTTTTCCACAGTTTTTAATTTTTTCAACAAAGTCCCCTGCTACTTTGGACAAGATTCCGACATACGCAGACACAGCAACCGGTCTCAATATCAATTCTTGGGATGGCTTTCGAAATTGTGCCCATTCTTCACCATTTCTTTGAATAAAATTTAATAACGGTAATTTATTAGGCAGATAAAACCATACAAAAATTGAAGCTGAATCTGAACTTGTCTTTTCATACCTACCCCCCCCCCCAACCCCCTCCTAAAAATATATGAAAAAGTAAATGCTTGATAAACATGCATTAAAATCCTTATAATTAAAGACATCGACTGACAAAGACTGATTGTCTTAAGCTTCATAATGTCTAAGATGCATTACTTATATAAAGATAATGTGAAAAATGAATTCCCGTAATCATGGGCTGTTACATAAGGCTTCAGGGTTCATAAATTAACAAGGTTTAAAGATTATAGAGATGTAGGATGTGTATATTTACACAATCTAACAATAAAAAAAACTATACAACTGAGTAAAGGTGGTCAAAGTTTGTTACTTGAAGTTGCCCCTCTATGATGTTTTAAAACGCAAGTCCTCGAATGACTGAGATCTTAAAGTTTAATCAAATTAATTTTTTGTCAAGTTCAAACTGAAATTTGAACTACATGTACGTCATTGCCTAACCAACCAATTAATTTGTTACTAATTAATATCTTCAAGTTTTTCAATATTTATATAAAAATGGTTAAAATATAACAACTAAGCTATGTTTCGTTTTTTTTTTTTTTTTTTTTTTTTTTGGTTTTTTTTGGGTTTTTTTTTTTTTTTTTTTGTTTAACGTTCTTTTCGAGAATTTTTCACTCATATTAAGAGGATACCACTTGCATATGGAGGGCTGCAAATTTAGACCTGTACTTGGCTCTAACGGCCTTTGAATAGCGAATTCGAAGGATCTTTTTCGTGCCAACACCTACTACGACACTGGAAATCAGTTTATATCTCATCCAAAAGACAGGTCTCTAGGATTCGAACCCGCAACGTCATTGCCTAACCAACCAACACATTTGTTACTAATTAATACCTTCATAGATAGACATAGATACTGGTTAATCTGTTACAGTACTGTAGATTATATGCCTAAACATGTTTCTAAAGTTTGAGATAATCTAATATTGTTGGTATTCTTAACAACATTTTGTTCCATTTTTTTTGACATACATATTTTGGTCGAAGTTCAATGGCAAAAAAAACCCCAAAATACTCTAATTTACATGTCCGTAGTTCAACTAAACAACTCCGTGAAAATTCATAAGGGGAGTATGTTTGCTATTTGAATCTTGCTGCGATCTGGTACCTCTTTGTCATTTTTTCCATGAGATCAACGAAGTCATGTGATATCATAAAACAATACATTACTGTATCGCTTTAGGAAATTTCCACGATTTATCTGTACTTATAAATAATTCGAAAAAAAATGCATCAAACATTTCACAATCTATAAAATGTCATCTAATGCACATCAGACACATTTATATAGTTGTATTTGAAAGACATCAAAAAGCAGACTTACAAATTTGCCAAACTTTGGCCGAGGTTTTCCTTCTCGTTGTAAATTTTAAGGATATCTACTGGAGGTCGAAACGGATGTTTCATTTGTATTTCAAGAACCTCTTTCCCAAGATCTGGATGAAAGAGGAACACGCCCCAATTCTTTTTCATCGTTCGTATCCGAACAATTTCTCCATATCTTTCATGGAGTGTAGTCATAAACTTTGTCAAGTCTACTGGCAAATCCAAACAACCTGAAACATATGATCATTGATAGTGGTAGACGAGGCACTGTATATATTCTAAAAAATACTATATCAGAGCAAGATGTGTTTGTGAAACACTGATGCCCCCATATGGCACCTCAAGGTTAAAGGTTTTCAAATATAGGTCAAACACCAAGGTCAAGGTCAGGCGACCCAAAATGTTCCTACCCTGGAACGGTCTTTTCACAAGGAATATACATATGAAATAAAATATCCCTAGTATCTACAATTCAGAAAATAAGCTCAAGGTAAAAGTTTTTATACACATTTGAAAGATGAAAGCCCTAGCATTACATGTAACCATTTCAAAAGTTATGGGCAAGGATAAAGTATCTGCCAACAAACAGATTAACAGACAAACGTACAGACAGACGGACAGATATATATATATATATATATATATATATATATATATATATATATATATATATATATATATATATATATATATATATATATCCTACAACTATAATATTTTGTTTTCAAACCTGACTACTATCTTAAATGAAAATGCTGACATCTTAATTAAAAGGATTGAACCATTTTTTTTCTACCAGCAGTTTACCTTTTTAGTAATAATAAACAATTAACAGACCTAGAGACTTTAAAAGAAAAATATTTCCAATTGAATAAGGTAACGCATATCTGCCGGTAGCTCCTGGTATTTCTTCAAATGGTTTTACATCCGGGGATTTTTGGAAGAAGGCAACAGTTGCTTGTGAAGAAAAAAGGCGTAATTGTAAATGTCCGGAAAGCCTACAAATAAAACTACAGAGCATATTTTTCTTGAAAAGAAAAATCCTGCATAATATTAAACAATGTGTCCTTCTTTTTCAACATCAAATAATTAATATGCAATGGTAAGAATGCTGTATATACATAATTATACAAATATATGAAGAAATTGCATAATGCAAAATTATTAAGAACTCCGGATATGACTTTCATGCAATTTAAATACTTAATTACATTTAACAACAAGACTTTCATAAACATATGTTTATAATCTCTTACCTTCTACCTATAACATTCATATTTCGGTGATACATTTTTAACAGGTCTATCTGGAAAAAAAAATCTCATTACAGAAAATAATGTAAGCATAATTATATGACATATATTCAATGATATAACCATTTCCACCACGGAAAAGCAAAGCATATTGTAAACCAGGAATTTTATATTCTTATAATTTGCATTAATTTTGTAGAAATTTGGAAAGATGAAACGTGTGCCAATGGCCTCAGAACTTCAACTCGCTTGTCTACTAAAGATGAACTTTAAGAGGAATTATGGATACTTTACAAAATAAATGTTCGGAATAAATTACAAATTTCATTCCTTTTCCCTAAAATTAAACATTTTCTGTAAAATATATTCAAAAGGGGAACAATTTTTTTTTGTTTTAAGGTAAATATGTATTCAAGTAATTTTTATCTTTTTAACAATTACCAATTGGTTATTAAATGGCTTCTATCATCTAACATTATATACATTATATACGTCTAACATTTTACACTTTACTGTCTGAACCAGACACATGTAATTTCATGAATGTCTGTCAATCAAAATAGTTTTCCTATTATAACATGTAGTTCAAGTGCATCTTGTAATGATTCGATAAAAATTACAAAATGACATTCACTATAACTTAATTTCCATATTTACAATATTTCTTATTAAGTCTGGTCATGAGAAATCTGTTTCACGTCTTCAATGGAAAACAAATATGTTAAGTTAACATGAACCAAAAAAAAAATAAAATAAAGAGCTTTATTTATTTCAAACACAAACGTGTTTTCGTACAGAGATAGTGGTCGCGGGTAAATATTCAGGACAAACAGACATAGTTAATATGTTTGCATATATATGTATGCAAAACTAATTTTTGGGAAAATTATGTTGATTCCTACCTATCAGTAAAAACGTTAATAAAATATGATTTTATTCCTGACATATCTCTTCTAAATACAATACAAGCCAGAATAGAAAAAAAGGCATCAATAGTGAGAAAACAAAACGTCTGTCATCCAACAGGTTTTTATTCGTCTGTGTGATTATTCAAAATTTTTTTTTCCTTTTATTGAATATTCTTTAAATTTTACAAGAAATGCTTAAATATTGCATGCTATCTCACGTCAAAAATGAGGTCTTATAAAGACTACGTTATGCAAACACATCGATTACATATTTATCGTTTTCGACATCATCAAAAACAGTATAATTTATTGCATCAACGAATAGATTGAAATCTCTACATCAAGCTTAAGTATTCAGCATACGACTTTTTGATACAAAAATAGTGAACATGTTTAGAGTTAGCACCACAGTTTTACAGAATGTTATGTTAAGACACTGTACCTTAAGATAGCACGTTCCTCTTTATAGCAGCTATGAATACATTATGTTAACACAAGCACCTGTGTTTATTATGTGATAATTATGGTTCTCTGCTTTTGACAAAACTGTATTTCAAAACTGTAAAACATTTGGCAAAACTGAATCACTGATTACTGTTCCGATATAATTACTGAGATTATACCCTTTATGCACTGCACACTAAAGAGATCTAATTCTGTGAAATTTTTTGTAATAATAGTGATCTGCTCTTGGATTTGAAATAAAAATGATTTGAAATATGCAGCCTTTTACTAAATTTGTAATTATAATATTCTACGTACTAAATATAATAATAAAGAAAGATAAGTTGACTGAACTCTTTCTTTGAATTGATTTCTCCCACTTATTCATCAACATTTCGTTGTAGTGGAACTTTTTCCCGAGGATAAATGCAAGGTATTGAATGATAAACGTGAAAAATTAAACTCAATATTTACACATTTATAATGTATAATTTTCTCAATATAAAAAAAAATCATTGCATATATAGAGTGTCCTTAAACACACAATTTTCACTATAGTCAAAAGGGGGGAATATTGCAATGAGTAAAACTTCATTTTGTTTTCCGATAAATCAGTGGCCTGAATTCACTTATTTACCTATCCTAAATTCATACATTCATACATGAGTCAATATAATGTTTGACTTCTCACAATTTTTTTTTTTTCAGAACTTTGTTAAAACATGCTTATTTTGCATTAATCTTTGATACGAAAAGCACTTCTAGAATGAATCATCCACACTATTGCAAGAACATCTAATTCAATTAGCCTACCCTAAAAAATAAATAAGGTTACAATGAAACAATGATCTTTTACGAATTATAATTTCTTCAGCCTTCCCAAAAATGATTTATGGGTTTGATCTTGCACAAGACCTAATATTTACACATTGCCCTGCCTACATATATCTTCAAAATTTTAAGCAAAGGACAAGATACACTTTCACTACAAATCTGGCCATGTATTTTTTCTAAAATATGAAAGTAATGAAAGAAATTAGAATTCATGCTTTCTGAAATGTTGAAACTCCATGCACTAAGACCAAACAATTTTTTTTTTCTCATTTGACTTCATAAATGTTTCATAAATGGAATTTTCTTAAAAAGTTGCAGAAGACATCAATTTTCAGTGAAAGTTCTTTCAGATAATATAGACCATATGCATCGCTCATAAAGATTTTGAGAAGTGTGATTTTTCAAAGAAATTTACACAACATATCCGAATATTGAAGTGGGCGACGGCTGTGGACACTTTTTTCTCTAGGAAAATACCCCTGAAATGAATCATTTTGAGGCTTTTTCTTCTTTAAACTTAGAAAAATACGAAATTAATGACGTCATATTTGCAGAACTGTCCTCCTTCATGCCATTTTCTTTCATGAAATATCACACTCATACCCTCAACTCATTCAATTTCAAAACTTTTTTAAAATATTAAATTTTCAGGGCACAATAAAGTCAAAACGTACATTTTTCTTTGTTATAAAGCATTGATGTATATACCCCTAAACAAATTGTAGGCTTTCTGTTGTTCTTAGACAGAATTAATTGTAACGGTGGTAAATTTTGCCTGTTTTGCTCAGGTTTTTGTTTCTACCTTTTCTTCTCTTTCCAAATTGCAATGATGTGAATTCAATTATGATTAAAATATTTTTTCTATCAGATTAACAATGTTATTAATTCAAAATTAATAAATTCTTGAGCTGATGTGAGTAGTTTGATGGTGGGGCTTGTTGATAAAAATAAAATATTTTCCCAAGTTCCGGAGTCTCGGCTCTTAGCGAGAATAGCAATCATGTAATGTGTAATGCAGAGAGTGTCATAATAATTTTTTATTAACATATCTATATATAAAAGTAAAAAAATATTAATGTATTTTACACTACTCCTAAAAAGCTGACCCCTGAAAATTATAATATAGGAGTTGTAATTAGAAATAAAATATAATTATGCAAATAAGTACAATACATCAAGCAATAGGATGCACGTTGAGAAAAATAATCCTTTTATGCACTCGTCAGTCAGGTTATGCCTTTGACTTTAGAAACTGATAGGAGAGCCGAGTTGTGAAATAAGGTGTGAAGAAATAAGCAATTAAAAAACTCGTGTGTGAGTGTGTGTTCAATTCTTATTCTCTCTTGGTTTTATCATTATCGCTACAGCATGTTTTGGCGTTGCAAATGTGCGGTATTTATACTCCATAACTGGATCAGTTCCTGGCAGGAGAGAAACTTCTAAACGCTGGAAAATCTAGAAAAAAAAAAGAAAATCAAAGCTGCTTGCTACGTTGACATTTTTAAATAAAACATTATTCAAGTTTCATAATTTTAAGAGATATACAATCATTTAACAATATAGCTAATTTAGATAAAAACTAATCTGAATGTAAAACTTAATATATAACTTCATTCTGAAAATACATATAAGCTATAGAAGCACATTTATTATTAATTTTGGGGGGAGGGGGGACGTTGGAAAAGAATATTTTCAAACTGATGCAAAATACCTTTGCAGTGAGTACATAAATCTCAGTTTCTGCAAACCGTTGCCCGATACAACTTCTAGGACCAAATCCGAATGGAAGGGTGGCAAATGGATTGGTGTTTTTATATTCTTCTGTGAGAGTATTGTCATCTCTGACAAATCTTTCCGGAAGAAATATCTCAGGACTTTTGAAAAACCTGGGATCCTCACACATCTGTTGTAGACAGACTGCAATCTCTGTCTATAAAACAAAAGAAAAACGCATTTAATTTCATAATGACGACTTTTTTCTCGATAATTGGAAAATAAACATTGCTTTGTTACTTTGCAAGGTCAAAAAAAATGTGAGATTTAGATTTAAATAAATTTCATTCTATGCTCATCTTCACTCAAATTTTCTTCATTATACAAATGATACTTTTCATTGGCTGAAAAGAAGATGTTATCCTTTCTAAGGTAAATTCAATATTTAATTAACATGCATTTATCATTCAATTTCACTTTCAAAATGAGTTTTCAAAAGGAATTTTGCAGAACATTTGTTACATTTTTTTTTTTTTTTTGTTTTTTTTTTTGTTTTTTTTTTTTTTTGTTTTTTTTTTTGTTTTTGTTTTTGTTTTTTTTTGTTCAAGATATAATTCAAATGGAGGATCTCCTTATTTATGCATTGCCAAGCTTATGTTTTATTCTGAAGATATTAGTATCAAACATTAAATCATTAGGCTAAATATTTACAAGTTATCTTTAAATGGTCGACGAAAACATGTTATCTGCCATTAAAACAAGTGCATCATTGTCATTACATCCATAAATCGTTATCTATAACTGAAATAGCCCAAATTGTCATTACATGAGAGGATAAAAAAAATATATTACCCCAGCAGGAACGTGATATCCCCCAACAACTACGTCTTTGTCAAAACGCCGATACGAGCCCGGTGAAGTTGGTGCATAGATCCTGCAAGAAAATTAAATGCATACAAATGTAATGTTATCTGTAATTGCATTCTATCTCCTATGTATGGCTGGTATGTTTTATCAATTTTACATATTGGAGAAAGACTACTAATATATAAGATTCGTTAAGTAATAATGTACGCATATTAACAACCTTAACGGACTTCTATTTTCCAAAGAAAAAAAAAGGTTCCACATCATCACGCTTTTCTTGGGGTTTTTTCCTTCATAGTCGTTCCTTAATTTTTTTTTTAATTTGTTAAAAGATATATAGGCAAGCCTCGTTTCGACTCAGATTTAAAGTCGGTTATTCGCTTTTACAGTATGTAAAATTTTATCAACAGATTATAAAATAGTTTCAAGGCAATGTTAAATTCATACACTTTGGTTAGATCAATATTCTTTTTGAATATTTATATTACGTTTTCCTTTCACAATCAATAATCAGAAAGTATTTGTTTGTTTGTTGTTAACGTCCCTCTCGAGAATTTTTCACTCATATGGAGACGCCACCACTTGCCGGTGGAGAGCTGCAAATTTTGACCTATGCTCGGCACTTGGGGTCATTGAACAGTGAGGGATCTTTTTCGTGTCAGCATCTACTGTGACATGGGACCTCGGTTTATACGGTCTCATCCGAAGGAACGGTCTCCACGTCCAACAGAGGGATTCGAACCCGCGACGTAAGGATCAACTCCTTACTCCGCGACTGTAGAGCAGACGCTCTACCACTGCACCACGCGGGTGACAATCGGAAACTAAGTAATATTCAAAGGAACAAAAGTATATGAAATAAGATTGAAAGACATATAAAAACCGATTACCAAAACGAATTTAAGTACAAAACAAATAAGAAAGAAAAAGTTATCATAATGATTTATATCGAAACATTCATAGCATAGTACTGACTTATCAAGTGTAAAGCTACCTCATGGTTTCTCTGACGCAGGCCTTCAGATAAGACATTTTAGCCAATCTTTCCTTAGTGATATCATTTTGGCCACACACAGAAATTATTTCGTTACGAAGATTCTCCTGTTTGTCAGGGTTTTTTGCCAGTTCAAACAACAGAAAACTTAAGGTATTTGAAGTCTAAAAATAAAATGTAAACTTTTTTCTTCATATATCGTAAGTAAGGTTCCAAAGTACTAAGATAGGAATACAGTACTTTTGCATTGAATTGTTGTGTACAAAATATAATTTGAACCAGCACTGTTTTCGTATTGAATATACAAGAATGATTTTTTTGTAGTTTTTGGAGAACTGTACAAAATGAGATAGATATTATTGTAATCATAACTGAAGAAAAGTCGTTGCTAATGACTTACTGACTCTACACCAGCAATAAACAAATCCATGATTGTTCTGTCCACACTTTTAGGTGTCATCTTCGGGTGACTTAGTAATGCGTACATCAGATTTGGCTCCTGGAGATATTCCTCGAGCTTCCCTTCTTTTTTGGCATTTTCAAGTTTTTCCAAAGCACCTTTGATCTCAGTTTCACAAACGCTTAAATCATAAAGATACTTTATGTTTTTTTCTATAGTACTGGTACTTTATCAATGTTCTTCTTTAAGAGACTTTAAGAGACTAAATTAAAAAAATAAAGATAGTATATTCCAGGCACATTTGTGATAACCTTCTAACATTAATATATGAAGCAGTTTTAAAATATACTTAATATATTTACATACATTATATTGCCTCTTGATATTCTTGAGACGTCACATGATGATTTTTTTTTCAATTATTTTGCAACTTCTTATATTGAAGTAATGAACAGAAAATAAAAAGACTACATTTAATAAATTTATAAGAAAATTCACTTTGAAAGGTATATTCTGATCTTTTACTCGACGCATTATTACAAGTGAGTATGATTTGAAAGGAAATGTCAAATTGTTATTTTACCTAGTAATTTTTAACAAAGTGGATTTTGCTTCTTAAAATAAACTTAAATTTCTTGTTTTTATAGCGTATTCCTACCCATGGATATGATCAGCTCCTCTTTTAAACTTTCTGTATAGTGGTGTGGTAAAGAAGCGATAGGGTTTAAAACCCATACCCTTCAAATCTCGGTCTATGGCGTCAAACAAGTCTTCCAGGAGGTTTATATCAATCACAGGTTTATCCTCAAGACAACCAAGACGTCTGTTGAAGCAAAGCATGCCTACGCCTAGAAATAACTACTTTTCAGCACATCATGCATGTAACAAGCTGAGAATTTCGATTACATAGTGAAATATTTTTATCAATAAGCATTTTTTTTCATGCATCAAACAGATAAGAAGGGGGCATACGTACTTTCTGTAGCATAGTTGACAAGCGCAGGTCGAAGGTCATCAATTTTTCCGCCATGTTTATATTTTTCTACAAAGTCTTCAGCGACTTTGGACAAGGTTCCAACATATGCAGAAACAGCAACTGGTCTTAATATCAATTCCTGTGAAGGTTTTCGAAGCTTGGCCCATTCTTCGCCATTTCTAAGAATAATATTTTGTTGTCAGTTACTAGTGCCTTATGATTCTAATTGAAGATAACATTTACAATGTTTTGTGTTTTTGCAATCTAATATGAAAATAATTTTTTTCAACTAAAAATGATCCATAATTTATATATTCAAGATTCAGAAACTGATTTTTTTCCATTTCACATTCAACGGGAAAATTTTAGAAGATTGGCATATATCGAGTATTTAACCATCTATGCGTGTCTTCATAAAATAAATGCACGTATCAAAACAATAAGTAAAGCAGAATATCTTCAATGTAAGCACAATTTGTTGAGTGATGAAAGGTGTTTTCCTAAACTATTCTTTTTTTTCGACTTTTTTTTTTTTTTTTTTTTTTTTTTTTTGATTTTCAAATCAACATTTTGGGCAAAATAATACCTTGGATATCTGATACGCTTGCAAAGAATGCCAAATTAGATTCATTCTATTTGTCTGATAATTTTTTTGTAAAACAATGCATTTTATTATCACTTGAGATGATTAAGCCATTTATTTTATCTATTTATGTAATTATTTATATATATTTATCTCTACTCTTAGCATTAAACTGCAAACAGAGCTTGTCGCACCATAATTCGTAATCATATGAATTTATATTGTATTTACTTCAATCACAATCGGCAAAACTCGGTCGAGTCCGTCATCTGTATTAAGATTGAGTGTAAACTGTAGAAGCACAGAATCGGCCGAGGTTTGCCAAATGACTCACAATGTTGCCAAGCTTTGGCTGAAGTCTTCCTTGTCGTTGTATATTTTGAGAATGTCAACAGGCGGACGAAAAGGATTCTTAGCTTGTATCTCGAGGACCTCTTTTCCAAGATCTGGATGAAAAATGAGCACTCCCCATTTGTTTAGAGTCGTTCTAAACCTCACGATGTCTCCATATCTTTTATGTAGAGCGGTTACAAAATCTCTCAAATCAAACGAATAAGTAGAACAACCTACAGGTCCCAAAAAAAAAAGGACAAGCACTTACATGGTAGAACAACCTACGGGTACAAAAAAGATCAAGTACTCTCACAGTCGTTACAATACGATGCTTAACGTTCTATGACGGAAGATAGTTCCAAAACGTGTCTTAAATGTATCTTATGAAATCAAGCTTCTAAAAAAAACTCTTATTGTAGTGTTTGCATCTATTAATATCATTTTTGAAAATTTGATCTTAAATATTTTTTATCTTTCAGAAAATATATACTTTATGAACATCGATACTTGAGAAAATAGGGCTTAGATAAAAAATAACATCTCAAGTGTTCTTCATATAAGGAAGTAATCATGCATACAGTTTTACCTACCCAATGATCTCAGAAGGAATATATTACCAACTGAATATGGTAATGCAAATTTTCCAGTAACACCTGGAATTTCTTGAAATGGTTTTACATCCGGAGATTCATAAGAAAATGGAGTCGCTGTTCTTGAAGAATAGAACCGCAACTGTAAACATCTAGGTGACCTATAGGTATTGAGTATTTTGTTATATTAAGTACATTAAAAGTAATTTAAAAAAGGTACATTAAACATGGTTATAGCGAACACGCTTATAAACCCTTATAATTAATTCCATTTCATTTCCTTAAACGTATAATGAAGTTATTAAATCAAAATTCTACGTCCCTCGCACTTCGTTAATTGTAAGCGTGTTTTATTGAATTATAGTTTCTCATAAATATTTTATCCGGATTCATATTTGAATTTAAACAAAATACATGTTCAATTAAAGAGTTTTCTGCAAGAAAAAGTCTGTATTAAATAAATTTTTATACACATGCAGATTTACAAAATCCCCCGAAACATAAAGCCCCTCCCCGAAAGAAAAAAATATTTAGGAAGATGGTATCACAATCTACTCAAGAGTCCTATAAATTGTAGGATAGCTTTATATATATGGAGTTAGAGTGATTTGTTCTAACATGTACAATAGAATAAAAAGAAAAAAATTCAGTAATTGACACAATTTGTAATAGACTAATTAAAATAAGATAAAAGTAATTGAATGAATTACATGATTACATGCATTATTTGCCTACATTTTCCCAATGAAATTCAATAACATTGATTTCTTTTCAATAATAAAACACCGCCCTTGAACATTATTTTTTTTCCTTGGGAAATATTGAAAGTAACCTAGCTATGTTGAATATGTATTAGATAATCCCGATATGTACATCTTTGTTACTATTTTCTGAAACTCAAAATAAAAATAATAAGTAAATAAATCTTTCTTAAGAAAATACTGAATCTATATTCTGATTGATGAATAATCTTTCTATATTATTTTTTAAAACTAAAATACAAGCTCTTACCTCTTCCATATGGTGTTCATATTAAATATTTTATTGCAGCATCTGAAATTATATAAAAAAAAATAATTTTTTATATATTGAAGCTGTCACTGTATTCAAATGAACTATCATTTGGTCGTATTACAGCAAATTCCTTATTACATGTTAAACGAGAAAATTATGATCGCTAATTACATTTTTAAAGCGTTGAAATGCAATGTAAAAATTCTTGAACAACAGTCCATTTTTAAATTCATGTTGTCGTTATATAGTCATTCCACTGGCCTAAATTCAGGAATCTACAATTATCTTTAACTGATCACATTGGATTAATAAAGTTACACACAATGAATTATATCCAATATATATATTATAAAAGGCATGTAGTTTATGTCTCTGGAAATTTACACTTTTATACTATAGTTTTTTTTTAAGTTTATCAACTGAATATCATAAATGTGTTTTCGTATAGAACAGAGAACTTGAAAGGTAAACTAAACAAAACCATTTATATGTCTAAGTCTAATCCATAAACTTGGAGGAATTCAATCCTGGTTTTAAAAGATCTTACATACGAACGAGACAATTCACATCTAAAAATCTTACCCCTTCAACAAAACTCCTCCTCTTCACAAAACAAGAGACCGAGCAAAATACACAGTTTCGTTTCGTAGTTCAATAACAGCGTATGGTGATACGTTTCTGTCAGAATTCTACCAATCGGAATGTTTATAGCTGACTCGCAACAATAAGAACAAAACATACAATAACATTTTTTGACTCCATGAAAGGTTTTAATATATTTTCCATAAGACAAATTGGCTTCAAAATATAATTTAAAAGATTGAAATATTACAAGGAAAATCTCGGAGTAGCTCGTCTCAATGGTTTTACAATATATGCATATTCATGGTACACTGTAGTGTTGCTTGTGTGTTTCATACGTTGAACACTAAGACGTACAGTGGAACATTATCAAAATCTAAACAGGAAGTTGAATGTCTTGTAAACTCTTTCTGGGTGTGGAAGAGTACACAAGAAAAAATATAATGAGTTTAAGAAATCTAAAATTAAAAAAAAAAAGAACTTAATCTAACTTTTACCTTGAAAATTTTATTATATATCTTATTACGATTTTATACTTATTATAATGAAACATCCAACTTTTTGGAGCTTTAATAGTTCTTAATGCAATACTCTAAGTAATGTCAACATTTTTCTTTTCAAATTAAACAAATGAATGCAATTTACATTTCAGAGCTACATGTAATTGGATTATCAATATTGATTTCCAGGAAAATTTTATTAAATTTCTGTCATAAATCTAAAATAAAAGATTCTTAAGTAAATTTACACTTTCTGAATATATTCACAATGAAATGTCTCACTTTAATTACTCCATTCCGTAAATAACGAGAAGAATATTGTATCAGAATCTAGGTACGGCATTTCTGTGAGTTCGATCTACACTTCCTATACTGGTTTCCTTAACTTCATAAAAATCCTTACAAAGCTATATTGCCGTTGTATTCCCGGGTCCAGCAACTGCTGTACAAGCCCCAATCTTTACTCCTCCCAGAAATATTTACTGGTGAATAGGAAAATCCTCATTCGTTCTGTGCTACATCTAGAAGTTGTGTAAGTAAGGCGTGGATTCTTAAAAACTCCAAAGAACTTTTATTGACAGAAAATTTAAAATCACCAAGATTTTTCAAAAGTCAGTAACATCAAAATCTACGACCTTTCTACACTTCAAACAACTCTCTCTCTCTCTCCTGATAAATTAAAAACTCGGATTTTTATATCATAGACAACTGTTTATTCAATAAGAATTGAACTCGGAAATTTTCATATCTTGTGATTGGTCATCAACAAAATTATTTTATTAAAATCTCTTTGATTTTACACTCAATTACTCTGAAGTTGATATTAAAAGGATGCTGGAGTTCCTCATTGAACATATTTATGCAGTCTTTCGAGACCAGGTCTTCCAACAAACTGTTGGAATTTCGATGGGCACTAACTGTGCTCTTATATTAACCGATCTGTTTCTATATTCTTATGAAGCAGAATTTATTCAAAAGCTTCTACACGAGAAGATAAAAAAAAAAAAAACACTTCCTATGGCCTTCAACACCACATTGAGATATATTGTTGATGTTTTATCGATCAACAAGAGTTACTTTCATACATATGTCGACTCGGTATATCTCTGAGTCAGTGAACTTGAAATAAAAGACTAAAAAAGAGTCTGCTACATATATGTCATATTTTCTACTGATTATAGACGATAAGGACCAACTAACAGCTTAATTATATGACAAACGAAATGACTTCAGCTTTTCCATCGTCAGTTTTCCTTATCTATGTAGTAATATCCCGCTATCACCTGCGTATAGTATGTACGTCTCCCACTTTATTCGATGCTAAAGAACGATCAGTTTTTAAACAGAGACAGGCTTTTGACAGATACGTTGATGTTACAGGGATTTCAGCAACCTCGTTTAAAGTAAGCTTTTGTAAATTCTGTGGTTGTTATAATGATATTGTTAGCAAATATAATCTATCACTGGGTCGTATTTTGGATGACGTTTTTCATACCAATTGTAAGGCCTTTGTTTTCATACAAAATTTGACTACGGAATATTCTATTTACCTGATCAAAAGGGCTCTCTGGGAGTGTGACTAGCCGAAAGGGAATGATTACTCTTTCTAGGCACCTGATTACACTTCTGGAATTTCCGGGGGTGCCTGTTTTATGCCTAATTCACATCTTTGAATTGTTCGTAGACTTTTCTGAGATCGATCTCTATTCGTTATCTTCACCTTTTTTCATTGCTTTGTTTATCATTTACTTTTGTTGGCATTTTTGCGCCACTTGTCTGGATAATCACGTATTAAACTAAAATGCATTACTTTCACTTTCGATTATGTTTCAATAATAGCATAAACAAATTATGAATCATTAAATGATTGTTGATCAAACAATTGTAAAAATGATTCCTTTTACAACCCGTTCCAACTATCCAAATGTCCTTGCAGTTGTTTTGTTATATCTTTAAACCATTGAACAGAACAATTTGTACCCTCTGTGTTATGAACCAAAAATGACCTTTTTTAACATTTCAAAAAAGCATTCTATTTCAATAATCTTTGTTGGCAGCAAAATTATCCATTTGAATAACTGCACTTTATTTCCCTTGCGCACTGAAAGTTGTGCTAAATATTTTCAATATTGTTACACATCAGTTATTGAATGCTGATATTAATTGATTGAAGGAAATGCAGTTCAAATTTTGTTTCATCTTCTTAAGTATTTTTACAAAGGCTAGGGGTAAGCATGTCTTAATTCGAATAATTGGTAAAATGTTGTGCCTACTGAAACTTCAAAAAATTTTAGGGATAAAAATGTTTGTTCTTCTTATAGGATACTGTACATCGAAGGGAGACATCATCTTTCTTCTAGATGAATCAGGATCTATTGGTTCTCAAAATTTCGTGACAATGAAATATTTTGTACGAGATCTCCTGTCAGAATTTTCCATAGGTCCCAGTGCAAATCAGTTCAGCATTGTGAAATTCCATTCTTCAGCAACAGAAGCATTTAGTCTGAACAGATTCACAAGCCTCAGCAGTCTGCAATCTGCTGTTCTGTCTCTAACTTATTCTTCTGGTGGAACACAAATAGGAACTGCGCTTAACTTCGTTCGTCAGTATTCGTTTTTAACAAGCAAAGGCGCAAGGGCTGATGCAGCAAAAATTGTCATCTTGATAACAGATGGACAGAGCACAATATCCAATGAGGCCCAATTGTTAAAGGACCAATTTGTCACTATTTTTTGTGTTGGTGTAACCAGTGGAATCGATGAGCAGGTATTGAGGAGTGTGTCATCACATAATGATTATACGTACATCACTGATAACTTCATCACGCTATCAGGTATACAGACGATTCTTGGAGAAAAATCCTGTGCTGAATGTACGTATATATTTACATTTTGATAATAATGATAATACTAAGTTGTGATCAATAAATTATGAAAATGATATTTAGACACACTTTAATATATTACGACTACTACTAGTAAAAAAGGTATGAAAAAAGGTATAAATTCAACAGATATATTATAACACATTTTTATCTTTTTTTCTCACATTTATTTCCCAGATCTATAACATCAAAGATGATTTATAGGGCAGCTACCAGGGATACCAAACTGGACATTTTTCCTTCTCTCTTGAGCATATTTAACTTTAGATTTTAAAGCATAATGCGATGGACATATATGAACATGTTACAAAATATATAATTACTAGAAATTTGGAAATGCTCATTCCTTTATTATTCCCTAGCTTTTCTTTGTTTGCTATTTTTATGTCATTTGCATCATTGATAAACTTTACAATTAAGTGACATCAAACAAAACTTAATATGCTGAACGTTGCATTTAAAAACGTCATATGATTTGGAATAGTTTTGAAATTATTTGCTTTTGCAAGTCGAAAAAGTGATAAAAAGAATAAAACGCCACAACAAGACTTCTGAATGGAGTTTTTAATTTCAGTTTATCTCCATACTTTGGTCGAAACATGGTCTCGTTAAAACGTTCTTACTGAACGTCATCGTATTAGTATCAAGCATTGCGTAACTTGGTTCGGTGTGGTTAGGTAATTGGAGTACAATGATATTTAATAAAGGGGTCAGAACAATTGGCTTTTGTTTCATGTGTTTGTATTTAAACTAAACAAAGAAAGGCTGAATAATATCAAATGGCTGTTAAAAAGACAATAGGACAATACTTTCTTTCTCTCTCTCTCTCTCTCTCTCTCTCTCTCTCTCTCGTTACCTATAAGCATTCAAACAGGATATGCCATGTATTTTTATATGTATAAAACCTTTTTGAAAAGAGTGTGTATTTTTTTTTCAGCGATAGATGATTGTTTGAGCAATCCATGCCAGAACGGAGGGACTTGTGAAGATCAGCTTGGAAAATATGTTTGTCACTGTATTGGCAGCACAACAGATAAAAACTGCTACATTCCAGGTAAGTTGTTCAATATAAAGATTCTTTAATCAAATTAAGTAGTTAATTGATAGAAAATTAATAGCGCAAAAAATATTTAAGGATTTTGATATTTACAATAGTCAATAATTACGATATGTAAACTAGCTAATATTTATATGTCCTTTCTGAGAATAATGTTTTTCTCCTTTACAACATTAAAAAAGATTCGATATGGTCATATTAATGCTTTTAAGTTTTCAATTTCTTTAACAATAACTAGGAAACAGGGCCTCTCAATGAGGAAAATTCACACCTTGACAAGTCAAATGGCTGTCACAAACATAAAACAAAAGTTATGTATATTCAAATGAATAGGCAGGAAGAAATAGAGAGACAGATAGGCGAATTAAATATCCTCAAAACGCCAGTGTTCTGAGTCCACACGTGGTCTTGGGACCGCTGACAAACTTCATATGTTTTTTGACGGGCTTGCTTCTCTTACTGAGGAGGAAAATCAAATTGGGATTTTATCAGTTGACATAAAACGTAAACAATCATTAAGTCAATGCATTTGTTCCAGGTTGATAGGTATTGGAATGACTTGTAATTAAAAGCATTCTGAATTTTGGTAAGATTTTTATACTATCAGTAAAACATGTATATTCCAAGTTTTAAATTGTACTTTTATTGAAGGCAAAAGTCATAGCTCTTTAAGAACAAGTGCTGGGAAATAAAATTCCTAAATCAAGTGTGTCAGGTTTTCCAACGAACTCGAACAATTTCTTTTTTTTTTTTTTTTTTTTTTTTTTTTTTTTTTTTTGAAAAAAAAATTATTGATTATAAATCTTATTCATGTTTCATTAAAAATTTAAAGAAAAAAATTAACATACATAGCGATAAATTTCTTGTTTATTTTTTAATGCAACAAAAGTAAAAACTTTGCACTGATCGTTTATCAAATGTACTAAGACAATTAAACAATTGGTCCTGAGAAAGGTTTAGTGTGGTTGGTCGAGAGATAAGTAAAACAATCACGGTTTGTAATTTCCATCGCAAGACGTCGCTGAGTCAACCCGTAAAATATTGAATGAAGTTTGTCAGTGGTCCCACGATTACGTATGGACTCAGGACACCTGTGAGGATGATTTAGTGTAAGCATGAAAGCAGTTAAAGGCGTTGATTCGATTTTTTTATTCCCACAGGATTACCAGTTGTAAGTACAGGATCGGGCAGAACAATCAGTCTCGGGGGAAGTGTGACAATCTCCTGCAGTGTCTCCGGCTCTTATACGTTTCTTTTCTGGGAGTTCCAACATAGCGGCATAACTTTGAGGGTAAATACTTCTGATACAACAAAATATTATGGAGGAACTGTATTTAGGGCTAACCTTACCATTTATAACTTTGCTGCTAGCGACATCGGCAGTTATAGATGTTCTGCGCAGAATTCTTATGGCACGGCGCATAGCCCGACTATGGCATTTGTTGACATACCTAAAAGTAAGAAGGTTTTTTTTTTTTTTATTTCTCTTTTGATATTCGAGTATATTCGATACACCATATGAGATTAATCAGGTGTGTTTCAAAAGCAAGTAACTCTAAGAAAAAACTTTAATAGTTTATTTCCTGTTGTCGTTTGTGCACATATTTAAATTAAATTTGAATTTAAGAATGTACCTGCTTAGAATGAACAGATTTTTTAAATCATTAAACTTACCCTTTTTGCGATATCTTCAGCTGCACCAACAGTATCTACAAATTCCTCAGTCATTGGACACTTAGGTGGCAATATCACCTTGTTTTGTACCGTAAGCTCCCCCTACCCGCCCGCTATATCTGTTACCTGGGAATTTAATAGCGCTCAGATCAGCACAGCTTCAGGGGGACGATTCAGTGGCGGAAGCGTTTTAGTGCCTTCCTTAACAATCTCCAATCTACAAATGACAGACCAGGGGTACTATTATTCCTTTGCTACAAATATGTATACATCCAGTAGCAAAGCTTATGTTTATTTAACAGTCGTTAGTAAGTATTTTGTGTAAAATTCACTTCAAATATATTCATTATTCGAGATGAGTAAAACGCAACTCAATGCAGCTTTAGATTTACTTATTTTTAAGTGACAGCAATTAAATAGAAAAAAACCTCCGAGATTAAAAATTAAATTTATGTCTGTTTTACAAATGTGTTTTATAAATCCCGACTGTTATCAAATTTATATTTAAATTAATATGACCCTAATGACTCTACAAATGATAACTTCCTGTTTTTTTTGTGTTATTATTATTTTGTTGTTGTTTTTGTTTGTTTGTTTGTTTTGTTTTGTTTTTTGTTTGTTTGGTTTTTTTTTTTTTTTTGGGGGGGGGGGGTTGCATTGTACTGTTCTCTTTTTTGTTTGTTTGTTTTTTTTTGTTTTTTTTTTGATTGAGGTAAGATAATAGTACTTAAGATTGATATTATAAAACTAGTTCTTATATGCTATGGGTATATGAATTTAATATAACATAATATTTTCTAGATATTAACGAGTGCCTTAGCTCTCCCTGTCAACACAAGGCGACATGTCACGATTTAATCAATGGATTCCGATGTGAATGTCCAGCTGGATATGATGGCAGTCTTTGTAGTAACGGTAACATCATTAACACTCTCACACAGGAAAACATTAGATGTTTTCCTAGTACTGTGAGCGAATATTTATCACCACAAACCAGGTATATTTAATGATAAAGTATTTGTGTACAATTTGACACAGTCGCAAAATATGATTTCAAGCAGACAAATTGCACATAAAAACTTTCGCAAATAATAGTCGAATTACAGTTTGATTCTTAAACAAAATTTCTTGAAACTAACATTTTTAAATGCAATTTTTAACTCGAGAATTCATAAGCTAGAACTCTTTTCTTTTAAAAAAGTAATCCAGTGTCTTTTCAATGTCACAGTTATCGATTACTAAGTTTGTTCATCGTTTCAAAATTATGCTCGTTCTCAGACTTTATTAATCCATTTTTATTTTACATAAATAATCATTTTGTTTATAATGTAAATTTAAATTCATCAGACTTAGATTAAGTTTGACTTAAACAGAGAAATCAATTTTCGTCAAATAACACATAAATATGATTAATATACATGGCAGAAATCAAAGCAACGATGATTATTCCTAAAGGTCCTTTTGTGAGTATCATTGAATGTTGTTGTGAGTTGTCAGTGAATTATTGTTCTAATAAATGAGTTGAAGGATGTCCAATTTAAATAGACTTGTTATGAAACTAAGCCTTTAAAATGTCAAGATCTTATCATTTTTATGAGAATGAAACATTTTATCGTATATTAAGCTCTTATCTAAAAGGCAACTTTTACATTTTGCAGATATTAATGAATGCAGCAGCGCCCCCTGCCAGAATAACGCTACTTGCCAGGATCGCATCAATAATTTTACATGTAGTTGTCCTGTAGGATTCAGCGGAATATTGTGTCAAACTAGTGAGTTAACTTTGAACTATGAATGTTTTTCTATATTCTAAAAACGAAATTCCTGCCTATTTGTGGTACATCTCTCCAACCCTTTCTGAATATGTCATATACTTTCAATTTTAATATTTAATTTCTGTCAATCTTTATCAAACAATTTTTTTCATTTTAGATATCGACGAGTGTTCCACCTCACCCTGTCAAAATCAAGCGACTTGTCATGACTTAGTTAATGGATATAGCTGTGAATGTGCCCCTGGATATGATGGCAGACTTTGTTCCAATGGTAAACATATCTTTGTTATATTCAAAGCATAAATATGATAACCTAACTTACATTATATGGAATTATATTGAAGGTTTCTCACAAAAATATATAATTGTTTCAACTGGTATCTGTAAATCAATGCGTGTTTAGGAAACTGGGCAAGGTAATGCAATTTTCAAGATAAAATCAAATTATGTGAAAATGGTATAATGTAACAACCAATGCCTCATTCACAATTTGCATCCAGAGAGCATGGTATATCTACATTCAACATATTATAAAAAAAAAAAATTAACGCTCTTTCTCTCATTTTAACAGACATAAACGAGTGTTCCAGTTTTCCATGTCAAAGTAATGCTACATGTTTGGACAATGTGAATAGTTTCACTTGTGTCTGTGCTGCAGGGTTCAGTGGAACTTTCTGCCAACTTGGTGAGTAATTGAGATCGGATGTAACCTTTCACAGTTGATATCATCGGAAGCATGCCGAAAATGTTACCGCCTTCACATTACTTGATGGGAAATTAATTTTTTTTATCAGGGTTCTACAATTTTTCATAGAAAGCTGTTGGAAAACTGAATGTTTTAATACATTCTTGTGATATAATTCATCAATATTAATAAAACAAGGTTGATAGAGTATCCAGATTTCTTTTTCCCATTCTTTAGGAGAACGTGAGTAAATCCTACTTGAATTTGGAGAGGAAATTTTATTCTTTCATTGGCTTTTGTAATATTTTGCATCAACTCTCCTCTTTCGTTAGAAGGTTGGGAAAATGTAATATCTATTTGGCTTTACTCCTCCCAAGCAATCCCCTTATTAGAAATCAATGTTATAATTCTTCCTTTTTTTCTTTTAAATTTTTAGTTCAGTTATTATTATAAAGCAGAAGTGCGTTGTTGATCGATCAATACTTGAGCTTCAATTCCTAGTTTTCGGAAGAAACTGAGAGTAGAGTCTGAGGAACATGTATTTGATTCTGTTTGGCACATAGTTCTTACATAATCTTAATACCTTCTGAATCGGATCATGTTATTTTTCCATATATTAACGGAATGTCTACTAAAAGGCACTGTCAAAAAGGAACGAACAGTTATTAACATGCGTATTTCTTTCACTGGTTCTTATTCACTTTCATCAAAGGAAAAAAAAAACATAGATTTCTCAAGCATGTTTTACAACCAACATTCAAATCCAACTACAAAGTCATCATTTATAATTTCACAGATATCAATGAATGCAGCAGCGCCCCCTGTCGGAATAACGCTACTTGTCGGGACCACGTCAATGATTTTACATGTAGTTGTCCTGCAGGATTCAATGGAGTGTTTTGTGAGATTGGTGAGTTGATTAAAATCTTAATGAACGATATACCGTCTTTTAAAAGAGAATTTATTGTTCATCTGTTCTTCTTTCCAACCTTTTTCATGTATGATACATATTCAATTTTAACATGTACATTTTGTTGAGGTAAACCTTATAAATGCAACAATTCCTTTTAGACATCGACGAGTGTTCCAGCTCACCCTGTCAAAATCAAGCGACTTGTCATGACTTAGTTAATGGATATAGCTGTGAATGTGCCCCTGGATATGATGGCAGACTTTGTTCCAGTGGTAAACATATCTTTGTTATATTCTAAGAGTGAATATCTTCCGAATAAGCAGATACGTTAAGGTTTCCATGGAATATCACAGTGCACTCTGTGCTTGCACTTCTCTGCACCACCAGAATATGACCTTATCATGGAATATCATTTGAAAATTATTTAATGGGCATCTGCTAATGAAAAAAAAAGTACGTGTTTCAGATATTTCATCTTTGCTTCTGCTATAAAGTTAGAAGTTCCGAAACCAGCTCCATGGTGACAAAAATAAAAGATATTTTCGCGGCTTGTGATTTGGTCATACTATGACCTTTGACTCTCTAATAAGTTCACTCAGACAGAAATGTATATGCTGTTCGATATATTCATCTATGAAAAATATTTGAAAATGTAAAGTAATTTTGAAACATACATAAGCCAGGCTTACTTCAGAATAGTAGGCCCATGCATACGTCAAATATTTGTCATACAAATGATGGATTGAAATCCATGACTTCTAGAATACAACAGTAATATGAATATGTCCTTCTTCCAGGACTACTGTGTCCAAAATAAACCATGGATTGAACATAGTTTTAAAGGTTGTTATTTGAGGCATTTAAAGGGTTTGAATGTATCCAGAAAAATATGGAGGTTCACGCCCGTGAATACAGTTGTTTGCGTGATATGGATTATTCAAAGATTTAAAGGGCTTTGACACAGATTCGAAGTTAATATCTTCTAAAATATACAGCATAATATGACAAAGAGCATTTCACACCAAAATTTTATGAAAGCGTGTTCATAAACTTCTTTTATCTAAAAAAAAAAAGGACAGGTTGCATTGACACACATCCTTGCACTTTCACGAAGTAAACTTTTTTATTAATATTATAGAAAAGTGGAACATTTTGAACTGAATTTAAAAAAATTAAGCGTATAAAAATGTGCGAAAGCAAAACCATCTAACCAGTATTGTCAGTCACTGCTCATTGATATGTGCAAACAAATTAAACACACCCGTACGTATTCATTAAAAATAACAGAGCCTGTACCCATATTTAAGAACACAGATGTTTGACATATGAAGAATGTCGATGTGATTAAATTTTAAGAATTTTCATGTACATTCAGTTCATAAATCTGAAGGTATTTTAAAAAAAAAAAAAAAAAAAAAAAAAAAAAAAAAAAAAAAAAAGCTAGAAATTTAAAATTGTAAATAATACTGCTTTGCAACTAAGCCCAGGCCATTTTTAATTCGACATTTTATTCAATGTGAATTGAAAAAGGTAAATTTCTGCACTGACAAAACTTCAGAGATGGGGAAATATTTATACTAGAAATACTTTTTTCTTGTCATTATCCACCTTGGTTTCAGAAATATAAACAGTTACCTGACTTATGCATGACAAACTAACAATATTCAAATCTTTTACGAAACTCCCCTTTTACATTCTACAGATATTAATGAATGCAACAGCGCCCCCTGCCAGAATAATGCTACTTGTCGGAACCATATCAATGGTTTTACATGTAGTTGCCCAGCAGGATTCAGCGGAAATTTATGTCAAACTGGTGAGTTATCGTTAAACTCAGTGAACAATTTGGAATACTTGTAAAGAAAAAATGCTTCTTAATTTGCCTTTTATACTTTCTTCCTTTTGTATGATGTATATTCAATGAAAATTTACAATGTTGAAATCAATCTTTATAAAAACACTTGCTTTCAGATATCGACGAGTGTTCCAGCTCACCCTGTCAAAATCAAGCGACTTGCCATGACTTAGTTAATGGATATAGCTGTGAATGTGCCCCTGGATATGATGGCAGACTGTGTTCCAATGGTATGCATATCTTTGTTATATTCAAATCATGAATATCATAACCAAACTTACAGGAATTATATGGAAGGTTTTCACAAATATACAACCGCAATAGCTGGTATATAATATAGATAAATGATTAAGAAACATGCCCTAGGCAATTAATTATCAAGATAAAGTCAAAAGATTTAAGAACACACTCTGAAACCGGTATGAAAACAGACATCCGGTTCATAAGTGTAACGGAGAACATGTTACATCAACATTGACAAAATAGCTCTTTCTTTCATTTTAACAGACATCGACGAATGTGTCAGTTCCCCATGTCAAAATAATGCTACATGTCTTGACACTGTGAATGGTTTCACCTGTGTCTGTGCTGCAGGGTTCAGTGGAAATTTCTGTCAAGTTGGTGAGTCATAAAGATCGGCTGCGGTCTATCACAGTTTAGTCCTTGTAATATATCCTGCAATTCTTAACGCGCTCACAAGACATTATTGACAGTTTAATTGCTGTGCAGGTCACAATAATTTTTCATTTTAATTCTTAGAATACTGCTTTTTAACGCTTTTAGTGTGGGTGTATTTTTTATTGAAAAAAGCAAGCTTAATAGTTTTACTGGAATTTTGCTTCTACTCCTCAGAAAGTAATTCTTACGTGCATTTTGGAGAAAATAAAAATGTACTTTTTCACTGATTATTGAAATGTTTTTCACTTTACTGTTTTAATTCATGTGTCAAAAAATGCAGAAATTGTTGTTGACTCTTCTCAATTATTCCCTTCGAAAGAAAATTCAGTTTTATTCTAACTTCTAAGATTTCCATCAAAAATGGTATTGAAACACAGTATGTATTATGTATTCTATGTTGTCGATCAATTCGTTTGTGGAAATTACTAAAAATGTACAGATTGTAGAACATAAAATAATCAATTTTGTTTGTACATACCATTCTTTTGTTACCTTACCACATCGACATATTGTAACATGTTAGGTTTCAATATATTGTCGTAACATTGTATACATTGTATTCAGTACAACAGAGCAGCAAACTTCAAATTCAAAGCATATTTCTTCTTTTTTCTTTGGATGATTCTCCAATTTGATCTAGAAAATAAATAAGTTCCTGACTCTCGAGTGTGTCACAAGGTGAGATTGAAGTCCATATTGAAAATCTACTTTTACCATTTGACAGATATTAATGAATGCAGCAGCGCCCCCTGCCAGAATAACGCTACTTGTCGCGACCACGTCAATGGTTTTACATGTAGTTGTCCTGCAGGATTCAGCGGAGTGTTCTGTCAAATTGGTGAGTTAACGTAAAACCTCGTGAACAATATGGAATACTTGTCAAGAAAAAAAATATTCTTAATTTCCTTTACTTCTTTCTTCTTTTTGTGTAAAGTAGATTCAATCGTAAATTCCAGCGTTTGAATCAATCTTAAGTTTATAAAAACACTTGCTTTCAGATATCGACGAGTGTTCCAGCTCACCCTGTCAAAATCAAGCGACTTGTCATGACTTAGTTAATGGATATAGCTGTGAATGTGCCCCTGGGTATGATGGCAGACTCTGTTCCAATGGTATATATATCTTTGTTATATTCAAAACGTGAATATCATATCCAAACTTACAGGAATTATATGGAAGGTTTCTCACAAATAAACAATAGTAAAAGCTGGTATATGTTTCTAAACAAGTGTTTAAGAATCATGTGCCGACCAATCAATAACCAAGTGTAAAGTTTGGTCATTTCAAGTTTCCATATTTTATTTGTATTTAAAATACAAATCTTGTCATATTAATCTACCTCTATAAATGATTCATAATTTGAGTATTTTGATCGTATGTATTGTATGTTTATTACTTAATGTTCTAAATTTGGATTCACAACTTTTCATGTCATCGTATGTAAAGTGAAAGTAGAACGAACACATGTAATATATGCATATCCTTTCATATTTAACGATGTCCTTGTTGAAATAATTGCATAAATGCTGTAACTAGAGCATGATCTACTAAATGTTTTAAGAAAATTACGTTTCTTACTGGTATTTTACCTGTATTGTGCAAACACGTGTTGTAAGCTGCAGACAGTCTTAGTTTTCTATTTACATGTCGGCGCAATGCATTATGGGTGAATTTTCGTTTACTTCTTTCATCCGCGCACCCCAGATATTTATGCGCTGAAAGATTTTTCTATTAATTAGAAAAATGAGCTTTAAGGTAATTAATTATGTTGCATAATATATTAATGAATTAGAGTTATATTTTATTCGTATTTTAAACTTGTTAAAGTAATTTTTTTATAGATGGGAACTATTTTCCGTTGTATTTTCCTATCGGATTCCGTTGCTTTCCAACGGATTCCGTGTTGTTTTGGAACGGATACCGTTCCCCGAGGGTATATAAGTGAGCACCCGTTGTACAGATTTTTGGGCTTTTAGGATAAGATGTAGGTGAAATTTTAAGAACTTTCGGGGAATTTGTCTTTATTTCTATTAGTAACTCAGTAATTTGAAGAAATTTAGCTAGGCCTATTTATTTATTAGAGTCGTTTCACAATATTAATTAATATGTCTTAGGGAAATTTAATATTTTTGGGAATTTGGGGTTAAGACGACTGCAGCCATTTTTTTTATTGTATTTTTCTTGATTGAATTTTTATCATTGATTAAATTTTATTTAATTTGTTAATTGAGATAAAGTCAGAATAAACCATCATCTCAAGCTATTTAAATCTTATTTTAATTATTTACTGGAGTCCATCATTTAATTTAAAAATAAATTGGTTTAAAGTTAGTAAATTTCTGGGTGTTCAAAGTACCGTTAATACACCCCAGTGATTGAGTGCCATCCCGTTACACAAGAAAAAGGAAATTGATTTAGAAACACACTCTTTGAAACCGGTATGAAAACAGACATTCGGTTAACAAGTGTACCAAGAGTGCAAGTTACATCAAAATATTAAGAAAATATTCTTTTCTTCATATTAACAGACATCGACGAATGTGTCAGTTCCCCATGTCAAAATAATGCTACATGTCTGGATACTGTAAATGGTTTCACCTGCCTCTGTGCTCCAGGGTTCAGTGGAAAATTCTGTCTACTTGGTGAGTGATTAAGATCGGGTGCGGCCTTTCACAATTGATACCATCCGATACATCCGGCAAATGTTACCGCGCTTACAGTACATGATGAACAATTTATTTGCTGTACAGTTCACTCTAATTTTTCATTTAAAATTGACAAAATACTGTTTTTTTAACACATATAAAGTGTGACATTTTGAAGGTATTCCTTCTTCAGCGGAAGACGTTTTTGTTATTCTTAGGTTTTTCCACTATTTTTATTATTTTTTTCTTATCGATTTTGTGCACGCAACTTCTCGGAAACGGCTCGCTTGCTTTTCATAAAACAGTTAGGACTAACAAAAAAGAAGATCCAGAATTTTTCTTTTTTGTTTTGATGAGGTCACATCCGGTCTCTTTGTGTATTCAATTCTGTTGTTATCGTTAGACATTGAAAATCGTAGAAGGTTAGATTTCCACATATTGTCGGAACGTTGTGTACATTTAGTGAAAGTGAGCAGCAAACTTGAATTCAAAGCATATTTCTTTTCTGTTGATTGTCCACTTTGTCCTCAATAAAATAAACATGTTCCTGAATCAAGAGTGTCTCACAAACTAACATTGAAATCCAACTTGGAAATCATTTTTTATATTTTGCAGATATTAATGAATGCAGCAGCTCTCCCTGCAGGAATAACGCTACTTGTCGGGACCATATCAATGGTTTTACATGTAGTTGTCCTGCAGGATTCCGCGGAGTGTTCTGTCAAATTGGTGAGTTAACGTAAAACCTCGTGAACAATATGGAATACTTGTCAAGAAAAAAAGCTTCTTAATTTCCTTTACTTCTTTTTTCTTTTGTGTAAAGTAGATTCAATTATAAATTCCGGCGTTTGAATCAATCTTTATAAAAACACTTGCTTTCAGATATCGACGAGTGTTCCAGCTCACCCTGTCAAAATCAAGCGACTTGTCATGACTTAGTTAATGGATATAGCTGTGAATGTGCCCCTGGATATGATGGCAGTCATTGTTCCAATGGTATATACATATCTTTGTTATATTCAAAACATGGATATCTTATCCAAACTTAAAGGAAATATATGGAAGTTTTCTCCCAAATATGCAATCGTATAAACTGGTATATGATTAAAGCAGGTGACGGGAGATCAATTATAAAAAGTTAAAAAATTTAGGAACATTCTCTTTGAAGCCGGTATAAAAACAAACATCCGGTTCACAAGTGTATCAAGAGAGCATCTGACATTTAGAAAAATGTTCTTTCTTTCAATTTAACAGACATCGACGAATGTGTCAGTTCCCCATGTCAAAATAATGCTACTTGTCTGGATACTGTGAATGGTTTCACCTGTGTTTGTGCTGCAGGGTTCAGTGGAAATTTCTGCCAACTTGGTGAGTAATTAACGTCGGGTGCGGCCTTTCACGATTGAGTCCCTACGATATATTCGGCAAATGTTACTGCGCTCACAATACGTGATGGACAATTGATTTGCTATACAGGTCACTCTTATTTCTCATTTAACTTTTTAGAATACTGTTGGCTTTTTTTAAACATATCATTTGAGGTACTTTTGTTATTATTATTCATTTTAAAAAAAAGCTTAATATTTTTACTGGAATTTTACTTCTACTCAGTAAAAATACAGAAATCTTGATGTACATTCGTTGTTTTTTACTTCGCCCATTATTCCCTCCAAAAGGAAAGTGAGTTTTATTCTTGCTTTTATGTTTTTCATCAAAGAATTGAAGCACAGCATGTTTTCTTGAAGTGCGGTGTCGATCAATTCATCTGTGAAATTTACTGAAAATGAATTGATTATAGAACATTATATATTCGATTCTGTTTACTTTTCCCCACTATTCCCTTCAAAAGGAAAGTGAATTTAGTTCTTGCTTCTAAATTTTCCATCACAAAATGGCAGTGATGCACAATATGTATTCCTGACATGCTTTGCCGATCAATGCATTTGTGAACCTTACTGAAAATGAATTGAATGTAGAACATTATATATTCGATTCTGTTTGCGCATAGGAGGAAATTCTTCAAAATCATATGTTCGTATTATATATTTTTAATATTCCCAACAATCAAAATTAATTTGAATTACCATACGTTTACTGTATTCCTAAACTTCATAAAAATCCTTACAAACAAAGATACATAGTGGGTTCCAGTAAATGTTTTACCAAGCCTCTTTTTTACTCCTCACTAAAATATTTGCTGTAATGAAGGAGAAACTTCAGGAGTACTGTACAACAGTATATTCGAGACGTGGTGCAAATCAGATGTAGATACTTAAAATTCTAAGGAATGTTTAGAAAATTTGAAATCACAAAATTTTACTAAAATCAATAGCATCAAATCGTACGACTTTTCAAAACTTTATACAACCATTCCCCAAGATAAACTGAAGTCCAGGCTTTCTGATATGATAGACAGCTGCTTTTTCAATACAAAAGGATCTCGTAAATATTCTTACCTTGTCATTGGTCATTTGCAAAATTATTTTATTGAAAAGCATTTTGATTGTACACACAAGAACTCTGAAGTTGATATTAAAAAGATGCTTGATTTTCTGATTGACAATATCTCTGTAGTTTTTTGGAGATCAGGTTTTCCAACAATCTGTTTGAATTTCCATGTGTATCAATTGCGCCCCGTTATTAGCAAACCTACTTTTGTATTCATAGGAAGCAGAATTTATTCAAAAGCTTCTACATGAGAAGATGAAACACTTGTTGTGGCCTTTAACTCGACATTTCGATAAATCGACGACGTATTATCAATTAACAATAGTTACTTCCATTCAAATGTCAACTCAATATATCCCCCGCGAGCTTGAAATAAAAGATACCACAGATTCTGACACATCTGTTTCATATCAAGATATTTTACTACAAAGAGACGTTAATGGTAACCTAACAACAATGCTTTATGATAAACGTGATGACTTTACAATCGTCAACTTCCCTTACTTTTGTAGCATTATACACTTATCACCTGCATATGGGGTTAATATCTCTCAGATGATTCTATACGCAAGAGCATGCTCTACGTATGAATATGGAAGAGCATACTCAACGTATGAACAATTTCTTAAACGAGACAACCTATTGACAAACAAGTTGATGAAACAGGGATATCAATAGTCTCGTTTGAAGTCATCATGCAAGTTTTATGTTCGATACAATGACCTTGTCAGCACATACAACCTATCATTGAGTCAAATGCTAACTGACGTTTTTCATAGTAATTGCTAGGCCATTATTTATACACTGAAAAGTTTACGGATTTTTCCGGGGGGTTTTCCCGATCATGACAAGGAGCACACGGCGGGTGTGACCGGTGGGCAGGGGATGCTCACTGCTCCATGGAACCTGAACCCACCTCTAAATTTTGAGGTCCGTGTTTGCTTTGCTCCAAATTTGTATCGTTTCATTGGACTTTTGAAATTGAATACCGTTCGTTATCTTCTTATTTCATTCTTTGGTTACCATAACACATTGCAAATTGTAGCAGGTTAGTTTTCCACGTATTGTCGGAACATTGTGTACATTATATTCATTACAAGATGGTAGCAAGCAGTGAATATTAAGCATATTTCTTTTGTTGATGATTGTCTCCTTTGGTCTCCATAAATAAACAACTTCTTTACTCACGAGTGTCTCACAACCAGCATTGAAATCCAACTTTTACATTTTACAGATATTAATGAATGCAGCAGCGCCCCTTGCCAGAATAACGCAACTTGTCGGGACCATCTCAATGGTTTTACATGTAGTTGTCCAGCAGGATTCAGCGGAAATTTATGTCAGACTGGTGAGTGATCGTTAAACTCGAGCTCAGTGAACAATATGAAATACTTGTAACGAAAAAGTTCTTAATTGCTTTTATTCTTTCTTCTTGTACTATGTAAATTCAATTAAAATTTGTAATGTTGAAATCAATATTAATAAAAACGCTTGCTTTCAGATATCGACGAGTGCTCCAGCTCACCCTGTCAAAATCAAGCGACTTGTCATGACTTAGTTAATGGATATAGCTGTGAATGTGCCCCTGGATATGATGGCAGTCTTTGTTCCAATGGTATGCATATCTTTATATAATCAGAGCATTAATATCATATCAGTCTTACCGGCATTATGTGGAAAGTTTTCACAAATATACAACCGTAACAGCTGGTAAATATTATAAATAAATGTTTAAGAAACATGCCCCAGGCAATCAATTATCAAGAAAAAGTCAAAAGATTTAGGAATATTCTCTTTGAAACAGGAATGAAAACAGACATTTGGTTCACAAGTGTACCCGAGAGCATCTGACAACAATATTGAAAAAATGATCTTTCTTTTACTTTAACAGATATCGACGAATGTGTCAGTTCCCCATGTCAGAATAATGCTACATGTCTTGACACTGTGAATGGTTTCACCTGTGTCTGTGCTGCAGGGTTCAGTGGAAATTTCTGTCAACTTGGTGAGTCATTAAGATCAGGTGCGGTTTTTGGCAGTTAATTCCATCTGATACATCCGGCGAATGTTACCGCGCTAACAATACCTGATGGACAATTTATTTGCTGTGCAGGTCACTCTAATTTTCATTTAAAATGGTTAGAATGCTGATTTTTTACACATATAACGTGCTATATTTTTAGGGTCTTCTTTCTTCAAAGGACATGTTTTAAGGTTTCTTTTACACTATTTTTATTTTCTTAACGATTTTGTGCACGCAAGTTCTCGGAAACGACTTGCTTGATTTTCATGAAACTTTGAGGACTAATAGAAAATTAAAAGATCTAGAAAAGCACTTGTTTTTTTTCTTTTGATGAGGTCACATCCGGTCTCGAGATCAGAATATTTTTTTTTTATTTTCATCGGATCTGTTTATCAAGAATACCAAGATAAACATATCAAATTGAAACTTTCGACGATTCTACACTTGTAGATAAGTATTTGTAGATGTGACTTTAAGCACTGTCGTTATCCAAGCTCAAAAGGCTCGGTGGCTCATTAGGGCTCAAAAACTGGCTATGAAGAATCTAGCAAATTTGACATGTTAAGTGTAATATCTTGTTAACTGTAAATATTTCTTTATGAAAACGTATAAACTAAAGTTGTGCAAAGTCACATGATCCTTTAAATGATGTCAGGGAAACGGGACCGGCCTCTAAAATTAGGCATCTGGAGGAGCAAAAAGTTTTTGTTTCTCGATATCTCAAAAAGAATTTGTAACACATCAAACAAGAAAGGTGCTCAAAAATAACAAGTACCAGCTCGTGAGATTATCAAAAATCGTACAACGATGTTACGTCCGGTCAACCGGAAATGGTCAAATATCGCTCATTTCCGCTTATAGCATCGTAGATTCCAATGACTAATGCTATTGAGGATGTTCAACATCTCCTCGATTAGAGTTCTTCATAATAATGTTTCTCTTTCTCTATCTCATCTTGAAAATTGGAAGGAAGACCTTCTTGTCGCTTTGAAACTTCCTCGTCTAGTTCTTATCATTATTTATCAAACAAGCTTTATATTTTGACTGAAATTTTGTTTCTACTCCTCAGTAAGTAAAGTAATTCCTACATGGATATTGGAGAAAATTGTACTCTGTCACTGGTGTTTGGAATATTGTGCACTCTACTGTTTTCTTGCGTCAAAAATGCTAAAATCTTGATGAACATTCGTTGTTAACTTTTCCCAATTATTCCCTTCAGAAGGAAAGTCAGATTTATTATTGCTTCTAAATTTTCCATCAAAAAGGCATTGAATCACAGTATGTGTTTTCAAAATGCATTATTGATCAATTCATTTTTTGTGAAATGAACTGAAAATAAATTGATTGTAGAACATTATAAATTCGATTCTGTTTGTGCATTCAATTTCTTTGATGCCTTAACACATTGAAAATCGAAGGAGATTACATTTCCACATATTGTCGGAACTTTTTCTACATTGTATTCAGTGTAAGTGAGCAGGAAACTGTGAATACGAAGCATGTTTCTTTTGTTGATGATTGTCCACTTTGTCTTCCAAAAAATAAATAAGTTTCTGACTCAAGAGTGTCTCACAATCTAACATTGATATCCAACTTTTACTTTTAAAGATATTAATGAATGCAGCAGCAACCCCTGCCAGAATAACGCTTCCTGTCGAGACTACGTCAATGGTTTTACATGTAATTGTCCTGCAGGCTTCGGAGGAGTTTTATGCCAAATTGGTGAATTAACTTGAAATCTCGTGAAAATATGAAATTTTTGTGGAGAAAAAATGCTTCTTACCTTGCTTTCTTTTTTTCTTGTTTTTGTTTAAATTATTATTTCCAATGCTTTGTTAAATTATAATTTCCAGTGTTTAAATCACATTTTATATATATCTAAAAAAATCTTTTCCTTTCAGATATCGACGAGTGTTCCAGCTCACCCTGTCAAAATCATGCGACTTGTCATGACTTAGTTAATGGATATAGCTGTGAATGTGCCCCTGGATATGATGGCAGTCTTTGTTCCAATGGTAAATATATATTCCAAGCATGAACGTGACAAGCAACCTTACAGGAATGATTTGGAAAGTTTCTCAAAAATATACAACATTATAAGCTCGTATATGTTCCTGAATAAGTGCTTAAAAATATGTGCCGGGCAATAAATTATCAAGTAAAGGAAAAAATTATTTAAGAACACACTCTGTGAAACCATTATTAAAACAAACACCCGGTTCACAAGTGTATCAAGAGAGCATGTTACATCAACATTTAGAAAAAAATGTTCTTTCTTTTACTTTAACAGACATCGACGAATGTGTAAGTTCTCCATGTCAAAATAATGCCACATGTCTGGATACTGTGAATGGTTTCACCTGTGTCTGTGCTGCAGGGTTCAGTGGAAATTTCTGTCAACTTGGTAGGTAATTAAGATCGGGTGCGGCCTTTCACCCGTTTACGGTTGAGTCCATACGATATAGTCGGCAAATGTTACTGAGCTCACAATGATTTCACAGTATGCGTTCTTGAAGTGCGTTGTCGATCAATTCTTTTTTGAAACTTACTGAAAATGAATTGATTATAGAACATTATATATTCGATTTTGTTTACTTATCCCGATTATTCCCCTCTAAAGGAAAGTAAATTTGATTCTTTGTTCTTTTTTATCACAAAATGGTATGGAAGCACAATGTATTTTCTTGAAGTGTGTTGTCGACCAATTCATTTGTGTACATTGTATTCTTTACAAGAGAGCAGCAAACTGTGAATACGAAGCATATTTCCTTTGTTGTTGATTGTCCCCTTTGGTCTCCATAAATAAAAACTTCCTGTCTCACGAGTGTCTCACAACCAACATTGAATTTCAACTTTTACATTTTACAGATATTAATGAATGCAGCAGCTCCCCGTGTCAGAATAACGCTACTTGTCGGGACCATATCAATGGTTTTACATGTAGTTGTCCAGCAGGATTCAGCGGAAATTTATGTCAGACTGGTGCGTTTTTGTTAGACTCAGTGAACAGTATGAAATACTTGTAACGAAAAAACTTTTTAATTTGCTTTTATTCTTTTATTTTTTGGACAATGTAAATTCAATTAAAATTTGTAACGTCGAAATCAATCTTTGTAATAACACTTGCTTTCAGATATCGACGAGTGTTCCATCTCACCCTGTCAAAATCAAGCGACTTGTCATAACTTAGTTAATGGATATAGCTGTGAATGTGCCCCTGGATTTGATGGTAGACTTTGTTCCAATGGTATATATATCTTTGTTATATTCAAAGCATGAATATGATAACTAAACATAGGGGAATGCTATGGAAGGTTTCTCACAAATATACAACCGTATCTGCTGGTATATATTATTAATAAAAGTGTAAAAAAAAAAAAAAACAAACAAACAAACAAACAAACAAACAAACATATGCTGGGCAATCAGTTATTAAGATAAAGTGAAAAAAAAAAGATTTAGGAACAAACACTCCGTGAAACCGGTATGAAAACAAACATCAGGTTCAAAAGTGTGCCCAGACAGTATGTTACATCAATATTGAGAAAACGCCATTTCTTTCATTTTAACACATATAGACGAATGTATCAGCTCCCCATGTCAAAATAATGCCACATGTTTGGATACTGTGAATGGTTTCACATGTGTCTGTGCTGCAGGGTTCAGTGGAAATTTCTGTCAACTTGGTGAGTACTTGGCAATTAAGATCGAATGCAACCTTTCACACTTGAAAAAATGTCATCCGATACATCCGGCAAATGTCACCGCGCCTACAATACGTGACTTACATTTTTTTGGCTATTTGTGTCACTATGATTTTTTCATTTAAAATTGTTAGAATACGGACTTTTAACATTCAATACGAGATATTTTTCTTCTGATCTTTTTAAAAAACAAGCTTTGTATTTCGTATGTAATTTTCTATCGACTACTCAGTAAGTAATTCCTGTATCACAAACTAACATTTGATATCCAACTTAAAAATCACCTTTTATATTTTACAGATATTAATGAATGCAGGAGCGCCCCCTGCCAGAATAACGCTACTTGTCAGGACCAAGTCAATGGTTTTACATGTAGTTGTCCTGCAGGATTCAGCGGAGTGTTCTGTCAAATTGGTGAGTTAACTTGAAAGCTAGTGAAAAATATGGAATACTTGTAAAGAAAAATCTTCTGAATTTGCTTAACTTCTTTCTTCTTTTTGTTTAATTTGAATTCAATTATAATTTCCAGTGTTGAAATCAATCTTTATAATAACACATGCTTTCAGATATCGACGAGTGTTCCAGCTCACCCTGTCAAAATCAAGCGACTTGTCATGACTTAGTTAATGGATATAGCTGTGAATGTGCCCCTGGATATGATGGCAGTCTTTGTTCCAATGGTATACATATCTTTGTTATATTCAAAGCATGAACATCATGTCGAAACCTACAGGAATTTTATGGAAGATTTCTCACATAAGCTGGTATATGTTTCTAAATAAGTGTTCAAAGAAACGTTTGCAAGGCAATCAATTATCAAGATGAAGTCAAAAGATTTAGGAACACACTCTGTGAAACCGGTGTGAAAACAAAGATGCGGTTCATGAGTGTACTTCCCCCGAGAGCATGTTACATCCACATTTAGAAAAATGTTCATCTTTAATTTTTACAGACATAGACGAATGTATCAGTTTCCCATGTCAAAATAATGCCACATGTCTGGATATTGTGAATGGTTTCACCTGTGTCTGTGCTGCAGGGTTCAGTGGAAATTTCTGCCAACTTGGTGAGTCGTTAGGATCGGGTGTGGTCTTTCACAGTTGCATCCAGTTAATAATAAGTATCGCACTCACAATATTTGATGAATAATTTATATGCTATACAGGTAACTTTAAGTTTTCTTTTAATACTGAAACTTTTAAAAGAATTTTTTTTTTTTTTTTTTTTTTTTTTTTTTTGAAAGTTATGTCAGATTTCATTATTCATGATTTTCATTCATTATTTTTGAAGAAAGGAATGTTTCTGGCATATGTTTTTAATATACTTCTGTGAAATGTGGATCCTCTAATGTAGCCATACAATATTTCCATGGCAATGAATTTAACAAGTTTGTACCTAAATCACATGGAGGTTCTTTTTCACCATGATTAATTAAAGTTTTTTCACTCATTTATAGAGACTTCACCGTATGCCGATGAAGAGCTTCAAATTTAGACCTATACTCGGCACTCAGGGCCATTAAGCAGTGAGGGTTCTTTATCGTGCAAACGCCTACCCTGACATGGGACCTTTCGAAAGACCTTCTTAAGGTCTTATTCGAAAGACCCGTGACTTTCACTTCTATAGTACCGGGTGCTTGGCGTTGGAACAGTCACTATTTATGTTTACGTCGGTTTGACGCGATGCGGCGAACGTGAATCGAACCCGGACCTCCCGAGCACGTAGTACGCTCTCTACCACTAGGCTACGGTGACCGGTCTGAGGAAATAAAAAATAATTTATGATAAATAAATCTGAAGCGTTAGTTTTTTTAGATATAAATTGCTATAATTATCAATGACAAAACAACACCACATTTCAATATCTTATTATTATTCCTGCCTTATTAGACCAGCGTATCAATAAAACATCACCAAAAATGGTGTTAATTTTGACAAAGAGTGAGTTTTCATTTAAAATTAGTTAGTTTTCTAAAAGATTTAAGAGTTGTTTTTTTCGCAGATGTTGACGAATGCTCAAGTTCCCCATGTAACTTGCAGGCGACCTGTCATGATCTAGTGAATGGTTTCCGGTGTGAATGTCCAGCTGGATTTTTTGGAAGTGTATGTGCTAATGGTACGCACTAATATATATACCACATGTATTAAAAGTAAACAGATTTTTTTTATTTATTTGTGTATCGATTTGTGAAGAAAAATTTTGAAGCATACATTATAAATATGAAGATATATATCTACTGGAAATTTCTCTTAAAGAAGCTCTTGTCCGAATATATTGCCGATTGTACTAAGCACATACATGATAATTTACTGTAGCCAATTACCTCAAAGTTTAATTATTTGTTTTTATTTTGAATTCCAAGAAACTTCTAAAGGGAGAGCTTCTGCAAGTAAGTCTTGCGATGCTTGTGGATCACTTTATGATTGTTCTTCCTCTTCTTTGGATGATCCTTGTGAACTGAGTACATGGAAATTGCTTGTGATAAGCCTTGGCATACTAGCCGGTTGTTTTTTTACTTTATCTCTCATACGTCGTTTCATCCGCAAGTATAAAAGGTAGGCATTTTTAAGATCATCTGTCTGTATACATTCTTGTATTCATTTATTTTTCCAAGTAATAAATATAAATTCGAATACTTTGTAGAAAATATGTGATTAATACTTTTACATAGCTATTGTATCTCTTTCAGGGTCTCACCATGTAAAGAAGAAAGCCCTGCTGTAGACTTATGTTTTACATTATATCAACCAGGAACACTTGGTGCTAAGAAACCAGTTTTTACTGGATTTTAACATGATTTCATATATTGTTTAGATATTGTGGTACTCTTAATCAAAAATCAATGACTTCAAAACGCTGGATTGTTTATATAAAGAATTGTATTAATCAGCCAGGTTTGAAATCATCGGTCTTAAAGCTTCATATCGATAGTTTATATGAATTCCTAGGTATATGACATACTCCTTATTAATCTTATCTAAATAAAAAGGGTTTGTTTGTTTTTTTTTTATAATACGATCAGAATCTTTTAAAAACGAAATGAATTTAGAAATTTAAAAAAATATAAGAAAAAATTGGAAAAAAGCCATATAATTATTTTTTTAGTTCGTGCAATTCAACATACATTTAATTAAATGAAATTCTTTTGTGGACATTTTAGTATTATTTGATCTTGAGGTACAACGCAAATATCTACTTGGAAGTATACACGACATTGTTATTAATATATAGATTGATCTCGATTAACTATTCTCACGATAGATTTAAAAAAAAATTGATATCATAGACAATAAAACTGATTTTTTTATATCTATAAAATTTCTTTGTAAAAATTCACTCTGATTTTATACATTGTTACTCTGGAGTTGATATTGATTCCTCCTTGAAAACATTTACGTGGTCTTTGGAGAACAGGTCTTCCAACAAATCGTTGGAATTTTGATGGGCTCTAATTGTGCCTCCTTATTTGATGATGTATTTCATATTCTTATGAAGCAGAATTTATTTAAAACTTCTACACGAGAAGAAGAAAACACTTGCTGTGGCCTTAAAGGACATTCTGATATATTGACGACGTTCTATCAATTAGCAATTATTACTTCCATTCATATATCGACTCATTTATCCCAATGATCTTGAAATAAAAGATACAACAGAGTCTGCCACATCTATTTCATTTTAAGATGATTACTGACTATAGACGATAGGGGTAAACTAACAATTTAACTATTGACAAACGAGATAACCTCAGCTTTTCCATCGTTAGCTCTCCTTATTTATGTAGTAATATTTCGATATCACCTGTATTATATATATCATCCAACTTAATCGTACTCAAGAGCACGTTCAGTTTACGACTAATTTTAGGAACGAGGCAGGCTCCTGACAAATAAGCTGATGTTACAGGGATTTCTAAAATCCCTTTAAGTCAGCATATCACAAATTCTATAGTCATTATAATAACCTTGATAGCAAATGCAACCTATCATTGGGTAGTATTTGGATTCACAAATTTCATATTAATTGTAAGGCCATTGTTTTTTAATACTTAAAATGACTACTGATCATTCCGTAAACCCGGTCAATACATAATAATATTACGCATCCTTCGATTACTATATTATATATGCAAAAAAAAAAAAAAAAAAAAAAAAAAAAAAAAAAAAAAAAACATAAAAACACAGCAATCCAGGTCAATGTTTTATATTATCCAAATGTAGAATTTCAAAATTACTATGACTGTAATTCTCTATCTCAGTGCCTCATAAAATTGTGATTATTATAACGTCAGAATTATATTATGTTCCACTTTGCCTACAGAACGTCACGAGAATGACGTCATAATGTAACTTGTTTATAGATGAACCCGCATGGGATGAAATATATATATATATATATATATATATATATATATATATATATATATATATATATATATATATATATATATATATATATATATATATATATATATATATATATATATATATTCTAACAAAACAAAACAAATCATTTACGGTTCATGGTTCAAGAAAAAAGTAATTATAACATGAATACAAAATTAATGTATATATCTAAAGGTTTTTATGTTCCTTTGTTATTCTTACAAGTCCGAAACCAAGTCAACTGAGCAAGTTTTTGATGGATCAAGAGAAAAAAAACAGCAGTAATGAAAGTGAAAAATTGTCATTTATTCAAGTGAACAACGCAAAGCAATAATACACATAGTTAGGGGGTCAGAAGAGACTAGAAAAACCTTCTAAAGAACACAAAAAATCTTTGACATACATGTATTATGCAAACTGACCCCCTAAAGTTAAACATTCCATCAGGCACTGATATACCTGCCATCAAAAAAGGGTGGGATAAAACAAAAAGAACTATTGTACATATATAAAGGTTTAAAAGAATATAAATATTCTCACACGCAGATTGTTAATGGTATTAATTTGTATTGTATTGTATAGACAATAATTTGAAGAAATTATAGTAAGAGGCAAAGCTCATTTGTCCACAGAACTCTTTTCTTCATCATTAATCTGTAAAAACCATGAGTATTACAATAAGATGACGAACACAAAATCTGATTCGATTCCTCTAAAAGAAATTGTCTCTCTCGAAAAAATTCTTGATCCAACTCATTCATACACTCATTGTAATGCACGTTAGATGTTGAACACATGATCTGATACCTCTAAGAAAATGGTTCTCTGTCTCGGAAAAATTCTAGATTCTTTCAACCAGACACTCATTGTTTGAGTAATTCAAGTTCATCTTTATGCTCTCGATTGCTTTTATAAAACTAACTTTTTGCGTGTAGTGTATGAATTTTATTTCTTTAACTACTTTCAACAAGTATACTATCTATCCTTTTCTCAATGTGTTGACTGAGTAAGTATTATATTTTCATTGTATATCACAAAAGTTATCATTGTAGATCTAAATATTAAAATTATCAGCTATTGGGATAATATCCCATACCTGAAAAGTGTAATATAATTTCATTGGCTTTATTAAGCTTTATTATGACAGTGTTCGAACAAAATTGCTGAGTTTCAGCGGCAAAATAGAAAGCTTGAACTGCCAAAAAACGTTAAATACATGTAATATGCATAAAAAAAATTGCGTAAGCTAGTCAAATCAGCTTCTTTACTCCAGGGTCTTGTATTGTGTTTAAAAGAAGCGTTATATACACTTGCAATATATTAATTTAAATGGAAAACATATCATACTATTATATAATATAAATTAAAAAAAAAAGCATCTATGTACATATTTCAGGCAATACCTATACCTGTATAATAACCTGAAGGTACAGTCAGGTTCAATTCTCACTCCGCTGTTGGACATTAGGATGGAGTTATTTTAATTGTACACACAATTTCACACCCCTTAGGCCAAATTTAGTGCAGATTAAAATTTCGATTATGAAAGACTAGATATTATAGATAAAAATTTACCCAAAGAACTTTACCCTGATGATTCAACGATGAAGTGTTCAGAATCCCAAGCCAGTTGTTCGTTTCCTGTTGGGCTTGTTATGACGTATATGATGGATATTTTAACATACACCAAAAACCTAATCCTTCTAATATGGTTTAAAAATAACATATGTTACATTTATCAGATGTATTAATAAGGAACAATACCTTTTCCAACACTTTTGTTGTCATGACGTTAACTTCCTTATTGCATATCTTTACGACATGGTCAGTCAAACAATCAGCTTGTGCTATAATGTTTTTTGAATTTTCCTGCTAGTTTGTAATTTAGAGAACAGATGTTTGCCAGATAATCTATTAGTTAACAAAGTATTATCTAAAGAAATTTGGCGAAGAAAAAAACAGAGATCAACTCCTCCCCCCTTTAATTTTTTAAAAGAAAAACGGCATACCTCATATTTTAAACTGATGGATCATGGGTAGATTTTGTAACCCACAACACGAGATGAATAACCCAAAGTCAGGTTTTTGCGCATTTGCCTAAAGGTTATGTAGTCACCAACTTCTAAGTTAACGACTAACGACGTTGAAGCTGTACTCCATATACCCAATTTAGCCCCTATCCATGCAAATGTCAATGATTCTTCATTTCTATAAATCTGAATACCGTTATTTGACATTCCAGTCGCAAAATTAATACTGAAATAATAATACCCCTTTTCTTTGCAACTAAAATAACCTGATGAGTTAAGACTCGTATTAGGGTTGAGACACGTTACCATCTCTTCTGCAATCGGCCGTATTCTGCAAGAAAACCCACTATCGACATCAAACTTTGGCCCAAGTAAATATATGGAAAAAGTGGAATAATGACTTAAGGTTAAATCATCTTCTAAAAAGACATCGAGAGTTATTTTGTCTCCAGTTGTGATATTTAAGACCGCTGTGTTTGAACTTGAACTTGTGCCATTCTGAGAATGCCACGACAAAAGTTTATCGGGAACGTCCTTGTGATTCGCATACACCTTTACCCCATTATTTGTTGAATCAGCTATTATGTTGATGTCGATCTTGTACCATCCAGTTTTGGTACAAACAAACCCTGTTTGCAATAAAAAATTTGCGCTTCCTATATTTGTAACCATATCTTTCCCAGATATGACCGTTAAATTTTCTGTATTCTTTAATGTAGATTGCATGGCTATGAACTCATTTGTTTTTGACAAAAGGAAATGGCCTGTCCAAACTGATGTTTCATTAACAGAAAGGTTGTTTTTGTAGGACTTAATACTTATTCTATCCCCGACTCGTAAATCAACAACTAGTGATGTAGTTCCAGATTCATGGGGGTCGTCCTGCCAAGTTAATGTCATTGGTTGATCATTTTTGTAGATCCATGCTCCATTAAAACGAGAATTTGTGACTAAGTGAAGAAAGAATACATATATTCCATCTTTGGTGCAAAGAAATTCTCCGGTGTTTGAAAAAGAACTTGAAAAGAGTGTAATAAATCTAGAAGGTTTGATAATACTGTCATGTTGTGGAAGGTTTCTTGCTTCAAGCATCGCTGTGAACCCAACAAAATCAAAATCTTTCCTTTGACCTGAAATAATATGTTTCCAGACATTAAAAGCAAAAATCTTGCTATTCAATTTGATACGGTTTAAGTAAAAAAGGTCCTAAAACTTAAATTTCTAATTTTATTATTTTGTTCCATGTTTAAAAATAAAATAAAACCCCAGCGTTTTATTCAGTATTGCAAAAAGAAAACACGGATTGAATAGCTCATCAAAGATTCTATCCCACAAACCTAATGCATACGTACATGTACCAGTCAGTTTTTATTTTTGCGATATTAGTTTGAGGTCGTATAATAAATTTGTTTCATTATTTGTATGGTTTTTTTTTTTTTTTTTTTTTTTTTTTTTTTTTTTTTTAAATTTTAAATTTTATTTTTCATTAATTATATTGATAATGGTTTCATTACTGATAAAATGAGTGGATGAGCGTTTCCTCACACTTAGAAGTTCAGAATTTTTAAAATTTAAAATTATCATGTAACGATCTTGACGAGCAGTAGTTGTCTAAAGTCTTGACTGTCGATAAACCTCAGCAACACTACAGGTGACTTAATGAAACGTCCGATACAATGCATTGCCATTTTAATGGAGACGATGAAACTTCCTAGCAATCTGGATTTCTTTCTTTATTTTTATGTGAATTTGTGCACAAACTGAAAACTTTTCATTATAATTAAAATAGGTATGGAAACAGAATATATTGTATAAATTGACCTCTTTTTACGCGTGCAAACAGTTTGTGTTTTCCAAATCTAAGAAAGCAAAATTTAGTGTTGCATTACAGGAGCACGACATTTTCTCTCATGAAAATTTTGAATGGTTCAAAAAATCGTTCATCTTCTTTATTTTTGGGGTCAAATAATTGAGTATGACTCACAGAAGCTTCAAATAAATTAAAGTATCGTACTGCCGTTTAGTGCTTAAGCTACTAAAAAATAGAGTGGCGAGTTAAAGCTTTTCTAATTGGTATAGCAATAATAAAATGCGTAATCGTGATATATTACAATGGAAAACTTAATAACAATGCAAAATTTAAGCAAATAAGATTACTATATTTTATGTCATTACATTTTTCTAAAGAGGTCAAGATAGGATGAATTACATAAAATGAAATTAAAATGGGATCAATTCAATCAATAAGGATTTCTTTATGCAAATCTGTTTACCTTATCCAGATATCTTTTGAATTTCTTGTCTGTGTACGTTTTATATTGCTCAAAAAGCTAAGTTTATGAAAAAATGTAATTATACCTCTTAATTGCCTTAACAATTTTTGAACTTTTGAAAGTTTTCTTGTTTTAAGTCGTTCTTACAGCTTTTCTATATAAACGGAAAAGGATTAAATTTAAATTGCAGCTTACATGATAAAGCGCTTCTGTTATAATTTATTGTAAATTCTTTAACTTTTTTGTGTCTTAGATAACGCTTTTTTCCCTGACATTGGAGGGATACGTTTTTACCACAAGTAACAGATGTTAAAACAGTTTGTGTAAATTTCGTTACGAAATGTTGGGAATACAAAATGTGAATTTTGTATATTCATATTTATATTTTAGATAACCAAAATAGTAATAATTACAGACTAATGAAAGATCGGGAAATGCGATTGATATCAGTCTACAATAAAATCTAAATTTTGATATTAGATCTATTGAGTGTTTCATTACGTTTTGCGTTAACCTCGACGCATAATTTAATAACGTAAAATATAATAATCCAAAAATGGTATGATTACATTTTGTGTTATTACATTCTGCGTTTATCTTAACGTTTATCTTAATGCAAAATGTAATAATCTCACTTTATTACATTTTGCGTCTTTATTATATTTTGCCTTGTAACAGAGCTACATTGTACCTCCTTTAAATACTAGATCCAGGAGCAAAATAATACATAAATTTCACGAACAGTCAATTGGTTGCATGTGGGTGTTTACCATAAAAATACCTTTGTTACCAAAAAGTATTCCATAATACTTCAAGGTATTGGGAGAAGTGGCGTGTATATAGACATTCAGTCTCAGCTTTTTTTACGTTTTACTTACACTATTTTAGCTTCTTTACTGTGGCATTAAACAATTTACAAGATAATCGGTGTAATTGGTCGAATAATATTTGTTGAACATTCACAAACTGTTCATACATGTACTAAATGTGAACTTCTAGATTATGCGGCTTTGTATTTAATAGAATACATTTACTGATGTCAAGACATTAACTTATTGAAGTTCCTAAAACCTGAATTTGTATACAAAAAGGACAAAATAATTATAAAACTTGAGAGAAGTCCAACGGACGTTAATGATGGAAGTTTTCCGTTACTAATATATCACATAATTTGATAATACTTATGACAAAGTATTTTCCCGGAAAATCCCCTCACACTGTACAATACGTACATTTCTATGTCAACTCTGTATGTTAATGGAGAAAAAGATGAATAAAAATGTTGTAACTTTCATTTCTTTGCTATGCATTATATTTAACAATAAAATATTTTCTTTGGATGTTGTAAGGGATATTAATGTAACCCGCGTAAGCGTTTTATGTATATTTCTTCTGCAATTGCTTCTATGTTAGTTTCTATATTTCTTAAACAAAGAAAAACATTTTATTGTCTCTGTTGTTTATTTCTATATTTTATGTCTATATAGAAAATCATATGCGAATATTGTATTATTGATATGTACGTCATTGTATGTTTCCTTGATGAAAGAGTAAACGATAAAGAAATCTATGCAGATACATCGCTAAGTGGCGTTAAAGTATTCATAAATGACCGTATTTTTATAATAAATAAAGAAGATAATATTCAGTGGATATATATATTGTATCATTAACAAACCATTCATATGTACCTTTTGTTGTGTTCCTTAGCGTCTCAAGCAGAGTTAATTGATTTTTCAGTTCCTGGTTATCTTTTTTGAATTCGTTACGTTGTTCCAGCATAAGAATACGCAAGTCTTCCAATTTGCTTAAATAGTCAACTCCTGATTTACACTTGTCCACAATCGATTCCTCGTCATTTATTCGTTGTGAGTCTATGGACCATAGGAGTAAGACAAAAATATGTGCTACCAAAGAAGAAGCCATGGTCTAGCTTTGAAATACTTCCTTGTTATTTAGTTCTCACAACAGATGATTTTACTTTTGACACAAAAAGTAACAGCGCATGCGTAGAATTTATGTTTCATTGTTCTGGTTCAATAACATGTATATAAACAACATAGCTCGCATATGTCTAAATGCTTACCCTACGTTGTTATCTTTCTGAGTTACACCACTTTTTCGTTGTGAAGGTAGAGTCTACTTAAGCACCCAAGCAATTTCAGGGGGCCTTTTCATCATAGGTCTTACGCAGCTGTACAACGGCGGGAATTAAGGACTAGTGTGAACATGGTGTTTCATTGAAGAGAAATATGGAGTTAATAAACAGTATTCAAGCTCAAAAGTCCATTAAAACAATTTATACAAATCGGGAGCAGAGCAAAGACGGGCTTCTAAAACATCAGAGGTGGAATCAGGAGCACAGTTTTCAAGCTCAAAAATCTATGGAAACAATACAAATTTTCATGCCGGACTAAAGCTAGGCCAACTTCTGATTACGCAGATATGACGTAAATAGAAAATAAAAACTTTAAAACTGATTCGAAAACGTTACATTTATTCCTAAGGGAGAGAGGTTTTTCAGAGACTGAACCAACTTTTTGGAATGGGTACAGAGTCTCCTCCAGACGTTATAGTTAACATTGTCCAGAATGTTTATCTCATTGTTGGTAGGTCTACAGGAGGCACACATGCATCATCAACATGCTGTTATCTAGAATATTGTCAATAGATAATATTTAATAATCATTTAATTCTTTTAACATGCGTGTATCTACCATGCCCTAAAGAAAAAATTTAAAAATTACATAAATCATGTTCACCATTTACAATTATTGATTATACTTTTCTGTGAACCATAGTCCTTGTATAAAATTAATCAATTTTGACAATAGAAAAAATAGTCTGTATTTATTTTTTTTTCAAATTGTGACTTTAAAGTTTCCTTCCACCAATTTTTTCTTTAGATTTTCTGGGACATTATACAGGAAAGAGGTAACGATAACGAACAGTGATTAATCTCAAAAATATACAATGAAATATGGAGATAATGAACAGTACTCAAGCTCAAAGTCAATTTAAACTATACAAATCTGGAGCAGAGCAAACACGGACCTACAAAAACATCAGAGGTGGGATCAGGTACCATTGAGGAGAGAGCATCCCCTGCCGAACGGTCAAACCCGCCTTGTGCTCCTTGTCATGATTGGGGAAAAATCTCGAAAAAATCCGTAGATAATTTAGTGTGTAAATAAGGGCCTAACAATTAGTATCAAAAAGTCAGTCAGCATTTGACGTAATGATAGGTCGTATTTGCTGCCAAGGTCATTGTATCGACCATTAAACTTGCAAACTTCATCAACTTGTTTGTCAATAGTTTTGTTTCGTAAAACAGACCTCGTTTTAGAAATTGTACATACGTAGGACATGCTCTTGCGTATCGAATCAACTGTGAGACATAGATCCAACATGCAGGCGATAAGGGTATATTGCTACATAAGTAAGGGAAGCTGAGGATTGAAAAGTTGAAGTGATCACGTTTATCATAAAGCATGGTTGTTAGGTTACCATTAAAGTCTTTTTCTAGTAAAATATCTAGATATGAAACAAATTTGTCAGACTCTGTGGTATCTTTTATTCCAAGCTCACTTTGATATATCGAGTCGACATATGAATGGAAGTAACAATTGCTAATAATACATCTAAATGTCGAGTTGAAGGCCACAGCAAGTGTTTTCTTCTTCTTATAAAGAAGTCTTCGAAAAAATTTGGCTTCATATGAATACAAAAATAGGTCTAATAATAAAGGGGGGGGGGGTGGTACCCATGAGAATTCCAAGAGATTGTAGGAAGACCTGGTCTCCAAAAACCACATAGATATTGTCAATCAGAAACTCAAGCATTTTTAATATAAACTTCAGAGTAGTTGTGTGTACAATCAGAATGTTTTTTAGCAAAATAGTTTTGCAAATGACCAAATGACAATTATTGTACGTATATTTACTAGTTCCGTTTGTATTGTAAAAGCAGCTGTCTATGATGTCAAAAAGCAAGGACTTTAATTTATCATTGGGAATGGTTGTATAAAGTGTTGAAAAGTAGTACGTTTTGATGTTATTGATTTTAGTAAAATTCTGTGATTTCAATTTTTTATAAAGTTCCTTGAAGTTTTTAAGTATCCACATCTGATTATTACTACTTCTGGAATATACTGTTGTACAATACTCCTGAGGTTTCTCCTTCACTGCTGTAAATATTTTAGTGAGGAGTAAAGATAAAGGTTTGATATAACATTTACTTGAAACCGCTATGTATCTTTGTTTGTAAGGATTTTTATTGCGTTTAGGAACCCAGTATAGGTATGGTAATTCAAATTCATTTTGATTGTTGGGAATATTAAAAATATTTAAAACTGACATATGGTTTTACAGAATTTCCTCCTTAGAAAGGGAGCTATGGGTATAAGTTGGATTACCACTTGCAGAATTAAATCGTAGTTCCACTAAAATACAATTCAAATAATGAGCCTTACAAACAAAGACAATGATGTTACATGCTTTGTCAGCTGGGACCAATACATACTGATCGTGTAATCAATCTAATTCTTGTTTCATTTCTGTATTGTCGAAGACAGAAGGATAGATGATTTTCATATTGCCCTTCAATCACTTAATGCGAGATTTCAACATCCACCCGATACATTTTATCCATTCTGACAAAGTGTCAAGGTCTTCATTTTCATATTTGGCCCATCGTCTGGCGTAATCTTCAATTGAATTTAATAATATTTTTTTCAAATTATGACGCCGGGTGAAGGAACGGTCTTCCCTAAACTGTGACCATCTTATAATAAGTGATTGGTCCTTATTATTAACTACATTTACGTCAACAGTAATGACGTGTCCAGCAGGACTAAAGTTGTAGGGTGAAGAAGAACACGAACACGTTGGAGGATTATGTTTCAGATGCTCGATATTTAGGCACTGAAGAGTTTTTTTTTATAATTAAAAAGTTTGGAAGCAATTGTCAATGTGTATTTGTAAGAAATACAAGGTGTGGACTTCAACTTGAAATATGGTGGAATACAAGACTGGACCTTTTTGTGATTAAGAATATTATTTATATTAACTACGTCAAATCTGTGAACAGGGCATAAAACACGGACCCCCGGAAATTCCAGAGATTGAATCAGGTGCCTAAGAGGAGTAAGCATCCCTTTCACTTCAGCAGAAACACTTCAGCAGAGATACGACCCAAAGCTAGGATATATTTGGTCATTATAATGACTATTTAATTTACGAAATGCTAACTTTAAACAAGGTTTTGAAATCCCTATAATATCAACTAATCTGTCAGTAGCCTGCCGTGGTTTAAGAATTGATCGTACTTAGAGCATACTCTTGAGTATCGAATAAGTGTGGAGATATGCAGGTGATAGTATTACGACAGGAATAAGGAAATCTAACGATGAAAAGGCTGAAATCATATCGTTTGTTATACAGTAGTTAATTGTTGCGTCTTATCATCTATAGAAAAACCTCAAAATATGAAAAAGATGTGGTAGACTCTGTGGTGTCTTTTATTTCAAGTTCACTGGGATATATTAAGTCGACATATGATAATAATATATTATATTTTTATATTAACTTATACCCATAGCTCCCTTTCTAAGGAGGAAATTCTGTAAAACCATGTGTCAGTTTTAAATATTTTTAATATAATAACTATTGTTAATTGATAAAACATCGTAGATATATCTGAAAGTGGAGTTGAAGGCCACAGCAAGTGTTTTCTTCTTCTCATGTAGAAGTTTTTGAATAAATTCTGCTTCAAAAAAAAAAACAGGTCAGCTAATAAAGGAGCAGAATTAATGTCCATCGTAATTAAATCATTTGTTGAAAGAATTAGTCTCCAAAGACTACATGTTGTCAATGTTAAATATTTATCTTGTGGGTATTGCAATTACTGTTTGTGTGGGGACCTCAATTACTTTTTAGGCCAAGTTAAATATATTCAAATGTTCAAACTGGTTTAAATTACAAAAAATGACTTTATTATTTTTTTCTCTTTCCATTATTCTTGTGCTCAGTAAATAACATTCAGAGTTTTAAATTCACACAAGAGAAGAAAATCGTGTTTTCTATCTTTCTATCTGATTCATGTCATTCTTCCTCCTTCCTAAACTGTATTTGAAGTTTCCGGCCTCAATATAGCAGTTTGTGTTTATCAGTTTAAAAGTTCAATCTCACGAGATCATACATAAATTTCCCTTTATATAGCCTTACTTATCAAAATTCATAATTTTGAGATAACATATAATCCATATATTTTGTGCAAAATAGAAAAAAAAAGTCTTCTAAAAGTTAAACATGTTTAACTTCATTAAGATATAAAAGAATTCAGGGTCATTTTTTGGTTATTTCAAGCTTACCCGATAAATTTTTTCAATTCCCGCATTAACAAACAGAAAAGTATTTTGTTGTTTCTGGAAAATCCTACGGTCCGGGCTTCCACATACCCGCTGGGTCAGCTATACTTTTCATATCCTAAGATTTATCTCGAAAAATGATTAACCATTGTTTGCTGTCTGCCTGATACCAGATATGCAGTATAAAGAATAAATACTTGTGGTACTTTGATATGACAATAATAAAACCATATATGAAGCAGCTATCGAGCTTTATTGATTAATTCTGCTACCCATATTGTATAAATAGCTCTTTTAAAAATCTCTTCCTTATAAACTAGAACTAAGCCAGAATAACAAAGTGCTAGTTTTATAGATGTTTTCAAAACGGCTCCCCATCTAACTTATGGTGTTCCATCCCTTTCAAGTTTCATTAGCTCAGGTTTTTGTGTTAAACATCTACATTTACTTTTCTATAGCATTTTCCTAAAACTTCTGTGATGCAGCCTTATGGGTAATGGCCGATCAAATTTCAGTGCATGTGCTTGCACATATTTTCTAGATAATCCGACTTATGCTCATAGTTTCCTTCCTTTAAGTGAGGCGTAAAGAAAGAAGCTTGGTAGGACATTTACTGGAACCAGCTATGTATCTTTGTCATGATCGGGGAAAAACGGAAAAAATCGTTGACATTTTAGTGTGTAATAAGGGCCTATCAATTAGTATGAAAAAGTCAGTCAACATTTGACTTAACAATAGGTCGTATTTGCTGCCAAAGTCATCGACTATTGAACTTGCGAAATGATGACTTTAAATGAAACTGTTGATATCCTTGTTTCATCAACTTGTTTGGCAATAGCTTGCCTCGTTTTAGAAATTGTTCATACGTAGAGGCATGGATCCCATATGCAGGTGATAAGGGTATATTGCTGCAGGTAAGGAAAGTTGACGATTGAAAAGTTAAAGTCATCACGTTTATCATAAAGCTTGGTTGTTAGGTTACCATTAAAGTCTTTTTCTAATATATATACAAATAAAAAACAGATTTGTCAGACTCTGTGGTATCTTTTATTTCAAGCTTCCTGAAATATATCGTGTCGACATATGAATGGAAATAACAATTGTTAATTGATAATACGTCGTCGATATATCTAAATGTCTTTTTCTCATAAGATTTTAAATAAATTCTGCTTCATCTGAATACAAAAATAGGTCTTCTAACAACGGGCGCAATTGGTTCACATGGGAATTTCAACAGATTGTCACGTGTAGAATTAAATTCCAGTTCTTATAAAATACAATTAAAATAATGAGCCTTACTAAGGTGGAAAAAATGCTTTTCTACAAAAGACTGATTCTCAGGACTCTTCTTATATTTTATGTTGTAACCATATCATCTTTTGAAATACGATTGATAGTGTTCTCTACATGTGTAATGAGGTTTCATAACATTTAATTACATTTTGGGGTAAACACCTGGGTGCGGTTTTACTGTCTTATAACTGCATGTAGGTTAACACTTGCGAACACTTGTTTAAGGTTTGCGGATTCCTCCAATTTTCATATTTTAAAATTGTACACATGCCATACATCAATTTGTTTGCGAAGAATAGCTTTATCATTTAATATGATTTTAAAAGGAATTGCCCATCCTGTTTTTTTTATTAAAAGACACCAAATTTAAGGCATTGTATGTTTAACTTTATTTAATCATTTTAATGAAATTTTTTTTTTCCCATATATTATCATATTAAAATAATCAAAATGGCATGAATTATCATAGTTTATGCTTAATTTATCTTAAGAAAGCCCCGCTGTGGACTTATGTTTTACATTATATCAATCAGGAACTCTTTGTGCTAAGAAACCAGTATTACTGGATTTTAACGAGATTTCATATATTGCATTGTTTAGATATGGTGGTATTCTTAATCAAAAATCAATGACTTCAAAACGCTGGATTGTTTATATGAAGAATTGTACTAATCAGTCAGGTTTGGTATCATCGGTCTTTACGCTTCATATCGATAGTTTTTAGGAATTGCTAGAGATATGACATACTTCGTATTAATTTTATCTGAGTAAAAAATAAGGTTTCTTATTCTTATATTCATTGAATTTTTAAAAACGAAAATAATTTAGAAACTTTAAGAATATCAAAGAGATGAAGAATTCTCCGGAACCTTTCAGCCATATAATCATTTTTTAATTTGTGCTTTTAACATGAATTCAGTCAGATGGAATGCTTTGGTGGTCTCTTTAGTATTCTTTGATCTTGAGGTACAATACAAACTTCTAATTAGAAGTATGTACGACATCTTTATTAGTATCTTGGTTGATCTCGATTAACCATTCCTCACAAAAGATTAAAAACAAGACATTTTGAAATCCTAAACTCAGCATTTTTCATATCTTGTGATCATCTACAAAATTACTTTATAAAATGATTCATTCTGATTTCACATGTCGGTACTCTGAAGTTGATGGTAAAAAGATGCTGAGTTTCTGATTGACAACATTTATGTACATGTAGTCTTTGGAGAGCAGATCTTCCAACAAATTGTTGGAAATTCGGTGGGCACAAATTGTGCTAACCTATTTTTTTATATTCCTATGAAGCAGAATGTATGTCTCCATGAGAAGAAGACAACACTTGCTGTGGCCTTATACGACATTAAGATATATCAACGTTTTTTTTCAGTTAGCAAAAGTTTCTTCCATTCATATGTCGACACGATATTTCTCAGTGAACTCGAATCAAGAATCTTTCACATCTGTTTATATTTGAATGTTTTACTGACTATAGACGATAAAGGCCAACTAACAACTAAAATATATGACAAACGAATTAACTTCAGCTTTTCCATCGTTAACTTCCCTTAATTATGTAGTAATATTCCAATGTCACCTGCATATTATGCATTTAATTCCAACTTATTCGATACTCAAGAGCATGCTAATAGTGTGATCAATTTTAGGGCCGAGACAGGCTCCTGAAAACTAAGTTGATATTACAAGCGTTTGGAAAACCTCTTTTAAAGACTGCATCTTGTAAATTCTATGGTCATTATAATAACCTAGATAGTAAATACAAGCTATCATGGGATAGTAATTGACTGACATATTCCAAACCTATTGTAAGCCTTTGTTTTTATATTAAATCTGAGTTCGGATTATTCTGTATATTGATTGATTGATTGTATGTTGTTTTACGTCCAATTCGAGAATTTTTCACTCACATAGAGACGTCACCATATACCGGTGAAGGGCTTCAAATTTTGACCTTTACTCGGCATTCAGGGCCATTGACCAGTGAGGGACCTTTATCGTGCCAACGCCTGCAGTGACACATGGCCTCGGTTTTTAAGGTCTCATCCGAAAGAACCACAACTTTCACTTCGAAGTGCCGAGCGCTTGGCGAAGGAACAGTAGCTACCCATTTTTTATCGACTTAGATCTGTCTCGCCCGAGATTCGAACTCACGACCTCCCGATCACGGAACAGCGAGCGCTCTACCGACTGAGCTACCGTGAACGGTTTATTCCGTATGCCTGAGCAATACATAGAGCTCATAACGGGTGTGACCGGTTGACAGGGGATCCTTGCTCCTAAGCACCTGATCCTACCTCTGGATTTTCCAGCGGTAGGTATTTTATGCCGCCCATTTTCATGGATTTACTCGAAAATTAATTGTATATTCACTGCAAAGTGCTTATGTGTGCTAATTTTTTTTTAGTGGTTTTTGTTATTTTTTTTTACTGTGTTGTAAAGAATACTTGCATATATAAACTAACTTATGATCATCATGACGCAGGCCCTACCTACCCCGCCCCCCCCCCCCACACACACACACACACCCACACACCCACACTGTATGATTTTCGTGTATGGAGAATGCATTTGTTGAAGTTTTTCTGAAATTCATTAAATTTTATTTGCAAATATTCAATTAGATAATGATATTCAATTAGACATAAGATAAATAAATCTGAAAGAACTAAATGTATGTTCGCATATGTTTTCTTTTTTTCAATTAATCTTTTCAATATTCAAAATAAGAACTATAATTTTTAAAAATAAGGATACAATTTTAAAAATTAAAATATATAATTTTTACTACTGAAATGAACCGTGTTTTGCACTATGAACACAAACATTGCAAACATTTTAATAAATCAACAGTATGAACACAAACATTACAAATATACTAAATAAATCAGAGCTATGAACACAAACATTACAAATATATAAAATAAATCAAACTTCTCCTCTCATGAGGGGTTTCGTATTCTCTTCGGGTTCTGATTTTAAATTATTTGTGAACCTACAAGGTATTTCCAAAACACTTACTTTTATAAAAGTATCCCCATCTAAACGTCGTCTACAAAATGTTACAGTCAAGTACTTGCTCAACGATTTCACGATATGTAATGTTGTATCTCTCACATTGTGAAATTTTTCAATATGATCTATTAAATTAAAGAATTTTTTTTAAAAGAAAATATTAATATTCATAAATTTTGATTGATTGATTGTATGTTGTTTAACGTTCCATTCGAGAATTTTTCACTCATATAGAGACGTCACATTTACCGGTGAAGGGATTCAAATTTAGACCTTTACTCGGCACTCAGGGACATAGAGCAGTGAGGGATCTTTATCGTAACAACGCCTACTTGACACAGGGCCTCGGTTTTCAAGGTCTCATCCGAAGGACCCACTACTTTCACTTCAAAGTACCAAGCGCCTGGCGAAGGAACAGTTGCTACCTATTTTTTATCGACTTAGGTCAGTTGCGGCCGACATTCGAACTCACGGCCTCGCGATCACAGAGCGACATAAATTTTAAAACAATTTTACTTTTGTGTAACAAGCATTTTTCTTGGTAAAAAAGAACATAGACTGGTTTCATTTCAAATTCTTTTAATTACAGAAGATATGATTATTTGATTATTTAACGACTGTGTTACTTGTTCATTGCATGATCTCTCATAAGATAATTGCCATACAAATTGACTTCCTGACCTTGAATAGTTATTATCTTTTAACGCCACAAGCAATGCGAGTAAGTTGTTGACGTTGCAAAAACAATGATTAAATTAAAAGATATCATGTGTACTGAATGGAAACAAACATTGCGCCAATTTTAATTAACTATACATTTAAAATTTGATCTCGAAGTGTCCTCGTTTGTCCTCTGCAGGTGATAACATACCACATTTTTGAATTTATGGAATATGTGTTCTGTCTGAATTAATTTATTTTTGGGTTAATGTACCGACAACTATCACATCGAGAATATTTGTATTTACTTGTAAATGTATATATTATTTTAAAATGTAGTACAGAAGAGTGTGAGTTGGTGAAATACTGTGTTAATCCTTGGGCAATTAAGTTAATCTCTCGAAGATCTTTGGATTTGTTGATTCCGCCTTAAGAGTTATTCAATGGAAAATATGGGTCGTTAAAGTAAGTTTTCAATCATTACATTTTAATTGCTTATACTTGTACATACCTTGCCTCTTTAGTCGACGAAACTTAAAATCTCCATGACATAAAACTAACACGAGCTCACATTTGAACTCAGTCTCACTTTTACAAAAGATGTCGATTGATTGATTAATTGATTCATTTAACGTCCCGTTCGAGGATATTTTACTCATAAAGAGACCATTTACCCGGCAATCAGGGCCATTGAGCAGTAAGGGATTTTTATCGTGCCTCAGTTTTTAAGGTCTTATTCGAAAGACCCGCAACTTTCATTTTAACGTGCCAATCATTTGGCGAAGTAACAGTTGCTACCTATTTTTTATGGACTAGGTCAGTCTCGTCCGCGGTTTGAATCCACGATTTCCGATAACGGAGCGAGTGACCGACTGAGCTACATGTACCACGACGGTTCCCAGGGTATTTATAATGGAAAAGTTAGACTGTGGTCAAAAGTGAGTTCATATAAGTTTTATGGCCCCGAATGTGATGATTTCATGTGGAAAATTAGACAGTGCCTACATCTGTATGTATATGTGATGCAATAATTCGATTTCGTTCAAAGAGTTGCATGCTGTAGATAAAGAAATCAATCTTTATTAAAAAGTTAGAGAGAAATATCATAGATATAAGAAAATCTTTAAAAATATTCTTCTTAATAGCAGCAGGGCAATGATTAATCTTGAATTGCTGATTCAATTATCAGATTTGTTCAATCATGGCTCCTAAGCTGACATAGGAGTATATTTGACAAAAATCTTTATAAATATATTCTTCTCAAGAACAGCAGGTCAAGACTTCTCGTATTAACATGAAATCATACACAGGTAGTGCAGAATTAATTTTGTGGAAAACGTGGTCACAAAGATGAGTAGGGTGACTGGATAGAAAAAAAAAATTGTAAGAAGTTGAGCGGACACTTGTCACAAAATAAAAACTTCTTTGTCAGGTGTAACAAGTTTTTATTGAGGATGACAACAATCAAGAATAATAACAACGAGTGAGATGCAATATAGGTGACCAAATAAGGGGTGGTTCAATGTTCTGAGTACATTCTACAGTTTCTTTATTTTAACAAGTATCTGCCAACGACCCTCGTTCTCGAACTCAAAGTAAACCACCTTTGCGTAAATAAGAGCGTAAAATAATTATCTAGACTTATTACTTAAAGTATTACCGAAAATAATTTAAATGGCGTCAATCCGGACAGTTCTAATAGGAAATCTAAATTGTAAATAAACCATTTTTGACACTTAACTCCTAAAATGTCCTAAATATTCAACACTGGCACCAAAAGCTTATAAACAAAGTACGCATAAACTATTCAGAACAGGAATATTCCTAAAATATATTTATTTCCGAACAAATTTTGCCAAAATTCGGACGCCCATTCTGGACAAGCATAACCTATGTGAACTTAGCTTTGTAAACTACTCTAGAAATCCGAAGAAAACCATCCGTACAACCGTTAAAACTATTAAAACATAAGACACTTAAATTAACAAATAAACCTCTGAACTTGGAAACGATTAACTTCTATAAATGTTTCGGTCATAAGTGCCATTTATAAAATCGAACTATGATTAAATAAACTACTGGTCTCCATGACTGAAATAATTTCTATATATACTCATATTACACCTTCTTGCCCGGACGCGCAAAGTCGTTAGAAAATTTAGCGTCGTCCTCTATAAGATTTATCATCTTGAATACCTTAGACTCTTTCTGAAGTACTGTTCTACTGTTCTAGAACATATAACAACCCAAATGGATAAAGAATCAAGAGTGTCAAGATGCTGAATATAGGTTCCTTATAATAACCTTCGATGACCAATCAGCGTTTGTCCTTTTTGTCCAGAAAAAACACTGTACGGATCTATGGAAATTCCAAACGATTCCCTATTTCCGTACAAGCTGAATTAAAACCCTTCATAAACTTCAAGACCTTGTCCGGATTACTTTAATTGTATGAACAGTAAATTATGTAATTTGTTAAATAAATATAAATGTCTAAGACTACGTAGTTTTGCTGTAAAAATCAAGATTTGAATGAAGGCGCCTTCTACAGTAGTGTGCGCAGCGAAATATATAAATACGGAAGTATTCATGTAACTTCACAGCTTAATGCGTCGATATATATATGAGATCGATAAAATGACAACAGTTCACCAAGGTAAATTATATTAGGCAAAAATGGTAAATTTGTGGTCAGCATCATGATACAATAATTTTTCAAGGTAAAAATAATGTACAACATAGCTAAATAATGAAAAGTCAGGCAGCAGAATCGCAATGGACAAGATCAGTAGCGAAGCGGTCAGTCAGACGAAACACATTGTTAAGTACGAAGAAGTTGGTGAGCGATAAAATGACGATTGCATCAAGAAATAAGTAATCAAATAACTCAAGACTGCACAAAGTAGAATTATAGGTAATTGTAGACAGTTGTAATTCAATTTCCAACATATTTTGCTATATTTACAAAGGAATTTAGAGAATAAAATTTGTAAACAAATGATCGAAAATGGGGGTTTTTGTTTGTTTGTCTCTTTCGAGAATTTTTCAATCATATTGAGACGCAATTGCAACCACTTGCCGGTGGAGGGCTATATATCGACACTCAGGGTCATTGAACTGTGAGGGATCTTTTTCGTGCCAACACCTACTGCGACACGGGACCTCGGTTTATACGGTCTCATCCGAAGGACCGGTCTCCACGTGGGGGATGTTGTCAAAACACGAAAAAATACTGCTAAAGCTTAATTAAACTTTTTAAAATCAAGTACAATGATTACAGTAAATTTTTATCCAGAATCGATGAACTCTCTAACAATATAAAAATTACCGCATGAAGATTTTATTAATTTTCACTTTCAAACAATCATCCTCAGTGCAGATATAATTGTTCGAATTATGATCCCTGGGGCTAAGCTTAGCTAGGGTACAATAGCGGGGTCTTATATATGGGTAAAAATGATTTTTTTTCTTCGCGAGTACAGCAAGGCCGTGATTATAGTCAGTCTTAATAATATTCAAGCATCAAAATTTGTTCAGATCATATCCCTTTTGGTTGGGTCACAATATAGAACAGTTTTACATGGGATATTTAGAAAAAACTCTTTTAAAATAGGCATCATCAGTTATATTGTTATGTAAGCTTCTTCGATGGTGCAGATTCAAATTAATTCAAACCATGGTCTTTGGCTTTAGGTTGGGCCACAGAAAGGGATCAAATAAAAGTCTAAGAAAGAATTTACATTGGGATATAATGTCTATACATGGGGATATATATGTATAGAATTAGTTGTTTAAACAAATCACTTTAACAGTTGCAAGGCAATACTGAATGTTATTGTATGCAAACGTACCATTTCGTTTGGATTCAACTTTGTACAAATTATGGACACCGAACTTTTGATGGAATTAAGATCGGCGATCAAATTTTAGATATGTATTGAGGGGTAATCTTTTTTAATATTCTCTGGAACAGCAAGGTCACCTTAGTATTATTGAGGTTCAGTATTCCCAGAAAGTGTGGATTCAAGCTTAGTTTAAGACATGCCACTTGGTGCTTTGTTGGAGCCACAATATTGGGATATTTTTTCTCAAGAAAATAGAGGAAACAACAATCATCAGACTAACAAGGACAAGGTGACTCGGATGAGAGTTGGACCTCTTCGTTTGCTACCGCAACGTTTTTTTTTTCTTTTTTTTTTTCTCAAGCTGAAAAGCATTTTTTTTTCATAGAAATGCAACATGTTTTTGTACAAGTTAGTATTATTAACTAGACACATCGAGTCCTTTTAATAATATCTTTTATCCTGCCTCTGAATAAATCCTTGAAATTTCATTGGTCGAGAAGAATACTGTATAAAAGCATTTCATACTGCTTACTGACTTAATATTGTAAATATTCCCCCTCCACATGGCCAACTGACCAGATTTCAAATCGATATACCTTTCATATGCCCTAGAGACAAAAAAATCAAATTTTATACATGATGTTTTCATTTGACATCGAAAGGAACCTAATATCTGACCTCAAATAAACATCAGACGACATTATAATGTAAAGAATTGTTATGGAATAGGACAAATTGGATAAATTGGCAATACCCTGTTTAAAGGAGCTTTACACAATAGCAAATAATTTGCATATTTGCATATATGTACATGTAAATATACTCAGATAAGCATATCTTTCTGTAAATACGCACTTACATTTGCAGAAAATATTCCTGTACGCAAATTTGCACCTATTCAGGGGAGGTGAAAATCTGTTTACTCATATGCAAAACCAAATATTTTGTGCTGAATAGTTCGTGGTGATTTTTGATGGAGAAAGTTTTTTTTTATCAGTAAGCCGGATGAAAAGATCAGTCTCTTTATTAAGTCTAAAAAAGCAATAAAATTGTAGAACAAATACGTATTTACTCTCGTACAAACAATCACAGGAGAACGCAGTATTAGAGGTGTAATATGGGGTCCTTGAAAAAAAAAAGAATATTGGCGTAGACATAAACTTCGGCCAATATACTTTTTTTAAGGACCCCATATATTTCTCCTTCTCCTTTTAAACCTCTTAACGTGTCAATTGTCAATTTGTGTACCCCTTTGTACGTTACTTGATAAAGAAGCATACATGCACTAACTTGCACACCTTAGATAAGACATTAAATTTCAGTTTATAAAATTTATAAATTTGAACAGGTAGACTTACCTAGACTGTGTATTCGTCATACTTGATAACACTTCCTAGGTCTAAGGGTTTCTTCTTCAGCTCTTCTCTCAAGGTAATTTGTGAAATTTCAAAATTGTGTGCTAAAGGTATCTTTGTTTTTTCTACATTGTTATGTTTTTCATTATTAACACTATAAATAGTCCATTATTTTAAGACATAGTTTATTTGCTTTTTTTGACGTTCCACTTTACAACTGTATGTACGTCAGTTAGCTTTCTATGCCCAGGTTGTATCTTTCATACTGTGAGGCCTTTGGCCATTTGTCACATCTTGGTCATGGATGTCCTGAACCACAAAGGGGCTACTGTGATCCCATTTAACAATTTTATAGTGTTATATTTTGCCCATTGTAAGACTTAGAATTATCAAACCGTGTCAAGTGATGTAATGTGAGAGGAAAGTATGCATGCCATAGTTTAAAACCTGTCGTGGTGACTTCAATTTGCAACTATATATAAATATGCATACACTGCAGTCAGTTTTGTAAAAATCAAAAAATCTTGCTCAATTTGCAACATAAAGTAATCAGACCTTCTTAGCTAACGCATCTTGGGAAAAATGTTTCAGAACCCATAACTACGTTTGTCACTGATACCTGATTTTGAAATTCTACATCTATCCATTATATGATATTGACCTGGTTACATCTTTCACGGTTAAGCTAAAGTCCATCACATCTTTGTCAGTTGATTGATGCATATTTTGGGAAGGATGTAATGACCAAAGTATTACGTTGTCCTATTGACATTGTATGCTATGCATACTCAAGTCAAGTCCCGATGATATCTTAATCGCTTCGAGGCCCATTATCATTAAACCTAGTCAGTTAGTCCATGTTGGGGAAAGGACATGTTGCACTTCAGAATTATACCCCTGATGCATCAATTTGGCAGTGTATAGCTATGCATACTCTGATACTTTCTGGGTGATAAATTAATCATTTCCTTGCTTAAGGATATCCGATCCTCAGCCAGGAAGGATAACTCTTTAATTTATTATTTAATTCGAAAAGTCTCAACATGAAGCTTAAATATGAAATCTTTTCATGCAACAATTTTCATTTCATGCATCTCAATGTGATTCAAGGTTCTTTGAAGTTTTAGAAACAGTCTTTTAAAACGTTGATATTTTTACCCTATAAAGGTATGTTAAAAATACAGATTTACAGAAATCGACTTTTCCTTTAATTTAGCCTTAGATACCAATGCTAATTAGCATGATATGAAATTAGAAATGATTTATGGTGTTTTGCAATGAAAGGAAACACTTTATCATCTATGCGTTATGGATAGTTGAAGTACACAGAAGAAACTAAAGTACTGTATAAGTATAAAAATCATGCAATTTTCTTCAAATGCCTGGATACTTGTAGTTTTTAATCCAAAAATGTTTTTGTTGATCAGTTTCCAATTAGAAAATGCATAGTAAGTGTCTCTATTCAGATTTCCTGAAATTTTATTTGAAATTTACTAATTTTCCCTATATAATATGATTAACTTTAATTATAAAGTTTAAACAATTGCTGTGGATAAATTCATGTTACTTTGAGAAATCAGAGACATTTTTGTGAGCATTTTCAATTATTCAATGCCTGATTTTCAGAACCTGAGGATCGGACTACCTTAACATGATAAAAACTATGTATTCTACAAATGTTTATATTTTAGGGGTAATGTGTGTAGAAAATAAAAATAGGTAATTGTTACCATCTTTTGACATTATATGGCTAAGCACACTTTTCCTCGTGTCAGGATGATGTCTTGCAAACTGTGAAGCATAGAATCAACAAACCTGATCAGTTGAAGCATCTTTGGGGGGGGGGGGGGGGAGTAGAATGAACGGACATTCATTATGGAATTCTAAACAAGCTAATAATGCATCTTAGCGCTTTATCTTTTTATTTTTAAATTATTGTGATGCCTGGTAATTTTTTTATACTGGAAGTTTTTAGAAATAAGTATGTAATGTTTAACAAAGTGAATTTTAATGAAACATGCACATAGCCTGATTACATGTAACATGTCCCATACATTTTGCTTGTGTTTGTGACAATATATAGGATTACTTTCTACAACATTATTCCAGTTACCTTTATTCTTGTTTACCTAGCGTGAATTATGAGCGCCATTATAGCCCAAAAGCATTGAATGCCAATGACCTTGAAAATACTGCATCCGTATATATAGTACCTTTGGTAATTTTATTTTCATGCATTTGATAATATATGTATTAAAGATATTCATTTAAAAAGGACATCTAATTTTTTGATTTATAAGAAAATCTTCTTCTTTTTTTTTCAGATTCCCTGTGTTAAATTACCGCATCTAAAAACTTCCTAACAATGAGTACTCAAGGTTGCTCACTGAAAGAACTAAAGAGGCATTTTGATTTATCTTCACATAACCATAACAGTGATGAGCTTTACGCTATCGCTGGGAGTCTTACACCAACACAGAGAACATCCACGAAATGCCGTCAATATGTGGCAGAATTTGAGGAGAAACATTTATTTTATTTCAGTCTATTCAAGCCAAAATATCACGATGCCTCACACACCTGGATTAGAAGAGTCAAAGAGGATATTAAAAATAGCAAACGAAGCGGAGCGGCTCCAACACTGCGAGAAATATATGCAGTGAGCGAAATAATCGAAACCGTCATTTTTCTGTTGTTCGAGGGTGAAGATGGCACGATGAAAGCGTTGAAAATTCAATCTGTAATTCGAGAAAACGATGCCGATCAACCACCGCTGGTATTGCTTTTGATTACAAATACAGAATGTCCTTGCTTCCAACGCATAGAAGGAAATGTTGCAGACCTGAAAAGATTACATATTGAAATAATCAACGCAAACCATACTGAATGTCTTGATAAACGATTCCGAAATAATTTCAAAGATCTCCAAAGAAACTTCATGCTTGTTGGAGAAGACAACGACTCTTCGTCGAAATTAGCTAGAGAACATTTTGAATCCAAAACAAATATATTTTCTCTTTGTAGCCAGATTATCTATGGAAACAAAGATTATGCCCAAGCTGTTAGAGAGTGTGTAAAAATGCACATGGAAGGAGATGATTTTCGCGAAGTTTACCTGCAGTTCGTGGATGTCAAATCATACGTCACTAAACACGAGTATACTGCCATGGAAACTATTTCTGACACAGGAAAAAAAGAAAAAGTCCTCGCAAAATTAACCAAAGAAGCTTTTGAAAAACATTTGACGGAGTGGCAGTGTTTTACCCTTGAAGATTTTTTCGCAATTGCAAGTGTTTACAACGTAGAGGTCTTTGTAATACCAGTTCAAAAGGAGCAAACAACATCCAAAAATGATAACAAGGGAACGAAATTGTTCCTGCCTATATGTGGGAGTTATTTGTATGCATTTAAGACTCCTTTTGTTTTCCAGAAAATTTCTGAAATATTATTTAAAGGCAATTTAAATGACCATGATTGTCTCTGTTGCATGCGTGCACCCGATGTTTGTGGAAATTTTCCGATTATAAATGATGAGATTGATTTGAGGAGATTGCAGAAACTTGGTTAGTGCAGACTTCATACAAACTTCAATATTTATAAACGGTAATTAATTGCATTATTAATTTGATCGTGGGATTGAATTTTTGGAGACCTTATTAATTCTTAAGCTGATGTCTGAATACATATACTGAGAATGGGAATTCATTAAATGCTAGATTATTAGGTTTCCAGGCGTTATCAAGGTGTACGGGGATTTATCCTGGGCTGAATTCCATATACGTTAAAGCTCGTGCAAGTCTTTAAGTCGATGTTAAGACGAATGATGACCCGTAAGAACAATGACCAGGGTCATTTTTCGACTTTTCTATGGTGTTCATTATTCGTCTTTACACCAGCCGTAGAAAATTTGGAAGAGATGAATGCTTGAAAGAAAAAAAATTACCAATTTTATTGAATGTCTTATGTTACTTCAATTTTATTTTCATGATTATTTTTTTTCTTTTGCTAGATTGTAGACAGACAATGCATTGTGACGTCACGCTTTTATTCCGCGGGATCAATATGAGTGATCAAAAGTTTACATCCTGCTTGCTTACCAATCAAATTTTGTGTTTCAAACTATATAAGAAAAATAAGTTTATTACCTTTTTGCAGTCAATGCTAAATGCATATATACGGACACGTATAATAAGAGTATAACTAAGGGTTGTATTGCATATACATATAGCCATTTTCATGAGGGAAGGGGCCAGTCTATTACTCAATCTTCAGTTTATTGACTTTATTCTTACATAAAGATATATGTATAGCATTTAGAAAATTCACAGAAAGACTACATTAACGAAAGATACAATATAATCTTAACCTATAAAATAGGTCATATAAGTGACCACATACTGTGAAATTAATGGGAACCAATAATCGTGGTTTTCGTGGGTCACCCTCAACGACAAACTTACATTCCCGCAAATGAACTTTATCAAATTATTGATTCAATGATTCATTTGTATCACCGAGTTAATGCCGTAATACGTTCTCTCGAACCAGTAAAATTTTGGCGCCCACAAACATTGACCCCCACGAGTTACATGTAATATGATCCCCCATCTGCAAGTTACATACACTATATCTGACATAAATATTAGGTTCTTTGGCAAGCTGTATTATCGATTTACATTTGACAATACCGCGTAATGTTTTTTACAGACATCAAAACCTGTTGTCCAAACTCAAAGAGGCACGGACGTCACCGTCATTTCCAACATTTATGGAATCACGAGGAAACCGAAGAAAACATGATGCAAGAAAGCAGTGTTACTGAATATAGTAGACCAATGAGTGAGCACATAGAAAAAATTCTTGAAATAATGGCGGAAGAGGGGAAAACTTTAGATGCTATAAATGGAGGAAAAGGAACCCTTTCAATGTGTATAAGTAAGGAGATATTTGACAACGAAAATACAAGTATACCTGTCAGGTAAGAATAAGGAAATCTGTATAAATAATCTGCATATGCATAGACAGGGTCTTAAATATCATCCTAATGAGATGTAAATAATATGTGGATATAAGACGGCTGTCCTAAAAATATGAGGACAATGGTGTTTATTATGGACTAACATAAGTATATTGTACACCAAAATGAATGTTATAAAAATATATTTTATCTGTGAATATCTGTTGATTTCTAGCAGTAATTAACTGTTATTTTATGGTTTGACACTAAATACTTGGAATATATATATATATATATATATATATATATATATATATATATATATATATATATATATATATATATATATATATATATATTCCTATGTAAGGTTTTCTTAAACTTTTACAGCCTTCCGGTGGATGATGTACAAAAATCATTTGAGATTATTGCTGACTGGACAGAAATTCCCGTGTTCGTGTTTTTGTATTCCGAAAGTGTTTACCAATGGGTTTTGATTTCTCCAAGAAAATGCAACAAAGCAAGAAGTCCTACTTGTCGATATTACATGACCATACTGTACAATCGAGAGAGTGGCTATTTTGATAGAATTATTCCAAAAACTGGCTGCAATTGTCTCCAGGTTCACCCATATGTTGCAGCATCAGAAAGGGGTAGCCATTTTTAATAATCACAAATTAATTTTTAAATGTTTTAAATCTTTTAATCTGTGAAAAATATTGAAAGTTAGTCTAATTATTATTTTCATTAACATTAATTAACATGTATTTTAAGACCTGAAGCAAGTGAGGAACAGCAAAGTGACATCAAAAGAACGTCATTGGCCACTTATAACGTTTTTGCCAGAAAAGCCTAAACCTGCAGTGTTCACTGAAGATATCCGTCAGGAAATGAAAGTCATACCGATGTATTCCGAAGCTCTTCTTATCATGGAAAGAGATGATATGAAAGACCGCCTATTAGACAATATGTCGGATTATGCTTATTCTCTTTATCGGTGCATCAGCAAAGAAATATTTGGAAATGAAGAGCAGTTTAAAATGATAATGATGGAAACGGTGAAGGAGATCAAAGAAAATCCGGATGTATATGGCCATCTACTGATGAAAGAAAAAGAGAACTCGGATTCCGATTTTTTAGAAAATTTCAAGTATCGGGCGCATCATGCGTTGGACGTTCTCCGATTCCACAAAACACTAGTTAAAGAAAGTGCATATTTTTTTGCTGATCGCATAGAAGACGGGATGGATTTAGGTGATTTAGAACTGTTTGCAGTTGCAACTCTTTTTCAAGTCCCAATTTATGTACTTTGCGCTAAAATAAATAAAAGGAAATTCGAAACAGAATGGACATTATTTACACAGATAGTCAGAAAAAAACAGCCTAATGATTTTGCTGCTAGACGTCAATATCTAGCAGGAGAAAATGCAGTTCACAAATGTGTCTTTGATGCATCGAGTGGATCAAATTACTATGTGACTCTTTATCGAACATTTTCCGGGCATTATCATAGAATTGTACCAAAAGATCAAGTGTGCAACTGTCTGAAAGAGCCACCCCGGAATGTCGTGGAAAAACATAAGCATACTGATCAGCCAGGTTATTGGTTTTTTTCTCTCTTTTTTCTTTGCTTTATTTCTTATTTAAAAAGAAAAATATGAGCACAAAAAGCGTTGGCAGGGAAAAGAATCTCTAGTAACTTTATATCAGTCTCTGTGTTACATAATGCTTTTTTTTTTATTTATTTACAGTTTGTATAAATAACTTTGATTGCAGATTTCACCATTTTCTTTGAAATGACTAACGTTAAAAACAAACTGACAATAGCAAAACTGCAACTGGACAACTGGTTGAGATGCAACATGGCACTTGAAATATTCTGCACAGATATCATCGACAAATTAGAAGGTCGTAGGCAAAACGCTAACATTTCGAATATCTTTGGATCCTCTGTTGGACTTGTGGGATCAGCTCTGGCAATAGCTGGATTAATTACAGCACCATTCACTGCAGGAGTTTCTCTTGGTTTAGCAGTTGCAGGGGGTGTTATTGGAACACTTGGTAGTGCTACTGTCATAGGAACCCAAATTACCGAGTTCGTTTTAACTAGGGATGCAATATCAATGTTGGAAAGATATCAGATGAATTTACGGGAGAGGTCTCGATGCATGGAAAAATCTATTTCAGATCTCCAAAAAGAGATGGAAAGATTTATTATGGAAGATACAAACAATATCAACGCGACGGCTGTTCAAACAGCTACTGGAGCACTGCGCATGCTTGGTGGCTTGCCAATTATCATTGCACGCGTGGTTGTACGAGCCGTCACCCTTGCCGATGCAATTTTGCCACCATTGTCAATAATACTTGATTTGGGCATACTTGCATATAGCATTTATAATCTAGCAACGGGATCAAAAACAAACGTTACTGAACGCTTACGCAAAGTTCGATCCGTTCTTAGAACGACAAGAATTCAGATGTTTACTTGGGGGTATGGAAATCAAAAAAATTACATGCAGACAATGGAAAATCTAAAAATCAAGAGGACATAGTGTCTGTAATTACATTCCGTGGAGGGAACATTTGTTAATAAAATTACTTTTTTATTTTACAAGTATTCGAATGAGAAAATTATCTTATTATTCATCGTCCAGGCTATTTTTCTTGTGCTATTTATAAATACTAGAACATAGTTGCTAGTTTACACTTATCCACTGATTGTGAGTGGGATAGCTCTGTTATCAAACCCGCGACAGGAACTATTCCCAGAGGGCTTGCCCGAGGGGAATAGTTCCTGTCAAGGGTTTGATGAAAGAGCTATCCCAATCACAGCCAGTATATAAGCGTTTTATTATACTGATGTATATCATAATATCTGAGGGTTTGTATTACTTGATACTACAGTTTCATAGGCAAAACATGATAAGAAAAATTATTAAAGTTTTGAAAAAGTGTTTGGAATAAGATAACACTGCTAGAGTAAGCTGAAATCCTGATGACGTCACAATGCTATTGAAGTCAGTATGACATCATCAGTATATGGATTGATTATAGGAAATCAAAATTGGCGGCAAAAATTGCATGAAAATTTTCCGAGGGGGGATAGCACAAACTATACTCCGGGTATAGCTTTGCTATCCGTGGAAATTTTTAGACTATACAAGATAGTTATTTTACCTTCTTAACTTTATATAGGAAACATTTTCACAGAAGTATAATAATTGTTATTATCGAACGGATATATATAATTTTGAATAACTTTGCATGGTAAAAAAAAGACTTCATTACTAGATATTAAATTTCCTTCTAGTGCTTGCATTTGAATCAAGCCTTTTTTATGCAATTTATTAGCTCTTCTGAGCCAAAGGCTCAAAGAACTAATGCTATGGACATTTGTGCGGTGTGCGTAACTTTTTAGAATATGGGCCATAACTCAAGAACCAATTATTGTCAAATTTGTCACAGGGTATTCTTGGCCCAAGGACTCCAGTTTATACTAAAGCTAGGGTTGTGACCCTTAAACAAGGGGAGATAATTAGGAAAATAGAAACAAAAGTACTGGTTGCTAAAAAATCTTCTTCTCAAGAACCACTGGGTAAATTATCACTAAACTTACACAAAAGGATGAAGATATGTTGTAGATTAAACATTGTTCAAGGCATTACCCTGGGACAAAGGGCGTGGTCTCAAGGTCACTTCAAAGTTGACCAAAAATTACATTCTATTAAAATGTTGATATTTTGTTTACTATAAGGACTAGGATCATCAAATCTGGTCAGTTGATGCATCTAAGGACCTCATATCATGTTGACTAAAAAGTAGGTCACGGTGACCTACTTTTCAAATTTTGCGGGCATTCTTTTCATATTGATTTTTAGGCATATTTTGAACAATTTAAGGCATTTGATCATCAAACTTTGTCAGTTGATGTATCTTGGGTACTCGGAGTACGTCAAAAAAGGTAGGTCATCTTGACCTACTTTTTGAATTTTATGGCTAATTTTTTTTCAAAACAATTAAGGTCATTAATTCGAATACTGAGAGGTTTAGAATCGTTAAATCTTGTAAGATGATGCATCTTGGTGCCATAAAATGTATTCATTAAAAATTAGGTCACAGTGACCTACTTTTTTTAACTTTGCAGGCATTCGATTTCAAAGCATTTTAGAGGCATTATTTGGACATTTTAAGGCCTATGATCATAAAACTTTGTAAGTTGATGCATCTTGGGTCCTCAAAAAACGTCAATAAAAAAAAACGTGACCTACTTTTTTGACTTTGCAGGCATTCGATTTTAAAGCATTTTAGATACAAAATTTGGACATTTTAAGGCCTTTGATCATAAAACTTTGTAAGTTGATGCATCTTGGGTCCTCAAAAAACGTCAACCACAAAGTAAGTCACCGTGACCTACTTTTCAATTTATATGACTATAATTAAATATTTTCGGATACTAATTGGCTTAGAATCATCAAACTTCGCCAGTTGATGCATCTTGGATCTTCGGAGTAGTTTCGACTGAAAAGTAGGTCACCGTGACCTAATTTTCAAAATTTATGGCTTTAATTAAATATTTCAGGTAATATTTGGCTTAGAATCATCAATATTTGTCAGTTGATGTATTTTGGGTCCTTGGAATAAGTCGACCGAAAAGTAGGTCACCATGACCCACTTTTCAAAATTTATGGATTTAATTAAATATTTCAAGTACTAATTGGCTTAGAATCATCAAACTTTGTCAGTTGATGCATCCTGAGTCCATGGAGTATGATTACTGAAAAGTAGATCACCCTGACCTACTTTTGAAATTTTATGACTGTATTGAATATTTTGAGTACTATTTGGCTTAGAATCATAAAAATTTGTCAGTTGATGTATTTTGGGTCCTCAGAGTAGGTGGACTGAAAAGTATATCACCGTGACCTACTTTTCAATTTATATGACTTTAATTAAATATTTCAGGTACTAATTGGCTCAGAATCATCAAACTTTGTCAGTTGATGCATCTTGGGTCTTTGGAGTACGACAACTGAAAAGTAGATCACCCTGACCTACTTTTGAAATTTTATGGTTATAATTTTAAAAATGTTTTGGGTATTAATTGGCTTAGAATCATCAAACTTAGATGATGCATCATGGGTCCTCAGAGAATGACAAGTGATAAATAGGTCACCATGACCTACTCTCAGGTACTAATTGACTTAGAATCATCTTGGGTTCTCAGAGTGTTTCATCTAAAATGTAGGTCATGATGGCCTACCTTTGGAATTTCAAGGCTTTATCTAAATATACAGGATACTTAGCGGCTTCAAATAGAAGTGATAGGTTGTGCAGTTTATCTGAAGAGCGATTTAAGACCCTTGGGCCTCTTGTTTTTGTTTGTTTGTTTTTCAAAATCTTTTTCTTCGTTCATTGCTCTGTACAAAATGTAAGACAAATTTCCTTTCAGTAACCTTTGGTACCGAAAATGCAAATTGTCAATACATGTTCATCTAAACCTTCCTTGATGCTAGACATTACATCTGGATACTTATTTTCCCCCTCACTCTGTTCGTCCGAAAATCTGGACCATTATTAAAAAAGACTAAATTCGAAATAAACAAAACATTTACTAGTTATGAGTTATATACTCAGCTTTACACAAAATATTTCTCTGTGTTTTCCATTCTATAATGTACAATTTTAGATTTTTATATATGGAAAAAGACTTCCGCAGCAGATTCCGATGGATAAATTTTGATCTATATATTTAAATTTTAATATACAATTCTTAAGATATCGCAAATAACTTATAACATACAATTCTAAAATTAATATCATCCTTTGAAAACACCTTCAATTCTCCCAAGCTCCAAGTATTCATCTACCAAATCCAGTTCAGCATTTCTGTTTTGATTAAAATCAAACTGTCTTGCAACTGGTTTACTTGAATATGGTGGCATATTTCTGCCCCCTACATGCAAGATAAATTATGTTAACATTCGAGAAAAGTATGTCAACATGCAAGATCATTATGTCTACATGCAATTATGTTGAGATGCAAGTTACCAATCATTTTAGAGAATCCAATTTAATTTAATGTTTGTAAACATACTTACTTACTCCGGTATACGACATCATACAAGCAAGATGCAACAGAATTATGTTGAAATACGACTTATTTATGTTAACATGCAAGATATTTATGTCAATATGCGACTTATCTATATTAACATACAACATGATATTGTTATTGTAGACATGTGACTTATTTATATCAACATGCAAGATAATTATGTTAACATACAACTTATTTATGTCAACATGTGACTTATTTATGTCAGCATGCAACTTATTTATGTCAACATGCGAGTTCTATTGTAACATGCAAGATATTTATGTCAACATGCAACATGATAAGTTGCATTTCAGCATACAAATCTCGCATGTTGACATAATTAACTCGCATGTTAACATATTTATCTTGCATGTTGATATAAATAAGTTACATGTCTACATAATTATCTCGCATGATAACATAAATAAGTTGCATGTCAATATAATTCTGTTGCATCTTACTTGTATCATGTCATATAATGGCTTTGGTAAGTTATTTCATCGATGAAAATTAGATTCTCTAAAGATATTGGTTACTTGCATGTCAACATAATTATTTTGCATGTTGACATAAGTAAGTCGCATATCTACATAATTATGTTGCCTGTTCACATAATTTATCTTGCATGTAGGGGGCAGAAATATGCCACCATACTTGAAAGTATTTTTGTCTTCCGTTTTGTTAAGAATAAAGGTCCGTTTTGTTATTCTTAACATAACATAGTTCACTTATGCTAACGAAAAGACATTAAATTGCGTTATTCAAATTGAATAATAGTTAATCTGAAAACAACACTTAATTATGTTAGATTCCCTGCAGAATGGTGAAGTTTTTTTTTTTTTCAGGATTGCTTTTCTTCGATATATGCCTTGTGTAGAAATATAAATGACGTGTCCAAATCTTATAACATTTTAAACATTGGCGTATATTCTCAATACTTAATACTTAATTATGAATATTAATATCTTATATTAAATATGTGAAAAGGAAATATGTTTAGATATGAGTCATAAACTCTCGCTAGCTAGAGCATTAAAAGTCTATTTATTGCATTTGTTCCTCTCTTATACACCTCTACAATGGGGTCACGTCAGGAATTTTGACATAAAGTTAAAAAGTTGATATTTTAAGGATTATTTCAAATTTAACTAATAATTCCAGATCTACCTAGTAAACATCTAACTTAAAGGACTAAAATTACAGCAAGCATTTAATTATGTTGAATTAACAAAAAGGCTCAAGGACCTTAAAACGGTCACCTGAATATATTCTACAATCCTCTAAAGGGTCAATGGAATGACCATATTATAAAATAATTAAGCAAACCAATTTGATAGAAGAAAACAAAAGAAATAGGGTTATCAATGAACAAAAAAATAGTTTGTCTGATAATCTGAAAAAAAGGTCTATATAATTATGTTAGTGTTAACTACATGTACACTTCCATTTATCAATATCACCTATCTAAAGCTACAGTCTAGTGCTTCAGCCTAATGTTATCACAGTAAACCCAGAATAATCGCCTTTAATCATCCAGTCCTGTTCTTTAAGTATCGATAATATCTATGATACGAATATATATAAGAAAGTATTTTTGTCTAATGATTATTCATTTGTATCTTACAACCATATAATTCACATTTTATGTTCTTCTTCACCCATGGAGGCTTTATGCCAAAACTGGTTGAAATTGCCTCAGTTTCTTAAGAGATGTAGCTGAAAATGGTCAAACCGTCAAAAGTTTATGACCGACGAACGTCCAACGACGGAGAAAACAGATAGCACTTGATCCCCTGAGTGACTGAGATGACTTCAAAACGCACTCCGAGGATTCGAGATAAAGAGGTTTAAGTACATAATGAAAGAGCAGTTTGGACTTCCAATTCATTTTGACATACCCATGGTATTCGAGATATCGATGTTTGAGATACCGAAGTTCAACTGTATTTAGTGCTAACCACTGCAATTGATGAATGTAAGAGCCAATGGTAGAGAGAGCAGAAATAGATATTATATAGCTACCCAAATTTCCGCTTTTATTTAATTTTTTTTTTTTAAGGAAAATTGTCGCTTTCATTTTTTCTTCCTTCCTTATTTTTTTTATTTTTACAAATGGCGAAGAATTCATGTAGAGATAAAAAAAAAATGATATAGAAACAACAATGACATATGGTTGGTTGCTGTTACTCGCTTAAGACCTTGAGTTAACCTAAGAAAAAGACAAGTGCTATTTTTAGCATTAATTATACATGTAGATGTGGATTTTAGTGTGTTGGGGAATGGAGACAATGATCTATGAGTTGCTTACATATAAATTCAAATTTTATATAATATGTACATATCTTTCACTCTCTGTTCAGTACATGTAAGTGTAAAACACTTTTTTTTCTTTATAACTTTTATACATCAAAAACCTTTTATTTTATTCTGTTTTAATATATTTAAAATTACTTCATCATTTTCCTTTAATTTTCCTTTACTATTTCTTCATAGCATTTTATATTTTTAAGGTTAAGTTTTAATCAATAGGTTTCGTAATTTTTTTTTCTTAAAAGATGGCAAGGAAATATATTTAACTCAAAATAAACAAGCTAATAAATACTGATATTTTTTCTTTAACACATTTTTAACAGAAATTCATATATATGAAATATTTTAAAATCAAATCCCATAAAGCAGACGAACGTATGCTATGTATTAACATGTTTGTAAAAAAAAAAAAAAAAAAAAAAAAAATGGGGTTGAGTATATGACAGTAATTGTTTAATTTACTAAACACACTAGAAAGAGCTTTCTGTCCTCTTCTGCCAGCATGTAAAATTATCCCAAGATTCCCTCTCCTAAAACCAAATATCTTGGTTTGCATCATCCTATTAGCTCTTAAAAGTTGTCATAAATAAGTGGCGAGATCAACATTCGATGTCTGACAAAAAAACTAAATTTACAAAGTTTAATTTCATTTAGACCCCCCCCCCCAAAAAAAAAATAAATGTGATAAATGTTGATTTTAAATTATAAACTATACTAATATTCAGCACACTGTAAATAAAATATTTCTTTTGTAATTTGACAAAAAAAGAAATGTACCAATTAAGAGAATGAAGTTTCATGTATTTTTTTTTATATATAACTGTAGATATCGGACAACAAAAACTTTTGCATTGGGGCTTGTGACCGCCCCCCCCCCCCCCCCCCTGAATTTATTTATTTATTTACATGTATTAATTTATTTATTATTTTTTCATAAGACATTGATCTTTTGATCTCACCCCTTACATTTCACATAATTTATAAAGTATTTTTTATTATATAATAAAAAGGAATGCCTATAAATCATAAAGAAAAATATTAATAAAAGTAATATAGATTTTCTGTATGTGAAATGGTGCATCCAATCTATATAAATATATTGATATCAATCTATAATTCGGTATCTTGACCTTCGATATCTCGAATACATTGGCCATGGATATGTCGAAGTGAGGTAAACGTCACAAACTGACCTTTTTGTGTATTTGAATTCTCAAACATCTCGAACTTCTTTTTTTCTTGGTCCCATCCAATTCAAGACAACAATGATTGACTGTATATACAAAGGTTTGTTCCCATTTCGCCTTAACTGTAAAATTTGGTATTCCCATTTCGCCTTAGTAACCTCTGAGGTAAATTAAGGCGAAATGGGAACTTGTCTTAACATCTAATTAAGTCTAAAAATATTGTTTGTGTAGCAGTATTAATACGAATCTTAAATTAAGGTATTAGTAATTTTATGTAACTCTTGTGGAGGTAGAGTTGACAAAAAGATAATAAAGTTTTATTTTAAATATCATTTATTATCATTTAATATTTATTGATTTTTAATAATATGCTTATTAATAGTGATAAAAATCAAACAGGGTAATCATATCAGTGCACCGTGTATTGACACCATATAGAATACACACTTTTTTATTTATTAATATCAAATTCTGTAATCAATTGATTAATATTAACGTTATCATTTAATAATTAGAATATAATTTTCTTAATCACAAATAGGGCCATTCTAAATATACAAAAAATAATTATCCATCATAACAATAAGGTTATTCAACATTGACCGTCAATACGACATAAGATAGAGTTTTGTGAGAATAATTATTAAAAATATCAATTCCAAGGGAATAAACGGTACTTTCATATATATCTTAATAAGGGGACGACCAGTTGAATCTGAAGGTATCTCGAGATCAGGGCAAAAATTTTCGAGCCAGTTTATTAATTTTCATATCATTCAAGGACGGATTATTTATTTTCAAGATGATCAAAAGGACAGATTATTTCTTTTCTTCTCTGAAAAAGTTTGACAAGCAAAAAATCCGGGGGGGGGGGGGGTACTTATTTATTTTCTTGCCGGTCGAGGACAGATTATTCATTTTCAACATTTTCGAGGACAGATTATTTATTTCCACAGCCCCCCCCCCCCCCCGCTTGAATCAAATGATCGTCCCCTAATATATCAGTGAGAGTGAATAACAAAATATTATTTTCAAGAAAATTTTTAGTGTTTTGCATTTAAAAATATCAATATAATACAACAAAACAAACAGAATTTTGTTTTTAAAGCCATTATTTTACAAGATAAATGCCATCAATTCAATCAGGACATTAGACTCTTTGGGACATTATACCATCCCCTTTCTAAAAACCAAAACGACGCCGGATGAATGTCATTAACCGTAAATTTGTTAATTCTGACATATAATATTAATTTATATTTTTAATGGTTATTTGGACTCCTGTACGTTCTTTTGGTGGTGGAGAGAGGGGGTCGAGGTCCTTTTGAGTTGTGGGTTTCTTTCCGAGTTTCTTTCAGCTGTCTTTGGGGTTCTTTTGGGTTAATTAACGCACCGGCAGAATGGCAGCATTGCGGGAAAAAAAAGAAAGAACGCCGAACGGCAGGTGCTGAGTGCATATGATATGCAGCTGCTCAAAACACGTGTCATAAAGTTTCAGCACCAAGGTAAGGGTGGCTTTCGATGCGGCTGTAATTTTTATCGTAACTTTTTGGTTCGGATCTCGGAAAGTAACAAAAATATATATATCCCTGTGTACAGGTGTACTAAGTATTGTATTGCTGTATGAAAGCTCGACAATAGTCATATATGTTTGTTCATTGTTCTTTAAAACCTTTAAGACCTTCTTCTGATCTTTCTCTTGCTTTTTTGTGTGGATCTAAGATTCAAAATAATGATCTGATGATAAATGCAGAAAATAAGTTAATTATTCTATGGGCAAAAGTGAACATGCACATGTACATGTATATATATCTGAATATGGAGTCCATAAAATGCTATGGTGGCAGAGAACTTTTTTTTTCTGCAAACAAAATGTTTTGCGTACTATTGAGCTGATTGTAAAATGTTTATTGGAAAATTTTAATATGTTGATGGTGAGACCGTTGGGGTGAGCGCAGTTGTGTATCATTGGATATTGACTTTTAACTAAGATCCACCTCTTCAAACCGCATGAGACATTTGGAACGTCTAGTTTTCGTCATGATGTCAAATGTTAGCTGCATTTCCATAAACAAAGTTTGAAAAGTGCTTAATTTTAATTTTTCTGTTTCCAATTTCCATTAAATCATAGTGAGTTTATCTTATGTGCATTTTTAATTGTTGTTACCATGAGAACGAAGTTAGCAGTGAGATGCATTCACATTGCATTGTGGGTCTTGAGGTAACTGCGGCAAAAAAAATTCATTTGGATCAATGTGTAAAGTCTGAATTTCATACCTGTCAACATGGCCAAAACTTTTTGGGGGAGAAAACGCGTGACGACCTTTTGCAAATACAAAAAGTCACGCATTTCACTGTATTATAAAACAAAAATAAACAACTTACAAGATAAAACTTTTTTATTAATATTATTAAGGTCTTCCGTTTCCAACGGAAGACCTTCTACTGATTGTGATGATTAAGATTATTCTTTTTTTTTTTTTCCTAGACGCCAACTTTGACGCTTCATATCTTCCTCATTTTTAAAAAGATTTTGTTCAAATTTTCAGAGCTTTTAGACTTTACAAAACACTGTCAGAATACCGTAATACAATTCGGAAATTACCTTCTGTTCACGAGTTATTCCCCTTTGATTGAATTTTGCATGCCTCCGATTTCCAGACAAAGGCTCAGAAATGGTTATAATTGGAGCACAAAACCCTTTGAAATTGAAAAGAGGAAGCATTGAAGTTGTGCACATCGGTTTTTGTTTTTTGATATTTGCATTAAAAATGGCGCTAGAGAGGGGTCAAAAGTTAGAACGCGGAAAACAGCAAAAAATTTGACATATTTTCCTTTATATCTTGAAAACTAGAAATATTTTGTTAAGACATGTAGAACAAAAGTTGTGCATAATTGCAAGGGCTTTCATATTATACTATTTGAAAGGGGCTGGCCCCTATGATTAGGGATCTGGGGCCCTTAAAAGTTTTTGCTCTATAACTCAAAAACGGTAAATATTTCGATCTGGATCTTGGAAACAAAATTGTTCTTTTACACCTTTTTGACCTAATGAAAATGTTGTTTTGTTCGAGTATACCATGGGTATTGCGTAATACGTATTAGAAAGCAGGCCAGGTAAACAGGTAACGTTTTTCATTCGGCAAGGAAATCAGACCTCTTCATGTGTATAACTTAAACAGACTTGCTATCAATAATATACCCTGCGGTATTTAATGTTAATTTTCTTTTTAATAAGGTTTATAACGTGGTTTATGGTTCACTATTAAATTATTTATTACAACTAGTCTTTCTTTTCTTCTTTTTTAAATTAGATTAATAGTGTTCAAAAGCGGAGAATATTAAATCTATCTTTCTACGTTTATTATTACAACAAACTTTGTAAGTGATTTTAAACTGTATGCATTGAATAATTCACGATCATTAGCTGTATGCATATTACGGTCTCCATGTTCAGCTCGATGTTTAGTTATGTAACCCACGCTGTTGATCGAGGTCACCAGTGTACTAGCCACCTGTGGCCATAAACAAAGCTAATATTTGTGATCGCGTATAATGTCAATTTTGTACAAAGAGCTATTGATTAATGGAAAGTTATGTTTTTAATTATATCGAATCAGTAAGATTACTTTACCGATCTTTTATAATCTTAATTCCAAACACTGGTGCATAAAAATCATTTTGAATTTTAATCGCTGTTTTTGTCTGTTCACGCAACAATACATTTAAAAAAAGTATTGCTCTATCCCGTGTTGTTGTATTTTAATTCATCTGCAATTGTAATTGAATGGGGGCTTCGGTAAATAATTGTAATTACTACGCATGCTACGCACATATTATTTTTACCATCACTCTTGTGAATGTCCATTTATTATTTATAGAATTAAATAAACATTAACATAAATAAAAATTCCTTCAAATATACATGTACTATAATTCAAGTCTTTGTAATATAGCAAACAGTTTCATCCATCTCTGCCGCTTTGTGTCTTAAGTGTTATAGTCCAGTCCTCGTTTACATACACGTGGCTACAGAGAGCCGCGGGCACCTCGATGTTGAAATACATTGTGTACTCTGATAGTTGCTCTACACAGCACAAACAACTAACGTGTACATGCAGTGTAATAATTGGCAAAGATTGTTTGAAAAATATAAACTGGCATGTGTTCGCTACGAAGCATTCATTTTAAAATTTTATTTACATGTAGATACCTTATAAGAACAAAATAAAGTAAATGTATAACACTTAGAACAATGTTTAAACAGGTAAGCGTTTTCATTCGGCAAGTAAATCAGAACTCTTCGTGTGTATAACTTAAACAAACTCGCTATAAATAATATACCCTACTGTATTTAATGTTAATTTTCTTCTAAATAAGGTTTTAAACGTGTTCTATGGTTAACTCATAAATTATTTTTTACAACTTTCTTTTCTTTTTAATTTAGTTTTAAAGGGAACAGCGTCTTCTAATAAAGGAAGGAATTAAATGTATCTATATAACTATATAAGTAATATTAAACTTTAAGCATCGAATAATTAATGATCATTAACTGTGTCTTTTTACGTTCTCCATGTTCACCTAAATGTTTTTAGTTATGTAACACAACCCGCGATCCCACGATGCCGAGGTCACCATCGACCAGCCACCTGCGGTCATAAACCATGTAAACAAAACAAATATCTGTGAAGACTGTGATCACGTTTTTAATCCATCGTGCAGAAACAACGACTAATGAAACATTATGTTTTTTTTTTATTTATATTGAATCTTTAAGATAACTTAATCTCATCTTTGATTTAATCTTAAGCGTTCCAAACACTAGTGCATAAAATCATTTCGAATTTTAATCGCTTTTACCGGCCTGTTCACTGTCGACACAACAATACGATTTAAAAACAACAACAACAAACAAACAATTTATTTCTCTGTCCCGTGTAATTGTATTCAATTGTTATTGAAAAGGTGCGAAGGCAAATAATTGCAATTAGTGATGGAAGTATTAAGTATTAATACTTGTGTAAAGTATAATTTTTACTATCAGTCTCTTAATTGTTTCTTCATTTAATTTTTCATTAAATATTAAATTATATACATCAAATAATACTTTTAAACATACAATAATTCACGCCTTCTTACAGCACAGTTTATATTCTGCTCTGTCGCTTTGTAACCCAGTCTTCGTGCACACGTGGCCGCAGAAAGCCGGGGTCATATCGGTGTTAAAATACATTGTGTACTCATAGCGATTAATGGAAAATTGGGTTTCAAATCATTTCGAATCTTACATATTATTTTATTTTACTCTATCTCACGCTTATTTTTATCAATCCTTACCGCCCGTGCATTTATTCATTTCAAGTTTTACGCATTTTAATTGCCGACTTAACCATTAAGTTTGCAACAATTTATTTTTCTGTCTCGTGTTTTAAACTGCATGTACACATGCATGATAATTGTAAGTGGAGGTGACTTTTTCAATTCTCGGCATCCTTACAATGTCAAGGTATTGTGATTACGGAACCTTAATTGACATTGTGAGGATGAATTCTCGGGAAAATCGGAAAGTTTTACGGATACATACATACATACATGCATGCAAGTACAGAACATGCTCTTTTTATAAGCACGATCATGAATTCGAATGTACAAGTGTACATGTATATGCAAGAGCGCCCCAAATGTACGCATATCGAGTGTTTAAAATACAGAGAAATACAAAATCCCCGGTCTCTGTTTTACATTATCTTTGCAACAAAATATTGGTTAATCTGAAATCAATTTTATTCATCCATAGCTTATTTTGAAGTAAATTATCGGTCCACTGAGTTGATAATGAGTTGTTTTTATAACGGGTACATTTAGAGTATTCCGAATCACTTTTTACATTTTGACTGTAAACGATTTTATTAACAAGTTTATAAATGGTTAGTTGGTATTAAAGGAAAGCCAATTCAATGAAAAATCAAATCTACATTACACGGCGAGTCTATCTACGATACAGGCCTTGACAGGGGTTATATTTACATCACCTTTTTAGTTTAAACCATATTCTATTTGAAAATGACAAGCAGAAGATACAGATTAGTAGTACAAAAATCAAAAAGGATTCGGAAACAAGTTTAAAAACTTATACTAATCCGTTTCCTTATTATTATGATAAAGATGACAGACCCTTATTAGATAGCTACATAACACGGTTTGAAGCTGCTGTGCCCCCAATAATTTTGCCGATTTATAGAATACTATAGAAAATATAGCTACTATGTGTTTGTGCCCCCTCAATAATAACGTCTGATGACATTTTTTTTTTCGCTTGTCAAGGAATTTTGGTAGGTGATAGTGCCCCCCAACTGAAAATGTATAGTTGTGCCCCCTCAAAGTGAAATTGCTTCCTACGGGCCTGATCATGATAATTATGTAATTTTTTTTTTACCTATGTGATTTTTTTTAATGCAAATAATTAACATTGAACTATCATAATTCTACGAGTAGGCTACCAAATAATGATATAATGATGATAAAAAAAATTGTGAAAAGGAATTAAACCAACTCATGTTTAGATTTCATGATTATTAAGAATGACGTATATCACTGCATACGTGTACTCGTACATATCAACATTGATCGACACTGATCACGTGTATACCGGGACCCGGGATAGTCTTATTATAGCTCTTGCTTTGTCAAATCATTACTTTCATACCCCTTGCATTTAAGAAAAACAATGTTATAAAAAAAATATTAATCTGACATATAACAAGTATACATGTAGCGTGTGCAATTTATTTGGCTAGGGGCATGTACACACGTGGTTCGAAACTGTAAGGGGCTACAAATGCGGCCATAACTAGTATATTTTTGAGGTGTTATTAAAAACAAATAATACTCACAAAAGCTTATAAAATTGCCGTTCTATCGATACCTTATATGCCATGTTTCATCCACCAACAACGCCACGACGTCGATGAGAAATACCATGCAATGTTTCTACACGGGCATTTTCTTCGAAAAGGATAGGAAGTTAATGAATTAAAATAATTAATTCTTTTAGTTAACGCATTATGTTTACCTCTTTATTTGTTGTATGCAATAAGTATACACCTTACTAATAATGACTGTTTGGTTGTCACACCTGTGCATGTGTCGTGCGAGGTACAGCGGTAAGGTAAATTACCGAGAGTCGCGATATGCGGGGTGATTCGGAATACCCTAAATGACCGGGTCCATTGAATTAACCTGTCAAATCTAACATGGGCCAACATAATACGACTAAATTCGTTTCATGAATGAACTGGTTCTACAGTATACAATATCTTTTCTTTAGATCTGTTTGTTTATTATTTTCAACCACAATCTGCAGTACATGTATAGTTACACGAAATCCATGCACAACGGCGCTACACCTGTCAATCAAAATCACTCGATATTGTGAACTCAGTCTGGTGCTACGGCAGCATTTCCGAAGTGATTCAAAATATTCTTTCGGCTTATTCTAATTTTTCGCGTTGAATAATAATATTTTGGAACAAAGTTGGAATTAAGGCTGGAGCTGCATGCTGTGAATTTATCACACCTGCAGTCTGCAGTCTTCCCATCTTACATGTATATGAAGCATCTGTTGAGTAATGTTGTTTGTTGTTTTATTGTTGTTTTATTTGAACCAGAGACATTACATCTCATAGGTATACAAAATATGTACATAAATATTTATACATAAGCTTTGCACAGGATAAGTGTAGTATATGCTATACAATATACATTACATGTGGCAATTACATAAACAATAGCATTTAATGTATTATCACTTCTTATTGTACACTATTTAAAACATCATTTCTTAATTGATAAGAAAAATACAGAAATTTACCTAGGTTACATAGTTCTTTAGTATTTGTGGAACTCAGTAACTGTACTAATTTAAATACTGATGGTTTTTTAAAATAATAACTCTTCATAATTATATTTAATTCTTAGTTCTTCATATCGAGGACATTTTAATACAAAGTGAAATTCGTCCTCTATCTCATCTGATATACATATTTCACATTTTCTATCTTTTCTTTCTATGTTACAATACCTTCCCCTCTCTATCTTTAAATCATGCGCTGATAGTCTTAAACGACTAATAGGTATTCCATACTTTGAATGTAATGGTTTTCTTAAATACGTCTGTAGTACAACATTATCAACTAAACGTTGATATAAAAAATATTTAGGAGAATTACAAATTCTTGCCATAATATCTTGTTTATAACCGTCATACATTCTTTGAAATACGATGTTCAGAGAATTATTATCAATACAATTGCTATTATACATGTCAGTTAAACCAAGCCTTTGAAATTCCTTCTTAATGTTTACAATCCATTCATCATTATTTTCCACCATATCTTGATAACATGATTGTAAAATACAATTATCACTGTTTTTTAATTTCACCCAATATTTCAAAATTTTCTTTTTCCTTTCTAGTATAAGTGGAAATCTACCTAATTCACAATAAACTGCATCATTACTGGTGCTTTGTCTGACTTTTAAAACTCTTTTACAATAAGTTAAGTGAACATTTTCTATATCTTGACCCTTGTGAAATCCCCATACTTCAGCTCCATAACTCATTACACTGTTAATATAGGTATCGAATACTGCTAATTGTGTTTCTACGTTAAAATGCAAATCCCTGGTTTTACTATTTACACCATACATAGCTTTTTTACCCTGACATGAAAAATGTTTCTGTGTTTCAGTAAATTTGCCATTATAATCGAACAACATAATGAATCAGAGAGCATAATGTGCGGAACAAGTTTGATTGAGATTTTTACTTTTCCTTTAAGATAAAATGATTAATAACATAATTTATGCATCTAATAGATACATATAAATGTACATGTATAGCTTTTTAAAAACAAGAATCTGTAATTGAAAATGTGAAAGTGAAGAGTTTAGGTAATAGTTCTTAACCAATTAAAATTTAACGACAGTTCATTCCTTCCTAGTCTCTATATAACTTTTAATTACGGCCGTGCCCTCTCCCCTTCAATTGATGTCTTATACATGCTTTTAAATTCTGTTATGTATCAAGAAATTTCCACGGGTACTTGTGGACAGGATCCCCCCCCCCCCCAATTCAACCCCGATGTTTGTTGGACATTTTTTTCCACAAATTATATTTATTACACTTATTCATCATGTGTACCATAGGAAAAAATCGAGAACAAGTACCTGTGGAAATTTCTATTTGCCCACCCACCCCCCATCCCCTCCCAAAAAACTGAAATTGCTTTCTACGGGCTTGACAACAGGTACTTGTGGACAGACCCTCCCCCCCCCCCCCCCCCCGATATTCAACCCCGGGGCTTGTTGGACATTTTTTCCACAAATTATATTTATTGCACTTACTCATCATGTGTACCATATGAAAAAATCGTGAAAACCCCAAAATAATCGTTCCACACAAAAAATGCCTCACTATGTACAGTTAAAACATTAATTTTTCATATTTCTTGATGAAATTAACATTAAAAAATCAACACAAAATTAATACCGAATTACATATCACTTGAACTTATCATAAAGCAGAAAATCTGTTCTGCGGGCTTCAAGGCCAGCTCAGGAACCTAAAGAAGTCCTCATTTTCCAAGTCCAGTACAGAACGTAAAATAAATGAAATAAATCACAGGATCACTGGGATGGACTCAAAGAAAGAAGACTCTTGAGAAAAAGATATTTTGATTCGACTTATAGACTGAAATAAACCGATATTCTCTTTTTGCCACTCTTTCCTGGTGCCCTGGAACTCTGAATGTAGGATCAGTATTTTTTTTTTCACAGGTCCGTTGTGCGGATTGTACGGGGGGGGGGGGGGGCAGACCTTCTGAAAATAGTCTTTTGCTGTAGTTTTAATATGTAAATTTTGATTTAGTTGCTGCTTGCCCCCTCCACACTCTTTGTTTCTCTACGGTCATACATAGGCGAATCCCAGCAAAAATGTAATGACCCCCCCCCCCTCCAACACACACTTTTTTTTAAATGTGTATTGCGATAGGACTTAAAATTGGAAAACATTTTCTGTATATCTCTACATCGAAAAATTTAAAACAAATATTTTTTTTTTATATTTCCTTTTTAAAACAACATAGATAATTATGCATAGCTAATTAAATACTGAATTAAATATTTATCTTTGCAGACAATATGCTCTGGGTTATAGAACATGATGTGAAAGCGTATCGTAATGCACCTTGTAATCCTTTGGATTTTCCAAGTGCGAAAACCCAAAGACGCCGACATTTTTTATGCTACTGTAATCGAAGATCCGGGGGCATACAGTTTTTGTCCTGTCTATTTGTCTGTTAGACTGTGTTAGCCTCTTTGTCCGCAAAAACTTTAACTATGCCCATAAAATTTGATTGGTTGGAACTACTGCTTTCATATTTCTTATGTGTATTCCTAGTAACAAGGACTTCTTTCAGGTACCAACATATTTGACCTCTTGACCTTGAACTTGGAGTTTGATCCTCTTTCGCAAAATTTTACCAAACTATAACCTTGGCCAAAACTTTTGAACAGTTGGTGCTATGGCTTTTATACTTCACATCTGTATCCCTTGTGTATAAATATGTTTGACCATTTGACCTTGACGTTTGACCAACTTTTAAAAAACTTTAGCCTTGACAATAACTTTTGAATGACTAGTACTAGGGGTTTTATATTACATAGGTAATTTTCTTGTGACAAGGCCTGTCATTGTATACCTATAATTTTGACCATTTTACCTTGACCTTTGAGTATGTCCTACTTTTGAAAAACTTTAACCTTGGTTTTAACTTTTGAACAGTTAGTGCTAAGGCTTTTTTAATACCACATGTGTATTCCTTGTAACAATTAAGACCTTCTCTCAAGTACAAACAATTATGATCCCTTGACCTTGGAGTTTGACCTTTTAAAGAAATTAACCTTGGCCATAACTTTGAAACTGTTGCTGCTGTGGCTTTCATACTAGTATATATTTCACAGTATATTCTTTGTTCAAGACCTTTATTTGGGTAATAACATTTTTTTTATCTTTTGATCTTGACCATGGAGTTTGACTTGCATTTGAGAAACTTTAACTTTCGCCATAAGATGCCATATGGGGGCATCAGTGTTTCAAAAATCACACGTTGTTCAGTATCCAAATCGGGCATAAAACATTTACAATGATCCTTTAAAGCAGTGAGTTGAACCTAATAAATTACAACTATAGAAATTATGATAATTTATTTCAATGTATGGTCTAAAAAACGTTTATTATACCTCTGTGAAAACTAGCTTACAAGTGAAAAATCACTAGTAAAATAGAATTTGATTGGCCGAGAAGTCACGTGTCCATCATGTTTGCCCTGCAACAAAACGTCGTGTTTCACGATTGTGACGTCACAATTAAACGAGTGAGGAGTTAGATTGTTTATAGCGACGCTGCTAACTTCGTTCGCGCGGTAACAACAACTAAAAATTCACCCCAAAAATCACCTTAATTAATGGAATTGCATACAGATAGTAGATTAAACGTTCTTTGTTAAAATGTTTGCACTTTTCAAAATTCGTTTATGGAAATACAGCTAACATACGTCATGAGACGTCACAGTCTAGACGTTCCAAATGTCTCGTGCTGTTTGAAGAGGCGGATCTTAAAATTAAGTGAACAATGCACTCCCCCCAACTGTCGCACCGTCAACATATTATCGTTGATTGATTGTGTCGATTTAAATGTGTAAAAATGAAATAGTGGTGTTTGAATGTTACTGGTGTGATCACACAAACTTGTCACGTAGGATTTTTTTTAATGAAACGAGGAAGCAAATTCATTTTTTTTTGGGGGGGGGGGGGCAGCCATACATTTTCAGTTGACAGTTGAGGGGGCACTACTACCATAAATTTCCTGACAAGCAAAAAAAAAAGGTCACCAACTACCAAAAATTCCTTGACAAGCAAAAAAAAAAAAAGAAGGTTATCAACGTTTTTATTGAGGTGGCACAAGCTATTGTATCTATGTCTATGTCTACTATAGTAATCTATTTATCGGCAAAATTATTGGGGGGTACGCCCCCACCCCCCGTGCCCCCCCCCTCCCCCGGTTCCTACGGCCGTGTTGATTAAATTTAGGGTCACTAAGGAAAGAATGTTTTGACTGGATGAATGGTCTGAAAGAACGTGTGTTAACTTGTCGAGTCGGTAACACATAGATGGGCTTTGCTTATAACCAGAGTGTGTCATGGTTTGATGCAAGGTCATTTGAACGAGTTCAAGGTCATCAACGGAGAAACAACATTCCTTAACTGTCTTTCTACTGGTGAGACATTGCAAGTTGATACCCCTTACAAGATTGCTTATAACCTTAGAATGTGGCATGACCTTGACTCAAGGTCACTTCTTCCTGTTCGCAGCTCCAACGGAAGACCTACTCGTTGCTTTGCAACGAGCTCTGCTCTAGTTATTATCATTTATTCATAAAATTTACTTTTATTCATACATTGTTTAGAAACTTGTACAATGTGATTTTTGAAATTATAAAAATACACTTTCTTCAATGTATATTCTGCCTGTCCATAAGAGTGTCTTTTGAATAATATTCATGGCAAATGTCAAAGTTTAACTTGGCAATTAGAAAAATTAATAAGGTTCTGCAAACAGTCTGAGTTTCCAGCTTTTAATAGATGGATGAATGGATTTTTCTCACTAAGTCTTAGGAGCAAGAGTTGTGTCCTGGATTTAAAGATCTGAAATTGAAATCATTGTCAAAACTTAATGCTTATGTTCTTTAAAATAATGTGTAATCTAGTATGAATGAAATACATGGATTCTCAGACCCTGTGTTTTTTCTTTTAATCTCATAACATATATCAGAATTTTTAAATCTAATGCTTTATTGTAGTAATGTTCTAATATGCTAATTCTATATTCTAATTTAGAAATTTATTACCCTGTTTAGCAATGTAAATTCAAAGAAGTCTTCTAAAGGCACTGTCATGCTGCTCTGTAGTTTCAGGAGCTTTTATATGCTGATGTTGATGCAGGATTTACTAAGACATTGAATCTCAAAATCTGTGGGGAACTCTTCAGACTCTTCATTATTAGCTTCCATGAAATTGTTCCCCTCTCCTCGTTAAATTAATAATAGAGTACTGTAGATATATCTTTCCTGATCACTGTATTGTTTATGGAGGAATTGTTTTGTCTTGGGTACTTGTAAACTTATTTGCAGCAAAGTATCAAGTACATCCATATCGTTATTTACCGTCATTTTTTGCAAAATTTTTACATCTGGCATATCTGTCTTTGATAATATACACTTTTAATGAGAATAAAGAGCAATTACAACTGCAATTACATCTGGTAGCACAGTTGACACCTTGTTGATTACCTGTTATCAGTGGCAATAAACAGATTAGCTACCGATAAACACTGCATGACCTCCATTTTTGTGTTGACATGTCGGTATTTTACGAACCCAAGTAGGTAAAAAATCCGGATTTTTTCAAAATCGGTAGAAACGTCAGTTTAAAAAAAATTCGGTAGACAATCGGTAGTGATGGTTAAAAATCGGTAGACTCCCGAAAAATTCGGGAGAGTTGACAGGTATGGAATTTTCTCTTCACCCAAGTATTGTCGTTAAAGCTTGCAGTGCGAGTGGTGCTTTGTACCGCTCGCTGCGCTGGCTATAATCTCACAGTCACTACATGTTACATAGCATGTTCTTGTCTCTTGAGGAATTTGAAGCTTTTAGAAACATATAACATGTATCCTGCATTATAATAATTGAGTTAAGTGATACATGTAACACAGGATTTTATGAAAATTTAGCTTATTTTCATGCACTATCTTACCAGCTCCACAAGTCAACATCTTCCAAGCCCATGCTCATGCTGCACTACCACACAAAATAAAATCAATGCCCATACATAACCCTAAACAGCAAGAGGTAGTGGGTCTACCACTTACATGCAGTTAGACTTACATGAAGTTAGCAATAAAATATCAGAAATACGAGGGCCGTTCAAAAATTACTCGGACTTGTTGCACAGAAAATATATTTGATGACATAATCAAGTAAAAAGTCATAAATAAAATAAAAGAATCTTTTCATATATGATCATCAAAATTTCATATCAAAATATTGTAAATTGGTATCAATTTCAAGTTATTTAACAGGACATCTTATGAAGTCACGGCGCAGTAAAACTTTCAATATCACGGGCATTTTAAAAAATGAGAGCTTTCATTTTCTCAATATTTTCCCTTTAGTTAGTATTTGATACTGTATAGTTTTGGTTACCTTATCCATTCAGAATAAACATCCACATACCATTTCAGATTCAGATTAAAAACTATAAAACTATCATTGTATGTTTTAGTTTGTGTTAAACCCCAAAACTGCAGATATTTCTGAAGTAAAGTTTGACATCAGTTGATCTCGATGACATTCTTAACAGCCAAGATCAGTGTTTTGTCGATGAACTTCTTCCATTCCTCACGGATTGCCTTTTGACTAAGGTCTATCAGTCTAAAATTCTTTTTTACATTTTGTAGAGATGTGTCGGATATTCCGCTGGTTTACTACATGTTTTATTAGGATTATTCTGGGTCTCTATTGGCGTTTTCCCAGCATGATTCATGATTTAATTAATAAAAGTGCGCTGCTCCGTCAAATCACGAGACGTCATTTTTATGCCCCGCCATGAATATGGCCGGGGCATATAGTGTTTGTCATGTCCGTCTTCCGTCCTTCTGCCCTTCCGTCTGTCCTTCCGTCACACTTTGCGTTTAGCTCTGTTCAAAGCTCAGTTTCAAAGAAACTATCCAAGATATTTTTATCAAACTTCATATGCTGATAGATATTGATGAGAGCTATGCAACTGCATCAACATTTTTTGACCTTGACCTTTCCTTTGACCTTAAGCTTGATCTCACTTTTCTTAAATTAGTGTTTAGCTCAGTTTTAAAGATATCATTCAAGACAGTGTAATCAAACTTCATATGTTGATACATACTGATGTAAACTATTCAACTGCATCAACATTTTTTGACCTTGACCTTTCTTTTGACCTTGACCTCACTTTTCTTAAATTAGTATTTAGCTCAGTTTTAAAGATACCATTCAAGATAGTGTAATCAAACTTCATATGTTGATACATACTGATGTAAGCTATTCAACTGCATCAACATTTTTTTATCTTGACCTTTCTTTTGACCTTGACCTCACTTTTCTTAAATTAGTGTCAAACTTCATATGCTGATACATACTGATGAGAGCTATTCAACTGCATCAATATTTTTGACCTTGACCTTTCCTTTGACCTTGACCTCACTTTTCTTAAATAAGTGTTTAGCTCAGTTTTACCATTCAAGATAGTGTTATCAAACTTCATATGCTGATACATACCGATGAGAGCTATTCAACTGCAGCATCATTTTTTGACCTTAACCTTTTTCTTTGACCTTGACCTCACTTTTCTTAAATTAGTGTCAAACTGCATATGCTGATACATACTGATGAAAGCTATTCAACTGCATCAATATTTTTTGACCTTGACCTTTCCTTTGACCTTGACCTCACTTTTCTTAAATTATTTTTTAGCTCAGTTTTAAAGAAACCATTCCTAATTTTTTTTTTTTATCAAACTTCATATGCTAATACATACTGATGTAACATTTTCAACTGCATCAACAATCTTTGTCCTTGACCTTTCCTTTCACCTTGACCTCACTTTTCTTAAATTAGTGTCAAACTTTATATGCTGATACATACTGATGTAAGCTATTCAACTGCATCAATATTTTTTCACCTTGACCTTTCCTTTGACCTTGACCTCACTTTTCTCAATTTGTGTTAAAATGTTGTGTTACTAATATACACTCGGCGGGGCATTCATGTCCTATGGACATATTTCTAGTTGCAGTTGATTTCGTAGGGTATACATCGGAGAAAAATTACAATATTTCTTTTAGTACTTCAAATATTACGCCAGAAATCTAAATACTTAATAATACAACAATAAAAAGAAATTTTAGAGAAAATTGTTGAATAATATCATGAAATATGGAAAATAAATGAATAAAATTTTGGATACCGCATGTTTGTTTTTCAACATTTTTGCCGTGCTCCGTATATCACCATCAGCAGTATCAAAACGGCAATATTTTTATGAGATATTAAATAAAATCAAAAAAATTTAGCAAGAATTTATTGGAATCTTTAAGAAATATGTTCCTGTGAAATTTCAATTCTATAGGACGTCTGTAATAGTAAATAATAATAGAGTCCACATAATTTTTGAACAGCCCTCGTATATATTGAATCCCAAGGTCTGCCTATTTTTTTCTAATATCTGACCGGTGCTTTATCCGAAACTGCCATCTCTGAAGGATAACTTGTCCATAGGACAAATCATCCTCAATCAGAGACAACTGGCCCTTGAATAAGGACAACTTGCCACATTTACAAATTAAGACATCTTGTCCAAGCTATTTTCCAGGTCTGGCATAATCTCTTAAATTGATTTAGCTTTATGGCTTGAATTAGCTAATATATAGCTTGATGAAAATAGTTAGGTTTTAAATAAGCTGTTCAAAATAGCTTTTTTTTTGGTTATATCTTTTTTCACAATAAATAGACTAAAAGTTTCATTGTGATATACAATGACTACGTTGTATATACATGTAGCTAATTCAAACTACATATCTAAAGAGATTGTGCTGGACCTATTTACATGATCAATTTAAATTTAATTTCTTAGAATGGCAACCAAGCATTCTGGAATCTGTATGTATATATTTATTTATTACATATGTAAAAATCATGCATACCATTATAAAGAAGAGTTTGTCATCAGATCTGATGTTAACTGAAGTCTTTTATAAATGCACATTGTTTAAAGCAATATGAGCTGCAACTTTGATGTCAGAAATTTTTGTTGCAATATTGTAAATAACTTTTTCAATGACAGAAAAAAAGAATGTTTATAAACTTCTGTTGTTTATATTTACGATGGAAGAACTATTTATAAGCTTTGATTGAGGCAAAATTACATTATTGTCATCCTGTACAATATTGATTTCTTATATAACACTATATATATTTGATTGTACAGAATCCTTTATTCTGAAACAATTTGAAACTTTATTTCTGTCTAATTGATCAAAAAAGTTTTAAATTACATACAAATTTATCATAATAACACATTTTAACAGCAAAATAAAATTCTCAAAAATGCAGCTCATATTCCTTTAAGAAAGAAAGTTCGCTTGGATGTTGCAGGATTTTCTCTGAGGTTGACAAATATTTCAAACAACGTTTAGAGACAGCGAAAAATTATCCTGCATCATCCACAACAATAAGATTTTTATTTCCATTTACCAACAGCCAAAATAAAATTGATCAGGGTTGGAAGACAAAATTTTCAAGTTGTGATGTAGATCTATGTACAAAAATATCATAATAAGGACTAGTTTATCATAATTTTGGATCAATATATGTCCTGCATATTAACTACAAATTTTGAATTCTGGTAGGAAATGTAAATAAAATTGTCACCTAAGCATTTGTGATTTAGCAAAAATCTTTGCAGAAGTCAATCACTCCCACACCTGCACCATATTAGATCTAGATCCTAAAAAGTTCTAGCTTTTTAGAATTTTTAAATTCTTTTGTTTACTTTTGTAGATTAAAAACAATGGAATTTAAGGTAACTGAGCCATTAAAAGAGAGAAATAAGACAAGGAAAGCAAACAAACATGAAGAGGATGAAGCTTCAAACTCGGTAAGATTTATGAGCTTATATTTACATTTCAAAATATTTTCCTTTAAGATTCTTTGCGAATTAGAGAAAGTTCACTTTCTCATGAACTGTAGTGGGATGAGTAAGAATATTTCCATTGTGACATAATTGAAGTAAAAAAATAGTGCAAACTTTATTTTTTCAAAAATGATCGTTGAATAACAAAAATATGTTGCAAGTCATCAGAAAAATAATGTAAATATAAGATGTGAATTTAATTTTTGAGAATTTAATTCATGAGGTACATGAACTACGACGCTTCATGCCTGCATATATATCATGAAGCGCTAACGTGCTTCCTGAAATATGCTGGCATGAAGTGTTGTAGTTCATGTCCTCATGAATTCTCGAAAATTAAATTCATCTCTTAATTCAACCTACCTAACTCACCTGTATAAGGTCAAAGTCATGAGCTTATGTTATATTCATGTCATCAACATTGTCTGGGTGTTATATTCATGTCATCAACATTGTCTGGGTGTTATATTCATGTCATCAACATTGTCTGGATGTTACATGTATATTCATGTCATCAACATTGTCTGGATGTTATATTCATGTCATCAACATTGTCTGGATGAACTGTAAACATACTTTTTTCACTGTGTTTCTGTGGATTCACAATTTCTGTTTAATCTCGGTGTAGAAAATTACGCAGTTTTCTTGAATTGCCACTGTATGTCTTAAATGTCCTGAAGATGCACTGGGAAAAATCTCGGCAAAAGTTTGTGACCGCATACCTAGCATTAATTAATACCATGTGGTGAAGAGTACTTCTACTGTATGTATAATTTTTCTGCTTTCTGTTTCTTGTAGGACTCAGACAGTGATACACCAAGCTGCAGTAAGGCAAAGAAACTCCCACCATCATCTCATTCGTATGATACTACTTCCAGTAATGATGAAGAAAATACAGATTCTTGTGAAAGTAATGAAGATGGAAACTATTCAGCAAGTAAATGTACATTTGCTGATCTGCAGCTCTTAAATATCTTTTATGAGAAAACTCCAGAATCCATGGAAAACTTTATGAGAGAAGTGAAAAATGCTTTTATGGAAAGGAAAGGTTTTTGTCCCAATTGCAGCATGATGAACAATGTTTTGAAGGAACATCTTAAAAATTTGACATTTTCATATGATTTGACAAATCTTAGAGACCTCCGTGTGTATGGTAACCCTGGCGTAGTAGCAGATAGAGTTACAAAGGAGATAGAGAAATATTTGCAATGGACATGGAAAAAATCACAAGAAATGCTACAAAAGAACCAGTAAGTTAACAGTTATCTGTATCAAAGTCAGGTTTTTTCTATATCATATGAGTGTATTTATACAAGAAAGTGTATTTCACAGGAATTTGATAAGAGTTGTTAGCTCCTCAGAACTTGAGGCTCAGGGTGAGCTCTTTCTGACTAAAATTTCTCTGTCATTCATATGGTCTGTCTGTAAATTTTTCACATTTTCAAATTCTCCAGAACTAATGAACCAATTTCAGTCAGATTTTCTGCATATCATTCTTTGATGTGGAAATATATAACTTTCTCAATAATGACTCAAATTGCTAAGAGAAAAAAAAATTGCAAATAAGGAAAAAATGATATATATTTCTTACAGATTTTATCAAACGTTGGATACATCTATGCAGGAAAAAGCTCAGGAACTGATATTTTCATTAAGTTTTCCAGTAAAAACATTTGCAGGGGAGACTATTCAACTTGTCAAAAAAATACTTTTTGGAAAGCTAGAAGAAAAGTGGAGGTCTTCAGATGAAATGGAGAGAGGGAAAGGAAGAAAGAGAAGTGAAAGAGCTAGAGTACGGTGCAGAAGGTCACATGGTCAACATGCAGATTCAAAGATTTCATATAAAGCAACCACTGAAAATTTTTTCCAGCAATACTGTGAGAAATTTGCAGGGCTGTTCTTTTTAGTAAAAGGGTGAGTATATTTACATCATAATCACAAGGCACAAGTTGACTTTCTAGAATAGTCCTTTCTTCTAACATTTGGTCTAAAAATCTACAGCATGGCCAGAGGAGGAAATTTTTAACTCTAGGTTAAGTGTCAAGGACACTCTCTTAAGTTTCACTTTTTTTTTTGGACACAAAATAATCGCTTGTTAAGCAATTATTTCTCAGCTCACCTGAGCCAAAGGCTGAAGTGAGCTTTACTGATCAGTGAGCATCCCTCTGTTGTGTGTCCATTAGGTGTGTTCCATAAATTCACAATTTCAACTTTTTATTCAAACATTCTACATACCATCTACAAGTAAAGGGGATTCAAGTTCATTCAAATAAGGGCCACAACCTCTTTCAAAGGGAGATAATTATGATTGGTAGGTTGAGGAAGCAGCAGGGTATCTGAGATTTTCATCTTGGAAATATGTAAGAAAAATCTCTACAGATCTTCTTCTCAAGAACAGCAGTGCCATTCTTCTCAAGAACAGCAGAGCCATGTTTAATCATGTTGATAAACAAGCATCCTCCGGTAGTGTAGATTCTTTCTTTTTATCAAATCATGGTCCCTGTGAGAAAGATTGGCCCACATTAAATCATGGTTTTACAAGGATATAATGAAAAATCTTTAAAAGATCTTTTAAAAATCTGTAGGGCTATTATAATTATTTTAGTCATTTTTCAGATTCTTCCTTTGTTATTTTATAGCATTAAAAAATATATAATATTCTGAATTATTTATTGATAAAGTGAAAGGTTTTTTTCTTCATTATCTTCGATAATTTTAAAGATTCCCAGTACATGTACTAGATTTGAAAAAGGTAAACAATAAATAATATGAATAAAAAATAAACAAGGCTTGCAAGGAAAACAATAGAGCTTGCAAGATTTTGAACTGTTTGGAGTCTCTGTTATTTATGTTTCTGGTCTTAGTTGTGTATTTAGAGCACTTAATTTTTTCTGTCTTTCAGTGAAGTACTTGAGGGATCCTTTTCTTTTAAGAATCAGATGTTGAAGAGCACACCCGATGTGGTCTATCAGTACCTCTCTGATAGTGGCTATCCTCAAGATCAACTCTTGTTTGTTACAGAGGTAATTATGCTCAGTCCTTAAACTTTTCTGATCATGGCTATCCTCAAGATGAACTCTTGTTTATTATAAACTTATGAAATAATGTTCCTCAAAACTTTCTGATAGTGGCTATCCTCAAATTCAATTTTAAATTTGTATTTTAAATAATTAATTATGCTCCCCAAACCAAGTTTTGGAACATATTGTTTTTATTGTCTCCTATTATTACACGTACAGTCAAACCTCGTTATCTCAAACTTGAAGGGACTGAGAAAATACTTCAAGATAACTGAGGATTTGAGATATCTAGGGTAAAATAATTAAGAAATAAGTAGTTGGGACTTCAAAATGACTTCGGCATATCCATGGTATTCGAGATATCCATGTTCGAGATACCGACGTTCAACTGTACCGGTAGTACTTCCTAAATTTCATGTGGAAAGACCTCTTGAAACTGTTTTTAATAGGCCTTTTTCCACCTTCCTGTTGAAAGATCAATTGATATTCAATTTCTTATTATGAGGATGACTATGAGTCAGATGACTCCTGGATAAATGTGACCACTTTGGCAAGTTTGACTGTTTGTATTAATCCATAGCTTTCTTAAATTTTAGGCAAACAGTGCTGTAGCTTCTGAAGAAGGTACAACATATATGGAACAGGTGGTTGGACAGAATGTTATGGGACAAGTTGGAGCGGAGCTTCTTGGCCAGTCACCACACTCAGTATTTTATCCATTTAGTCTTGGAGTTGTTTGTATGGAAACAAAAGTAAGTATTACTTGTCCAATACAAACAATAGATAAAAGTGAATTCAAGTGTTAAATGATAAATTGATGACTCACATTTTATCAAATGATACAAACATACGGGTGATTATACACTCCTACCCCCAAACCATATGTCTCTTACCCCCCCCCCCTTCCGCTCTGAGGGAGAGTGGGTACATGTATATTGTTTTACCCTTGTGTGTCTGTCTGTAACAAATTTTCATCACAGTTTCAGCAACTACTCATTTTGAGAGCATATATTTATATCAGGGCAGGAGTATTACTATAGTGAGCATTGGCTTACAGACCTTGTTTTCTCTTGTAGTTAATTTTTGTTTTGCTGAAAATAGCAGAGGAGCATTCAGTTAGCATCCAAAAAGGAGAGAGTGGATCAGCAGAGAATCCTGGGAAGATTATTTACACGGAGCCATTTGACATGCTAAAACAAGAGGACAGGCTGAAAATGGCCGAGTTCCTCTACTGGTTAGGATTTGTTCAAGATCTCAAAAAATATGACTTTCTCTAATTTATTTATTAATAGTAGATATATTTTGGGGACTACTTAAGTTTTTTTTATTTGGCTGAAAATGCATTGTTATAAAATGATTATCTTATTTCATATTGATAGATATTTTTATACACTGATTATCATCTCATTATCTTTTAGAACATTCTGCTCTTAAATTTATCATTATTAAAATATTCATGTATTAATTTTCAATAGATAATTATTCAGTGAAATTGTTAAGAATATAGTGAAATCCAATATTGAGCAAATTATGAATAAACTGATTTACAATTAGTATGCATGATTTTTCTTCAATAAAAATATGTATATAATAGAATGATGAAATCTTTCTTGTATCAATTAATTCTAATTGAAGAAATTAAGGTACTTGTTTTCATTGTAAGTAAAATCAAGGACAAAGGAACAGCTTGTTAATTAAATAAAAGTGTAAGAAGTTTGCGAAATTATGTAAATAAATGATCTCCCCTGGTTCATACACAATGGTTTGTGAGAGAATCCCCCCCCCCCAATGAACTTGGGGAAGATTTTGCCTAGCAACATTTTTTTTTTACCTGATTAACAAGTAATTCCTAATTTATTGAATTAAAAAATCATCTCATCTAATACAATTTTACTTGTATTCCTTTCAATGATAATTTGCATTCATCTGATTATTGATTTTTCATTTGAGGCAACACCAAAACTTGTTTAACACAGATCTTGGCTTGCTTTGCACAAATCATAGAGCTCATTGTGCCATTATTTAAAGCCCATTATATTTTGTATGTTTTTTTTTTTTTTTCAACCTCAAAAAATTCTTGAAGAGTCAGAATAACCATGATTTTAGTCCATTTTGTTTGAAATTTTTGTTTGAAATTTGCAATCGCTGTGGCATTTCTTTTTTGTTGAGTGTGTTTTATTTTCTTTTTGAACAAACACATATGATTAAGATGTTATTTTTCATTTTTGAGGGGTGGTTTGGGGGTGGAGGTAGGAATCTATCAAGTGAACACTCATTATTTAAAAGGCGTTTCCAAGTTATTTCTCATCCAACATTCAGTTTTGATACATTCACGTACGTTTTTTTTTTTTAGGTCACCTGAGTCACTCAGGTGACCTATTGCTATCCGTTCTCTTCCGTCAGCGTGTGTCGTGCATCGTGTGTTAACATTTGAACATTTTTAGCTTCTTCTCTGAAACCGCTTAACCAATTTCGACCAAATTTGGCATATAGCATCTATGGGTGAATGGGAACAAAAATTTTGAATTTCATGGTCCCTACCCCCCAGGGGCCTAAGGGATGGGGCTAAAACCACCAAAAATAATGCAATCTTTAAAAATCTTCTTCTTTACTCCTGGACATCAAGCAGTCAAACTGTTGGCATCATTGTAATAAGCATTGAGCCCTCTATCAAAATTTTGAAATTCATGGCCTCAGGGTCAGGGGTTCTGGCCCCAGGGTGGGGCTATATAGAACATATAGTGAAAGTGCATTATTTCTATGAAAATCTTCTTCTCTGCTCCTGGGTATTAAATAAAGTAATTAAGTAAGTAGTTATGAAGATCAAGAGTGCCTCTTCCAAATTTGTGAAATTCATGGCCCCAGGGTCACAGGTTCTGGTGTTAGGGTGGGGCTCTATTGATTATAGAGTGAAAATGCATTAATTCTTTGAAAATCTTCTTTTCTGCTCCTGGGTATTAAATAAAGTAACTAAGTACATACATGTAGTTATGATGAGCAAAAGTGCCTTTTAAAAAATTGTGAATTTCATGGCCCCAGGGTCAGGGGTTCTGGTGTTAGGGCAGGGCTCTATTGATTATATAGTGAAAATGCATTAATTTTTAGCTCACCTGAGCCAAAGGCTCAAGTGAGCTTTTCTGATCAAAATTTGTCCGTTGTCTGTCGTCGTTGTTGTCGTTGTTGTTGTAAACTTTTCACATTTTTATCTTCCTCTCAAGAACCACTGAGCCATATTCAACCAAACTTGCCACAAAGTATCTTTGGGTGAAGGGGATTCAAGCTTGTTCAAATGAAGGGCCACGCCCTCTTTCAAGGGGAGATAATTAGGAATTAGTGAAAACATAATGGCATCATTTAAAAATCTTCTTCTCAAGAACCACTGGGCCAGGAAAGATGAAACTTATGTGGAAACATCCTCAGGTAGTGTAGATTCAATTTTGTTCAAATCATGACCCCCGGGGGTAGAGTGGGGCCACAATGGGGGATCAAAGTTTTACATAGAAATATATAGGAAAATATCTTTAAAAATCTTCTTCTTAAGAACAGCAAAGCCATGATTGGTCATATTTATATGAAAGCATCCTCAGGTAGTATAGATTCAATTTTGTTCAAACCATGACCCCCGGGGGTAGGGTGGGGCCACAATGGGGGATCAAAGTTTTACATAGAAATATATAGAAAAATATCTTTAAAAATCTTCTTCTTGAGAACAGCAAAGCCATGATTGGTCATATTTATATGGAAGCATCCTCAGGTAGTGTAGATTCAAGTTTGTTCAAATCATGACCCCCGGGGGTAGGGTGAGGCCATAATGGGGGATCAAAGTTTTACATAGAAATATATAGGAAAATATCTTTAAAAATCCTCTTCTTAGGAACAGCAAAGCCATGATTGGTCATATTTATATGAAAGCATCCTCAGGTAGTGTAGATTCAAATTTGTTCAAATCATGACCCTCAGGGGTAGGGTGGGGCCACAATGGGGATCAAAGTTTTACATACAAATATATAGGAAAATATCTTTAAAAATCTTCTCCTTAAGAATAGCAAAGCCATGATTGGTCATATTTATATGGAAGCATCCTCAGGTAGTGTAGATTCAAGTTTGTTCAAATCATGACCCCCGGGGGTAGGGTGGGGCCACAATGGGGGATCAAAGTTTTACATAGAAATATATAGAAAAATATCTTTAAAAATCTTCTTCTTGAGAACAGCAAAGCCATGATTGGTCATATTTATATGGAAGCATCCTCAGGTAGTGTAGATTCAAGTTTGTTCAAATCATGACCCCCGGGAGTAGGGTGAGGCCACAATGGGGGATCAAAGTTTTACATAGAAATATATAGAAAAATATCTTTAAAAATCTTCTTCTTAAGAATAGCAAAGCCATGATTAGTCATATTTATATGGAAGCATCCTCAGGTAGTATAGATTCAAGTTTGTTCAAATCATGACCCTCGGGGGTAGGGTGGGGCCACAATGGGGGATCAAAGTTTTACATAGAAATATATAGGAAAATATCTTTAAAAATCTTCTTCTTAAGAATAGCAAAGCCATGATTAGTCATATTTATATGGAAGCATCCTCAGGGTGTAGATTCAAGTTTGTTCAAATCATGACCCCCGGAGGTAGAGTGGGGCCACAATGGGTGATCTAAGTTTACAGAGGAATATATAGGAAAAAATCTTTTTCTCAAGAACAGAAAAGCCATGATTAGTCAAACTGATATGGAAGCATCGTTGGGTAGTATAAAATGAAATTTGTTCAATTGAGCGCCCCCGGGGGTAGGGTGGGGCCACAATGGGGGATCAAATTTTTACAAATGAATATATGGGAAAAATCTTCTGCTCAAGAACAGCACAGTTATTTGTTATATTGATATGAAAGCATTGTCAGGTATTTTAAAATCCCCCATCCCCCCCCCCTCTCTCCCCCATTAACTTTTCAATACTGAACTGATTTTTGCTTTTTTTCCTAGCCAATGTGCTCAGGTGAGCGATGTGGCCCATGGGCCTCTTGTTTAAAAATCTTCTTCTCTGCTCCTGGGTATTAAATAAAGTAACTAAGTACATAGTTATGATGAGCAAAAGTGCCTCTTCCAAAATTGTGAAATTCATGGCCCCAGGGTCAGGGGTTCTGGTGTTAGGGCGGGGCTCTTTTGATTGTATAGTGAAAATTCATTAATTCATTGAAAATGTTCTTCTCTGCTCCTGGATATTTAATAAAGTAACTAAGTACATAGTTATGATGAGCAAGAGTACCTCTTCCAAAATTGTGAATTTCATGGCCCCAGGGTCAGGGGTTCTGGTATCGACTATATAGTGAAAATGCATTAATTCTTTGAAAATCTTCTCCTCTGCTCCTGGGCATTAAGGTGATAAACTAAGTACATAGTTATGATAAGGAGGTAGGCCTCTTCCAGAATTGTGAAAGCCATGGCCCCTGGGTCAGGGGTTCTGGTGTTAGGGCAGGGCTCTATTGATTATATAGTGAAAATGCGTTAATTCTTTGAAAATCTTCTTCTCTGCTCCTGGGTATTATTTAAACAAACTAAGTGCATGGTTATGATGCATAAGGATGCCTCTTCAAAAATTATGAATTTCATGGCCCCAGGGTCAGGGGTTCTGGTGTTAGGGTGGGGCTCTATTGATTATATAGTGAAAATGCATTGATTCTTTGAAAATCTTCTTCTCTGCTACTGGAGATTATTTAAACAAACTAAGTGCATGATTATGATAGGCAAGGATGCCTCTTCCAAAATTTTAAAATATATGGCCTCAGTTTTTGAGGTTCTTGAGGTGTGTGTGTGTGGGGGGGGGGGGGGCTCTATTGATTATATAGTGAAAGAGCATTAATTCTATTAATCATTTATTAATCCTGTCTGCTCCTTAGTGTTGAGCTGATAAATAAATTGATTAGCTATGATGAAAATTGGAGCTTCGAACAGGATTTTTAAATCTTGTGGTCCTAGGGTCAGGGGTTCTGGCATAACAAGGGGGGAGGGGGGCTTTTGATAATATAGTGGAAAAGTGTTAATTCTTTGAAGTCCATGGTTATGATGACGAGGGCAACTCTTCCAAATTTGTAAATTTCTTGACCCTTGGTCTTGGGTTCTGGTGTTAGGGTAAGGCTTTGTTGAATCTGTAGTGAAAATGCATTGTACCTGTGAAATTCTTCTCTGCTTCTGGGCATATCGGAAGCAAACTGAGTAAAAGTTTAAATGATATAAGTAAGTGTATTTCTACCAGATTTTTGAATATCTGGACCATTTGACTAAGCATTCTGGTCCTGGGCAGGGCTCTATTAATTTGTATCCTACTGAGAGAAGTTATTCCCCTCTTCCATTCACCTTTGATAATTAATCACTGTAAATAATGTATTTGAAAGGTTAATAGAATAAGATAATTATGCAAGAATGTTTATTGTATAATTAAAAAAGTACTTTCTTACTTTTAATAATCAGGTAGACCTGTAAGTAATAGATAAATAAAAATGAGACAAAAATAACTTATCTTATTAAAAGTTCTTCAAAGACCGTAAGAGGGGTCAATGCTAGAGGCCTTAATATGGGTTTAAAAATAGTACAGAAGCACTAATAGTTTGTTAAAAGTCTGCATGGTGATAGTGTTAAGTGGGGGACAGATTAGAACTTAATTTATGAGTTGATACTGAATACTAGACTAATTATTTTGTTGATCCTGATCTTCCTACTTCTCTTGCTTCAGGGCAACAAAGCTTCATCTATCAGTGTATTTAACTTCTAAATTGTTGTATTATACTCAGGTGATCGTTAAGGCCCTTGGGCCTCTTGTTATTTTTACTTAGTGAAAATCAGTAGCGACTGTTCTTCCTCCTCCATATACTATCACAGTAGCTCAGTTGGTAAAGCACTCACTCCTTGATTGGAAGGTCTTGGGTTCAAACCCTGGCAGTGACTAACCTAAGTCATTAAAAAATAGGTAGAAACTATTCCTTCACCAAGTAAACTTTGAATTGAAAGTTTCAGGTCTTCAGATGAGACCATGCAAACCGAGGCCCCATGTCACGGCAGGCTTTTCACGATGAAGATCCCTCACTGCTCAATGGCCCTGAGTGCCGATTAAAGGTTTAAATTTGAAACCTTTCACCAGTATTATATATGGTGACGTCTCTATGAGTGAAAAATTCTTGAATTGGACATAAAACAACAACATGATACAGTCAATCAATCCTCCTCCATTTTTTTAGCTCACTGAACATTGCTGAAGCCAAAGGCTTAAATGGGCATCTGTATTCTATCTGTTAACATTTCACATTTTCGACTTTTTCTCAAGAACCATGGGACCAATTTCTACCAAACTTTGCTGAAAGGATTCTTGAATGGAAGGGAATCAAATTTGTTCAAATGAAGGCCAGGTATGTCCTCTTTCAAGGGGAGATGATCAAGAAAAGGTCAAAATAGTGTGGGTGTCTAAAAAAATCTTTCTTTTAAAATAAATCACTGGGCTAGAAAAATGAAACATGTGAAAGCTTTCTGACATAATGTAGATTCGAGCTTGTTCAAGTAAATTAAATGTCTCCAGGTGGTAGGAATAGGCCACAGTAGTAAATCAAAGTTTAACAGGGTAATATGTAGGAAAAAAATCTGATGAAGAACAGCAGGGCCATACTTACATGACTTAGTGATATTAATGTTCAAGCAACCACAGGTAATGTAGATTCAGATTTGCTAAAAGCATGGCTCAAGGGGATAGGGTGGGGCCAAAATAGGAGATAAAATTTTTTTATGGGAATATGTAGAAAGAAATCTTTTCCAGAACAGTGGGGTTATGGTCAGACATTTTTGATAACAGTAGGGTTATGATGCATGTACATGTAAGCCATCTTGATATGCATGTATTCTTAGTGTACATTTAATTTTCTTAAAATCATGGTCCCAGGGTTAGGGTGTGGCTACAAAAGAGAATCAAAGTTGTACATGGGAATATTTAAGAAAAAATCTTTTAATATCTTCTCAAATACATGTAGGGGCATAATAAATAATAAACAAGCATCTTCAGATAGTCCAGATTAAAGTTTGTTCAAATTATCTCCAGGGGATCAGAGTTTTACATGTGAATATAAAAGAAAATCTTTTCAAGAGTAGAAGGGCCAATTTGGGTTTGGGATTTCTTTCAGATCAATTTTTTTATAATGCATGTATGTAGGAAATATTTTTTAAAAATGTTCTTCAGAACCCTTAGCAAAATCAAATTGATTGAATTTTGATTTATTTTGTAGTTGTTTTCTGAGCATTGGATTTTCATTGTTTTTTGATTTGCAAAGAAATCAACTGTGCCTCCTTGCTAAATTGTATGGGAAAAAAGCATTGAAATAGCATTGAACATTGGATTTTGATTTATTTTGCATTGACTTTTGATTGTAAATGGCTGGATTTTTGTGAAATATGTAAATGAGATGAAGGATTAATCTGACATCACGGAAAAATGCAGAATCAATGCAAAACAAATGAAATACAGTATGAAGCATTTATTTGATGTCACTTAGCATTATTGTGACATCACAGAAAAATGTTAAAGTAATACATATTAAAACATTTAAGTGATGTTATGAAACTTGAGAAGTAACATAGAATAAATACATATGGTAACAAACAATATCCAGCATCATGCTCAATGCAAACATTATTACTAATAATCCATCACATGTATCTTTACCAAAATTTTGAATACTTATCTTAAAAATTCACCAGTACAGTTATAAATTCAAGTAAATGAATTACTAACTTCCATGTAATGTATCCATTATTTGTATGGCATCTACTTAATTCAACAGCACCATCTTTTCATCACCTTCAATATCACTTGTCTGTCACAAAACAACACTAGCTGTCTTCATCATTCTTAGATTCTACACAACTTTTTGCCATAATTTGAATAGTTTAGTCCACAGGGAAGAACACAACAAAATGTTGATCATTTCCATCAAAGTACATCATGGCTTCTAGCTTGTCTGGATGCAGCGCCAGCAGAATTTGAAATGGCTGATAAAGTGACGTAGAGTAATCACGTGATTTTTATCAGCCTCTCTCTCGATATATTTACAGCTGGTCAGCACTAATATAACCAGCAATATACACAGCTGATAAAGCTACCATTTATTTCTGAATCAATGCTTCAGAAAATAAATACAAATTCAATCATGGATTTACCAAAGAGATCAATTCATGTGTAATCTGTTATTGGTATGACATCATATAAATTCAAAATAAATGCAAAATAAATGCATTGAAACAACATTTATTTAAAAAATCAAATTTCAATTATTCCAAAATCAATGGTCTGAAGATTTTTGAATTGGATTCAATCAAAAATAAATGCATAACCAATGTTCAATGTATTTTCAAGACAAATAAAATCAAAAATCAATGCAAATATAGCATTTGTTTTTGCTAAGGGAATGCAATGCAAAACCATGTTACATTTAGATAGAAAAACTTCCAAATGTTATGTTGATTCAAGTTTGGTTAAATCATAATCAATTGGGGGCCACAATATGGAATTTAAAAAATTCATGGGGGTAAAATGTAAAATCATTAAAATTTGAAAAACAGCATGACCAAGGTACGTAACTCAGGTGAGCATTGTGGCCCATTGGTCTCGTGGTGTTTAAGCTCTACTGGTCAGAGACCAGAAGAGCTTACATAATAAAAAGGTTTCCGTCTTCCGTCCGTCTGTCTGTCTTTCAAGCTATTTGTATTTAAACAATTTTTCAAAATCTTATTCCTACTCCAGTTTGGTCTGATTTCAATATAACTTGGCACTCAAGTAGAGTACACTAAGATACATAATTTTATATATCGGTTTTTGATTTCAATAAACAGTTTTGCCATGGTTACTAAGTGTAGAAATTTTTTGTGAAATACATTCAAAACGCTTCTCCTACAGTTTTGGTCTGATTTTAATATAGCTTGGCACACAAATAGACTATACTAAGATACATAATTTTCTTTATCGGTTTTTGATTTGGATGAATAGTGTTGCCATGGTTACTAAAAATAGAAATATCTGTGAGATACTTTCAAAATGCAATTCCTCCAACAGTTTTTGTCTGATATCAATATAACTTGGCACACTTGGTCTCTTGGTGTTTAAGCTCTACTGATCAGAGACCTGGCCCCAAGGCCATAAACTGAGAACAGACTTAAGTTAAAATTTTAAATTAATATAACTTTTGAAATAAGTGTGATAATGGAACAAAATTTTCATCATGTGTTTACATTGGAATATTATACAAACCTGCAAATTTTTAATTATGCATGTTGAATTAAACTCAAGATACATATTTGTTATGGCTTTGTTTCAAATATGTTGCTATTTGGCTATTTTTATTGAATAGTTTGAGGTACGAACTAATCATTTATTGTACGAGTTATTTATGTCTGAGATTGCCGCCATACTTGAACGTTGAGTGTGTTGTCCATTTAGAACCCCTGCTATCTACAGTGTAAGTTGTTAATAGAATTTATTTTATGTTAAATCACTTGCTCATTATCTCATTTACCTGTGTGTTAATTGCTGAAGATGCTAACCTTTGCATATTTGTAAATCTTTAATTCCATGTGCTCGGGGTATGGTGCGCCAATATGTACATCGGTTTTTTGAATCATGTATTGTCATATATAAATTTGATCTATACATATGATAATATGTTTTCGAAGTAATACGCTTTACCTTCACACAGTTTAAGTTTTTTATTACTGTGTAAAATGTTATCTGCTTGCTTTAGGCAAAAGAACACCTGTTTGTAAATTTTTTCTATGGAAAGACTTATCTGTCATTGATTTTTCATATTTTGTTTGTTACGGCTTTTTACCATATCCTTGTATGGTTAACTTTCTGCTGAATAAAGCAATTATTGTGGCAGAACAATATTCAAAATCAAAATTCTGACTTAAGTCTGCTCTCAGTTATTGTCTTGAGGCCAGAAGAGCATATGCTTATGCTTCCGCGTCCGTCTGTCTGTCTGTCTAGCTGTTTGTCTTTAAACGATTTTTCAAAATCCTACTTTTAAACAGTTTTGGTCTGATTTCAGTATAACTTGGCACTCAAGTAGACTACACTAAGATACATAATTTTGTTTATTGGTTTTTGATTTAAATACACGGTGTTGCCATGGTTACAAAACGTATATATTTTTTGAACTACATTCAAAACACTACTCCTACAGTTTTGGTCTGATTTCAATATAGCTTGGCACACAAGTAGACTACAGTAATGATACATATTTCTTTATATTGGTTTTTGATTTCGATGAACGGTGTTGCCATGGTTACTAAAAATAAAAATTTCTTTGAAATACTTTCAAAACACTATTTCTCCTACAGTTTGGTCTGATTTTAATGTAACTAATATGTAGCATGCAAGTAGACTACAATGTGATACATGATTGTCTTTATTAGTTTTTGATGAATGCCATGGATACTAAAAATAGAAATTCCTGTAAAAATTTTTCCAAATGGTACTTCTCCTACAGTTTTAGTCTGATTGCAATAAATCTTGCCATAAAAGAGTCTAAACCAAAGTGCATTATAATTCTATTTATTGCTATTGCAAAGTTTCAAGTCAAAGTGCACTTTTCTTTTCCTCTGTACAAGTACAAACCAGTAGAGCTACACTCTCGTTAGAGACTTCTGCACAGGACGAAAGACCATCTTTAAGCAATCGCTTAATGGTGGCTTAATGGTAGCTTAATGGTGGCTTATAGAAGTTAATTCCTTTAAGCCACCATTAAGCCACCATTAAGCTGCAGCTTCTAGGTGCTTAATGTCCAAACTTCATTAAGCTACCATTAAGTCACCTTTAAGCTGCAGCTTAATGGTGACTTAATGTCCAAACTTAATTAAACCACCTTAATGCATCCAGTATCAAGTCTTTAAACTAACTTGTTAAGTTTGAAGTTGTTTCAGTATCATTTCCACAAATACTTACTCAATTCATAATTTTTTTTCTCGCTATTTCTAACATCTTTGTCAATGCGTATAAACTCGGGAACTGAGAACAGCTTCATCAAATGCCTTAATATTTTCGCTCCCTAAAATCAGTTTGTTTGAATACTTGTTTTAAAATTATTTTTATCCATAAATAAATAATATATATTAATTTTTTTAAAAAATCACATATTTTTCATTCGTGTTTGGAGAGCCACGTTCCACTGCCGAACTCATAGGAAATATAATTAGAGTTATTTTCTTCTGGAATATCTCTGTCTCTTAATTTTTCTTTGGGTAGAGAAAAGTTTAAGATATAAAAAAAATATATAGGTATAGATTATATTGCCAATCTTTGAATTAATTCATGAATAATTTGAATTAATTCGTGGTTAAGTGCCATTATTTTTTCCTTTCTTTTAAAATACTGCAGAAGTAAGAATTTATTTGAAATAATGCAGAAGTAAGAATTTATTTAAAATAATGCAGAAGTAAGAATTGATCAAAATATAGTCGGTCTTCAACATGTTCAATGATTGTTATTTCAAAATCAATTTTCAGAAGAACAGCCGATCAGATTAAACAGGGTATCCGACCAGATTTATACACATTGAGAAGAGAGGTAAAATAATCAGTGTACAGCATATCGACTAGTTAGACAGTAGACCTTAATTAGGTGTCCCCACCAGTCCCCGGTCAATTAACAGGAAACTATACACGGGAACGTACAGTGATAGATTTTGATGATCTATTTTTTACAAAACTTAAAATTTACGCAAGCATACAACAAATAAGAAATTATGATTGTACACAAAAAGACAATTATTTTGATACCCATAATGATATAAAAAGAATTAAAACTGAAGATATGTTACAAAAATATTTTATAACTTAATTGTTACGCAAAGATTGTCAAAAATCTTAAATATTCGCAGCATATTTATAAGAATTATAATCTGTTTTTTCCCCAATCGTTCTCTTTCGATGATATATTCCTTTTTAATAACAAAATTTTGTTATATCTGTGGAATTTCAATCTTTTCATGCTTATAAATCGGCGAATAACAGAACGAGGAATTCGGTTACTTAAAATCAAAAAGTTGTTTCACACCATCACACTGAACTCCGGTCCACGGTTAAGAAATATTAACGTAATATAAAACTTTATCAAAATTTCTTTTTTAAAATATATACATATATATAAATTAGGGCTGGGACGATACAACTTTTTCTATATCGATACGTATCCCGATATTTGAGCCACGATACGATATGTATCACGATATGTTTAACTGGTTATAAATTCTTTTTTATATTGAAGTGAACAAAACATTTCTTCACATATAAGAATAATTTATTCAAAGAAGTTGTATATCTGTTGTAAAACTTAATTATTTTGCACAAGTGGTCTTAATTATTATGTATTTCATATTTATATTTATATTAAGCATATTTATTTTACATATTAAACCCAAAATGTTAAGTAAACAAAGAAAAACATTAGTCAGAATTTTTTGGGCAATATGTCGATATTTCTTCATATGTATCGATATGCGTATCATCCTCACATTGAATCGATATTATCGATATCTCGATATATCGTCCCAGCTCTAATATAAATATAATTACTCGTATTATTGATTAATAAATATAAACATCAGAAGAAAAAAAAATACATGTACGGTACCTGTAACCATTCCAAACAAATTTTGTTAAAAATAAAGGTTTTATATTTCACACTAATTTCAACAGCTTCGATAGCTCAGTAGTTAAAGCGTTCGCCCTCCAATCTAAAGGTCGTGGGATCGAATCCTATTGGGAATGCTTTTTTTTTTCTTCATTTATTTATTTTTTTTAATTTTCTTTCTTTTACATTATTTTCGCTGAATTAACAAATGTATAAACTTGACATTTATAATTTTTGTGAAGAAATCATTATAAAAATAATATTTAACCCGTAAAAGCAGTTTTATCGACTGCGTAATGGTGACTTAATGGTGGCTTAAAGGTGGTTTAATGGTAGCTTAATGGAGTTTGGACATTAAGCACCTATAAGTCTGGCTTAATGGTGGCTTAATGGTGACTTAATGATTGTCTAGAAGCTACCATTAAGCACCTATAAGCCACCATTAAGCCACCATTAAGCTACCTTTAAGCATCCATTAAGGACTTACAGATGGCTTAATGGTTACTTAATGGTGGTGTATTTATTACTTAAATGTAGCTTAAAGGTGCTTAATGGTGACTTAAAGACAACCATTAAACCATCATTAAGGACCTATAAGCCACCATTAAGCCAAACTTAAAGGAAGTGTTTCATCTTGTGCTGGTTTAAAAATTTTTCAGCTTATTTTTTTTTTTAAATGTTCCAATTAAAAAAAAATGTTTTCAAATATTATATTATAACAGTTTACCACTTTGATCTTTGCTCCCTCCTTGTATTATCAAAGGACCTAATCTGCATTGAATAAACAAAAAAGCTAGTCTGGAATAAGCAAAAATGCGTGGTGTATTTGAAAAATGTATTTTCACCGCATTTTGGGGGGGGGGGTGGGTTTCCGGGAGAAAGAAAATGGGCCTACTTCACGGCCAGGAACACGTTAAGTTCCTTTCCAGTACCGTTGTCAGGGACCTTGAAAGTTAAACACTAAAATTGGTTCGTTGTCATGACCTCACAGGTGAGGTTAAGATAATGTCCGTCCGGTGTCATTCAAAATATACAAGAATTTTTACTGAACGCATAAAAAATCATGTTTTTGTTTAATTCCATGGAATACACTTAAGTATTGGGAAACAGATACAGCATTCAGTATTCAGGACAAAAAGTCATGTCTCTATTATCCTATATATATTCCGAGTAGTTTTGATTTGCGAATATATACCATGGTGTAAAAGCATGGATGTGCGGTGAAAGAATAAATATTTTTCATTGTCAATTTATTCAAAAAACACTTTAATTTCGTAGTTTGAAAAGTAGCTCTATTTTCATTTCATTAGACATATTACAGCCTTTTGCAGAACGCATACTATATGAGAACTTGATATTTATAAGCAAAATGTCCGTTGTCAGTACATGTTAAGTTGATATGGTCCGGTGTCACTTGTCTTAACATGTAAGTATGTCTATGAAATGGTGCAGAAATGATCAGATTTAATTATTCTTAAGGCACATAATATCGGGAGAGGGAGTGGTCCCCAACTTAAACTTATACCGTTTATTCAATTAGTATGAAAGAACTTTGAAAGGTCGGTTGCCCAACCCCTCTCCCCCCGCTTTCTGTTTTAGTAGAGTCAATTTTCTCGTCAAAGAAGTTGGAAATTAAGCCGCCCCCTAAATAGGATTTTTCTTCTCTCTTCTCTTTATGTAGTTTGTCAAAGAAATTTCAGGTAAATTACCAATTACTGTCCTACCCCCCCCCCCCCTCTCGCTCTTCAAAAGCGATGCTATATGCATGAAGAGATAACAGATTTAACCAAATATCATGATGATTGTAGTAATAATTATAAATTTTGTTGGTTGTCTGAAAGCAGCTCTTAGTTCAATTTTAAATAAAAAAAAATGCAATAAATTAAAGTAATTTTAATTCCAATTATACTAGGTGCGTGCATGTATTCTGGTGTACATATTAGCAGTGCCAAAAATCATAATAGACATACTGAATAGTATGCGTTTTATTTTACTATTCATAAAAGTAAAGATAATTTATGAGTTATAAAGTGAAATATTGTCAGCTATACACGTTGCCAAAGTCTGTTGGTTTGCTGTTTGCTTGCTTCATGTCCCTTGAACACAACTGACTGCCTATTGAAGGATGCTTTAGATCTGTACTCGGCAATTGTTGACAAAGAACAGAAAAAGATTTATTTCGTGCCAACATCTGAACACTATGATACGGGACTTATACCGGTCTTGACGTCCGCTTTGAAATTCGAACCAGTGACGTAAGGAGATCTTGCTCCTCCGCACTAGAGTGAAATGCTCTGACCACTGCACGCGCATCGTGCAGCTAAGGTGTTCACCGTTAAAAGTCTAACTTTCAAGCTCAGTAAATCTTAAATTCCTTTGTAATTAAATCAAATCGTCCACCCATTGATATATTCAATTATTTTTGTGTTATAATGAGATTGGTCCTTTGAATTTAAATTAAATTATTAAGATTTTCTCATAAAAACAATTATAGAAGAATCAGCGCCAATTTATCGATGAAACATGCTTTTAAATTTTCTGTTAATAGCACTTGTTCGAAACCTACGGCGCTGTTAGAGGGTCAGATAAAAAAAAAATATTTATTTGTTCGGACGAATAAGACATTTGTTCGGACAAATTAGATATTTATTCGGACAAATTAGATATTTATTCGGACAAATTAGAAATTTGTTCGGACAAATTACATATTCGTTCGGCGAAATGATACATGTATGACCATTTTTCCTTTCCAACATCTTTTCCCTCTATTTTCAGGTATAACTGATGAATAGTATGCATTAAACAGTAGTTTACCAATGTTGTATACTGTACAATTCTGACAACGGACCGATGACAACGGACTGAATTTTCATAACTTGTCATGACAACGGACATAATTTGAATTATAGCAAAAATTTTCAGTTTAATTTTGCTTTGAATTTTATTTCAAGGGCTAACAATACCTCATAATATTACCTGTACCTAGTGTTGGGTATTGTTTATTGTATAAAAGAAAAATGTGTTCATTTCAAAGAAAATTTAAACAAATCAAAATATGTTTTAAGCAGGGTGGTGTATCGCCAACGCAAACTACTGTAATAAAATCTGTTGATATCTGACGTTATTGATGCACCAACAAATATATTGTCAGTTCTGTTCCCCATTGCAATTTGAGGGATTATAATCAATTAACTCACTTGGAAAATGAAAATAAACTAATTATTAGTTCTCTGAAGTTATGACACCGGACGAATATCATCTTAACCTCACCTGTGAGGTCATGACAACGAACCAGTTTTAGTGCTTAACTTTAAAGGTCTCTGACAAGGGTACTGTAAAGGAACTTAACGTGTTCCTGGCCGTTTACTTGGCGTGCGATCTGCAGGAATCATGTGTACGAAACATTTATAGTTTAAATGACCAAGATTCGGCGGCTGACCATTAGTGGACAGACCGTACAAAGTTACGCTCATAGGAAAATGTTTAGATTTACATTGAAATAGCTTGCAAATTTGAAATATCTTAATAGTTATGATAACACAGTAACACTTCATATAAATAATAAACACCTAACAAGAAAATAGGGTATGATATATGAAATGAAGTTTCAGAAGGACAAAAAAAATTGCTTTTGCTCCCCGTGCAATAACAAAAATTTATGTCTTTTGAAATTTTTATATATCAGTAAATAAAATTCAACTGAAAAACGGCTTGATTGTTTGTATAAAATAAAGAAAAATGAAATAAATTGCTCCGTGCGAGGACCTAACTAAAAATTTCTCGACTCCTATGCGCGCTGGACTGGTAACGCATTCACCTGAGCTATCATCGCTATACAATCACGGTGGAATTTAAAATGCCTAAGAAGCAACGCATTTTCACATTGGTATTTTTTTTTTTTTTTTTTTGTAAAAGAACAGAAGGTTCATAGTTACTAATGTGAAAACTGTAGCCCATGGGACTCTTGTTTAACTTATATTTTACTTTTTTTAAATGCAAGGTAAAAGATTTGTTACTATAATACTCACAGATCTTTTTTTGGGGGGTGGGGTTCTATGTTTCTATTGCTATGTTTAATTTTAAGCTTTTTTAAGCCTTAGCTTTTCGATCTTATCAAAATTTGTCCGTCGGCTGTCGTTATTGTAGTCGTAAACTTTTCACATTTTCGACTTCTTTTCAAGAACCACTGGGCCAATTACAACCAAACTTGCCACAAAGCATCCTTGGTTGACGGGGATTCAAGTTTCTTCAAATGAAGGACCACGCTTCTTTCAAAGGAAGATAACTAAGAATTAGTAAAAATTTAATGTCATCTTTCCAAAATCTTCTCTTGAAGAACAAAAAGAACAGAAAATATGAAACTTATGTGAAAGCATGAAATTATATAGTGTAGATTCAAATTTCGTCAAATCATGACCCATCTGGTTAGGGAGGGACCACCATACGCAAACACGATTTTATGTAGGAATATATAGAAAAAATCTTCAAAAATCTTCTCAAGGACAGCAAAACATGATTAGTGATATGGAAGCATCCACAGCTAGTATACAATCAGATTTCTGTAAATCATCACTTCCGTTGATAGGGCGGGGTCACAAGTGGCAATCAAATTTTTACACAGAAATATATAGGGGAAATCTTTAGAACAGCAAGTCTGTGATTATTTATATTTATAAGGAAGCATCCTATGGTAGCGTAGATTCAAATCTCTTCAAATCATGACTCCCACAGCTAGGGTGCGGCGACATTAGGCGAACATCAGAGTTTTACATAGGAATATACTGGAAAACATCTTCCAAAATCTTCTGGAGAACAGCAAAGCTACGATTGTTCATATTTATATAGAAGCTTCATTGTTCATTCAAGTTTGTTCAAACCATGACCCCCGGTGCTAGGGCTGGATTTTATTAGGGATAAGTTTTACATTGTAATTTATAGGAAAACATCTTAAAAATCTTTCTCTAATGAACAGCAAAGTCATGATGATGCATATTGATATGCAAGCATCCTCAAGTAGTTTAGATTCAAGATGATTCAGGTAAGGGTCCTCGAAAATAGTGTAGACTACAAAAGGGGATCAGAGTTTTACAAGGAGTATATAGGAAGATTTTTTTAAAAAAAAGATCATCCTAACACTTTTTAATAAGTAAAACATACCTAAAGATTTTCTTTTAAATTATGCATATGAGCCCTGGGATTAGAGTTGAGCCGAAGTAGGAGATCTAAGATTTACACAAAGGAATAAAAATTCTACAAAACAGCAGGGCTATGTTGATCGTATATTGATATGAAGTATCCCAGTGTTGTGTTGATTAAACTTTGAATAAATTGTAGCTTCTTTATGTATAGATTTTTGTCCACAATGTGGATTCAAAATATTTATGAAATTAAAGACGGAATTTAACAAGAAAATATGCTGGGCCAAAGGGTCTTTTGTGTTCATGTTGATATTATAATGTCAAGATACATTTTAATATCTGTCTTATCTTCTGCCAAAAGTCCTCTGAACATGTTAGTTCGTCAATTCAAGTGTGTTCTGTTACAATGCGAAATGTAATAACAACGCAAAATGTAATAAACCGAGATTATTGCAGTTTGCGTTATTACATTTTGCGTCGATTTCAATGCGTCAAATTTCAATTTCAATTTCAGAATTTAATAATGAAAAATGTAAAAACAGATTTTTTAGGATTATTATATTTTGCTTTATTACATTTTGCATCGAAATCAACGCAAAATGTAATAATCCGAAATATAACCACACGATTTTTGGATTATTACATTTTGCGTTGTTACATTTTGCGTCGAGATTAAGCAAAATGCATCAACGCAAAATGTAATAACACACCTTTTGGTCAGTCAGGTTCAGAATAATTTTCAATACGTTCTATTTCCGCTATGGAAGAGTTATACTTCTTAGTGCGCTCTTCTGTGAAAAAGTCGGAAAATGTACAAATTTCGTGGGATTTCAGGGACAAACGTAACGTAAACATGTAAACAATATGTTGAACGTCGATGAACAAATCCTAAGAAAATGCAAATGAAATATTTCATTGTTGTGGACTTTATATACATCAAGAGTAGGAATGACAACGATATCAATTTATATCTATTGTTGATCGTATGTATCTATTTATCGTATGGTACATCTAAATACAATACACATGCATCGGTAATGTCGTATTTTTTTTAATGGATGATAAATTAAGGGTTCTCGCTCTCTTACATATGTCTTTTAGTTCTTCTATTCTTTAATTGGAATGACAAATACATTTAACATTAAAACTTGGATTGAGATTGGCATGTTTTGTATTATCTGCAACGCCATGCTGTCCCTGTCAAACGACCAAACGCCTCTGACTTTGAAGAGTTCACTAATGGATATAAAACGTATTGAGTAGTGGATGAAGAAAATGAACGGAAAGAAAATAGAACAAAAGTAAAAATAAACATAGGGTAAATCTTACATCAGATCTGATATAAAATCTTTTGATATTCAAATCACAGGTGTTGCAAATTAGAAAGGTGCGTGCGCACTTGTGTGTGTGTTTGGGGGGGGGGGGGTAATTTCGTTGATCAGTGTATTAGTTTCCTTTTGCTTTTTGATAGGCACATGCATGAAGTTTAGAGAAGAAATGTATTTATCTTTACATGCAGGTGTAAATATAGATGGGAGGGGTTTTCTTCTCTCTCTCTCCAATAATAAAAAAGTTTCTGCATGCACATCAAAATACAATGATACGCATACGAAGTAACCCCATCCCCCGCCTCTCCTCGCCAGACACACACACAACATACACTTCTAATTTGCTAACCAATGTACACGTACACGTTGTACATGCATATCAAGAGCTTTTATTGGACCCATGGTCAATCTTTGGTAATTAAGAATAATTTGAAAATAGACATGTCAATCAAAGTTAAGTTAATATTTTAAAAGTATTCAATAAAAATGTTTGAAACATTCACAAAAAAAATTACAATTAGATTTAGTAATGTCCGTAAAATCCGTAACGTTTGCCTCATAGTCAAAGGTCTGTCTGTGTAATTTGTAGAGCAAGTTTCCCCATTGTTATATGTTTAAATCAATTTTGTGATTTTAATGTTGAACACAATATAAAACATAATTATATTCTGTTTTATTGCAGTTTGTTTAATACATTTTGCGTTGTTCTCAACGGAAAAATTAAGTTATGCAAAATGTAACAACCAGAAAGTACATTATTACATTTTGCGTCAATCCCAACGCAAAATGCAAAATGTAATAATCCAGATATCGTGTTATTACATTTTGCATTATTACATTTTGCGTTGATTTCGACGCAAAATGTAATAATCCCAGTTTATTACATATTGCATTGGTATTACATTTTGCGTTGTAACAGCGCTCAGTCTTTCTTATTTGGGTATAACATTTAAATGCACAGTAATATCCTTGATAAGACTTACTGAAACGAGCAATTCATTTCAGAAGTGTGACAACTTTAAATACAAACAGGAAAGACGTATCTTTAGTATGTTTGATAACACATTTTTTTATTTGCCTAATCAGCTCTTTAAAAGGTTTAAATCAATCTAGTTTAAATCAAAACTTTTTAGATACGCACCTTATATAGAATGTATTTTGTGTGGATCTAAGACGTGATTTTAAATAGACTGGGTTTGAATGACATATACATGTTACTTGCAAGAAGAAAGTAACTTTCTTTCTTTCTTTTTTTTTTTTTTTTTTTTTTTTTTTTTTTTTTTGGTTGACTTTGCATGCTGTAAAACATAATAATTGCATATATTATTTCTAGAGTTAGCTGAATTTTTATTGCAAGGGTATAATCAATATAACATTATTTGTTAACATTTTTGTGTCACCTGCAACACAAGGCAACACTAGAGGATCATTTTTCCTGGCGCGGCTCTGTCCGTCCGTCTGATTGGCTGTCTTTATCAGGAGGAAATGATCTGAAATTCTGCGCTGTATTATTTGGCAGGAGGATATTTGAAAATATACAAAGGTAAATGTTGTCTTGACATAACTCTTCTCTTTTATAAGTGAAATGAGGAACTCGGTATACTTGAAAAAATATATAAATCTTCAAACTTTGAGATATATGTTAAAAGATTAGTTTCATTTGAATTTCTTTGAACAGAAAATATGGGTTTGGATATTCAATAAATATATTGCATGAAATTAAGACTTCTCATGAGGTACTAGGCTTACGTACAGACTTTGTTATCTTGGTTATGAGATTGCCCCATAGGCACCTGTTTCGTATATGGGCTCACTCCTTTTCCGTACATAATTATAACCCAGTTGCAGACACCCCCACTTCAAACTCTTATTTCATTAATTAATCATACACCTATTTTAACAAGATAGTTCACTTCAAGGTCCTTTTTTCTATTCCATTATATCGTTCAAGACGTCCCTCGACGAGCCTCTTTATTGTCATCTCGAGAGAGAGATGACACATTAAGTTTGTAACCCCGGATATGAAGCCCCATGCAGTGTAAGCTGCCATTGATAATCTGGTGGTCTGGCTAATGACACGATTTCTAAATATAGAGATGTAAACAAAACTGCTCAATGACAAAGAATGGACGATCTGTCAAACAGGGTAGTGGTGGGTCTTCAAAATACATGCAGTTATCTAATCATGGTCAGCGCGTGTGTATCAGAATGCACTAAACATGACATCGATTAGAACGGCCAAGGCGTGGATCAAAGTATTTACAGAAAAACAAAGTGGCGGGTTTTCAAATAACATGCAGTTATCTAGGCTGTTACGTACGGTAAATGATGGCCAGTGCGTGTGTATCAAAGTACACTTTACATGGCATCGATTAGATCAGCCAAGGCGTGGATCTAAGAATTTACAGAAAAACAAAGTCAAAGTAAATACTCGCATTAAAAGTTTAAATACGATTGATGTGAACTGATGTCGAAAATTTTACCTTTATGTGTATCTTAGTCATTCAAGAACCTGATGCCATTTTTAAAATATTTTTTTTAAAACAAATAGTTAATGTTAAAACTACAGGCATTGGAAGAAAAATTATATAATCATTGTGAATTTTTACGCATGTCTGCACTATTCTTTGTTTTTTGCTCTATAAAAAATAAATGTCAGAAATACAATATTGTTACCTTTGTATAAAAGACGCAATTTCTTTACCCGACTCGTATTTTGAGAATTTATAATTATAGCATCTGCAATCATTTTCTTTGTGTAATTTTAAATTGCATTATTGGTTAGTGGCAAAAAAGCTATCAAGTCACTTCTCTTATTCTTGGAATATTATTATATAAAATGATTGTTTCCTTGAACAGCCTAATTAAATATCAGGGTTGGTAAATTGGTACTCTTTCAGATAATTTGTAAATGCCTAATTTTAGCTTATACCGTGTAAATTTTATTACTGACCTATATTTAAATGCATGTGAGGGTTATTTCTTTGGATAAACCGTATATTTAAAAGTGGAAAATCTTTCGAAATCAATTGAGGGTCAGTGTCGTATAGTGAGACTTCCCCATAGTGAGATTTCCCCGGAAGACTGGTTATATAGTGAGATATACCCCGGGAAGACTGGCTATATAGTGAGACTTCCCCCCGGAAGATCGACTGGCAATAGAGTGAGACTTCTCCCGAGTCTCACTATATAGCCAGTCTCTCCCCCCTTTCATAGTGAGACTTCCCCTCAAATGTAGTTTCCGGAATATTTTATTTCATTGTAAAACAATATTTTTCAGTATATGAATAAAAGTTCTCCGGTAATTAATAATTAAAACATCTTAATAGCCTTTTAACAGTTTGTTAGCCAAAAATAATTATGGGATGACATGTACATGTATATTGATGTGAGATAACTGAATGAAAAATGTACGTTATTGTTACAAGTATACATCTTTCTTTTCTATATTGTATTTATTGCATTCCCCATGAAGGTTAACATAAGCAAATTCCAAGAGTCCACGAGTAATGATCTATTAAATGTTAAATGTATTTCTTTTGATAAGAATCATTTTGGAACAATTCAGTCATTTACTGTGCACGATAAATTTTTAATGCGCACTTCTATATTTATTCATACATGTATCTATTTTATAAGATCATTATCAAAATGCAAATATATATACATTGTCGATGTAAATAAAATACTACTGAACATGGAAGGGGGAAGCCTCACTATGGTCGTTTAGGGGGGAAGACTCACAATATAGTAATTCCCCCCCCCCCCCATCGGAGAGTCTTACCGCTATATATAGCCATATTTCCGGGGGAAGTCTCACTATGGGGGTGGGAGTCTCACTATATGACACCGTACTAATTCAAGTTAGCGCATTAAACTTCTTGGCTGTTGTCCGAGTAAGCTGCTGTGATGTAAAGTCAATAAGAACGCTAAGGTTTTACCCATCCTCTTGTATAACAATTGTTCAACTGTTTACAAATTTTACGAATACTGCTCAGTGGTTACATTTTTTAAACACATATACAAAAAATATTTGAAATTACTGTTGCAAATGTTTACTGAAAGGCAGCTTGCCTCTACCTTCCCCACATTTTTTTGTTGCAGCATATTCATACATGTACTCCCCCCCCCCCCCCCCATGTGTTTTCGAGAGAGTCAAAAAGTTTAAATCTTCCCTCCGATCCACGAAATAAGAATTTCGAGTTTGAACACCCCCTTTTTTCCTAGTGAAAGATTATTCAGGTAAGTTGTAATTTTTTTTTTTCTGACTACACCCCCCCCCTTTTTTGAAAAAAAGTTCTGCTGCTTGTAATCGCTGAGGAAAAAAATGTTACATTCCACTGTTTATTCTGTGCCCCCCCCTTTTGAAAAAAAAGTTCTTCTGTCTGTAATAGCTGAGGAAAAAATGTTACATTCCACTGTTTATTCTGTGCCCCCCCCCCTTTTGAAAAAAAAAATGTTACATTCCACTGTTTATTCTGTGCCCCCCCCCCCTTTTGAAAAAAAAAAGTTCTGTCTGTAATAGCTGAGGAAAAAATGTTACATTCCACTGTTTATTCTGTGCCCCCCCCCCCTTTTGAAAAAAAGTTCTTCTGCTTGTAATCGCTGAGGAAAAAATATTACATTCCACTGTTTATTCTGTGCCCCCCCCCCCCTTTGAAAAAAAGTTCTTCTGTCTGTAATAGCTGAGGAAAAAATGTTACATTCCACTGTTTATTCTGTGACATTAATGAAGCCAAACAGATGACATTTCAGGCTTTCTGGAAAGTCAAACTTGTTGTAAACCAGTCATTTATTTGTCGAAAATGGTCTCGACACGTTTTAAGACTTTATAGCGAGCGGCGCGGCGCCGCTCGTCACTGAGAGCTCTTACGACAACGCCTGGGAGAAGAAAAAATTCGGACTACTGCACATTCATTCAATAGATTTTTTTTCCGCGGTAGTTCTGGACCCACAGTGCATCGCTTGTTGTTCTCGCGGTAACAACAACTAAAAATTCACAAAAAATCAACTCACCTTAAATTAATGGATATTGCAAACAGATAAGAGATTAAACGTTCTTTGTTAAAATTTTTGCACTTTTCAAACTTCGTTTATGGTAATGCAGCTAACATACGACGTCATGTGACGTCACAGTCTAGACGTTGCAGATGTCTCGTGCGGTTTGAAGAGGCGGATATTAAATATAAGTGAACAACGCGCTCGCCCCAACGGTCGCACCGTCAACATATTAGAGGATCCGACACATCAACTTCTGGTTATGCTTACACTGTATTTTTCAAAATGCTAACCGTCTTTAGTAGCAACCCTAAACAGTCAGACGTGACTGACCTAAACTTATCAGGACGTATAATTCTTAAAATTTCTTGGCTTTGTATTTCTGCATTAGTTTTTTTTTTTCTGACATAAGCCCTACCAAGTGAAAGGTTAACAGATGTTCGGCTGTCTCCGTAAATTTCGACTCTGCTGTCGAGATGATTCGGCAAACCTCGGCTGATTATGTCACCTTTGTGATATGTGCCGAGTGCTGCCGAAATAAGAAAGACTGGGCAAAACAAAGTGAAAAAGAATACATACAAGCTGTAAAGATTACATGCAATAAAGATCAATTCTGTTAACAATGAAAATATAGAAATCCTTTTGGTAATTGCTATAAAAAAAATATATAGCATGTTATTTCGAATTAATTACTGCCAATTCCCATTTTTTGTTTTGTCATATTTTTTTACGATTGAAAAATCTTGAAAAATTGTTAAGTCGTACGAAAATTAGGCTATCAGAAAATTATCTCCCTTACCTTGAACAGCATTTCAACCAATGAAATAATTGAAAAAAATTTCATCATACAATTTCTACCAATCACAAAAGAGAGGAAGTGCATGGTCCGAAGACTGTAAAATACTTCAACTCTGTATACACTGTACCGTCTTCCAGGAAGACGGTAATAAAGCCAGACACTTCAGAATAAAAAAAACATCGGAAGTCTCTTGTACTTCAAATTATCCTTTGTTCAAAATTCCGCAGTTATTGTGGGTAAGAAGTGGATAAACCTCACCCTGGTTTTATTATTTATTTACTTTTTTATGCAGTACTTTTAGATATAATTTACTGAGCTGAGTCTCTCGGTATCAACGAGATTCAGATCAAGTTTTTGTTTCATGTCGATTGGCCAATTTTCACGAAAATTATTGCCGTTAGACTTTGAAAAAATCTAATAATTTACTTTTTTCTAGACTTTTGTGCTGTGCTTGTAGAAAATGCGTTGATATTTTGGTTTGTCTCCAAAATTGACTTACAGATCAAGTTCAAGTTTTATTTTGATCGACCCATTTTACGAAAATTAAATGTTGCCCTTTGACTTAGAAAATTTCAGTTTTATTGATTTTCTTATTTTTTGTGTGCTTGAACATAATGAACTGATCTTCGTTACTTTTTATTGGTGGCTTATAGATCAAATATAAGTTTTGTATAGAGTGCCCAACTTTCATTAGAGTAAGGGACCTTAAAATTTTAAAATTTCTATAATTGTAAGTACATGTATAAACTGTTTTAGACTTTTTGTTGATTCGGTTGTACGTGATCACCATTTCACAGAGCTTAAGTATCAAAGTATGTTGTGGCATAGATAACTAAATCCAGAAACAGAAACAAAAGAAGTAATATTGTGTATCATTTTCTTGTCATTTCCACCCATTATTGCTATTTTCACACTCTTAGACTTTCAGATATTTAAAACTTGCATGGCAGTAGGGGCATTCGTGTCATCTGACGCATCTAGTTCAATAAATGATTTAAGCAAAATGTGAAATCTCAGAATGAGTGTTGGGAATCGGTTTTAGATTGATTAAAGTGGCAAAATCTTCAAATATTGACGACTTAAATTATGCTCTACTGTGGAATTAACATGATTACATGTAAGACAATTTTACTGTAGGTTTTCCTTTGAACCATTAATACAATGGCAGAATTCATTCTCATAAATTCCTTTGGGAAATTTACTATTATAGTTCACTATTAATTGTTATAGTTAAATATAGTAAGTACTTTGATACTTTAATTTTTTTTTTTTGGTTGAGATTGCGATACTTAAAATCTCTTAAATTCAATACGAATGATGTAAAAATTTGGAAATAATATGTGAATAAGTGAGTAATATTTCCATTTAATATAAAAAAAATTGCGTGTGTGAATTGGAGAACAACATAAAATCCATAGTAAAAATAATTTGGTTTCCTTTAGTAAAAACTTTCATTTAAAATAGAAAATATATTCAAATATACTAAACTGTTATAGTGTATTTTTCTGTTAGGGTTCTTTTATTAAAAAAAAAAGCACTGGACTTTTCAATCTGTTTGTAAATAATATAATATTTATCTTAATATTTCTGAAAAAAGAATCAATTTTCAATTTGAACAGGGTTTGTTTGCCAGACCTGCATGCGACGTATATTACATGTAAGAAGGGATTCTTATCTGGTTTCTTACAAAATGAAATATTCAAAATATAATTGCTTATACTCTTATATATTTAGAAGTAAGGAATTTAAAAGATCATATTTTTATGTCCTTCATGTAATTGTACAAGTTTAATAGAAATAGTAATCCGAGTTTGAAATCTAGCAGGGACAATATTCTTGACGGAACTGCGCCGTATGAAAATATCTCTTCTTCTACTTCTCAAATGAAAAAAAAAACATTAATGATAATGAACAGTGATTGATCCCAAGAAATCTACAAACAATACAAATCTGTGAACAGGGCATAAACACGGAACCCCTGAAATTCCATAGGTTGGATAAGGTGCCTAAGAGGAGTAAGCATTCCATTTCGACCGGTCACACCCGCTGTGATCCTTTGGTATATTGATCAAGACGGAAGACGTTCCAAAGTAAAATTTACTCAGAAAACAAAGACCAAACAATTGGTATGAAATAAGTCAGCCAAAATCCGACCCAAAGATAGGTTATATTTGCTAATAAGGTCATTATAATGACCATAGATTTTACGAAGTGCTGGCTTTAAAGGAGGGTGTTGAAACCCCTGTAACATCATCTTATCTGTGAGTAGCCTGCCTCGGATTAAAAATTGTTTGTACTGAGAGCATGCTCTTGAGAAGTGAATAAGTTGGGAGACATAAACACCAAGTATAGATGATAGCGGAATATTACTACATAAATAAGGTAAGTTGACGATGAAAAAGCTGAAGTCATCTCGCTTGCCATATAATTGATAAATTAAAGGAGACTTACCTGTAAGGCGAACTTTGATTGAAATTCTCCGAGGCATTCAGGAACGTGGGGGCAGGTGAGATATGCTTGCTAGTTCCCAGATCAGTATTTAAAGAATCATGTGATCAATCGAAAACATTTAATATGAGTTAATTATAAATTAATAGTATTATTTGAGGGTGGGACAGGGTCGGACACCTGCCCCCACGTTCCTGAATGCCTCGGAGAATTTCAATCAAAGTTCGCCTTACAGGTAAGTCTCCTTTAATTTATCAATTCTCCTTCGGCATTCAGTCACGTGGTGTCATGTGAGACTTTAAAGTCGATTGACACATGATTAAAGCATAATGTAAAAATTGTGTTTCAAGAAAAATACAACATTTATTAAAAATATGAAAAGTGATATAACTATTTCTTCAATTTTGACAAAATTCCTGAAGAGAAACAGACATTACTTTCAATGTTCTTATCATAATATTTCGCAAAAGTCTGAGCAGATGTCCAACCAACATTGTCCATGATCGTAGTAATTGGAACACCTGATGACTTCGCCGCACTCGAAGATGCCGCCCGAGTGCTGTGCGCCTTATAAATATCGGTGTCTGTCTTGGCGTTCTGTAAACATGATTTAAGCCATCTAGCTAAAGTATCTGTAGATACCGCTTTATACGGCTTTTGAGTTGAAATTAACAATTGAGAAACATTATTTCTAAACACTTTTGTTCTATCTAAATAAGCTAAAATACAAGAAACAACACAAATACTAGGATTATCTACATAGTGTCTAAACTGAAGAGGTTTCAAATGAAAACCTGGTCTGCTTTGTTTCAGTAATTTCTTAACATCAAAAATTATTACTGAGGAATCATCATTCATATTCATAAACTCAATGTTTAACGCTTTCAACGTCTGCAGTCTTTGTCCTGAAACTAAAGCTAATAGCATGACTAATTTCATTGATAAACAAAGCATTGTCATGTCTCGATTTTCGCCCAAAGTAACTAAATAATCTAACACTTGTCTAACGTCCCATGTAGCGGAATAACGTGGGAACTGGGATTTACGTTAAAAACTCCTCTCATAAATCTCTTGACTAACGAGTGTTCCCCTAAATTTGAATCATCATCTAAACACACAAAGGAGGATAGAGCACTCCTTGCTGTATTTAACGCACTATAACTCAGTCCTGATTTATGAAGTGAAGTTAAATATTCAATTACCAAGTTCACAGAAACTTTATCAGTTCGATCAACTTTCCCATCTATGAACTGAAACCATTTGTTTATATAAATGCCATACTGTTTATGTGTAGAACTTCGCCAGGACTTCATAATAATTGAAACTGATTCCTCCGATAAACCACGTCCTTCGTATATTTGCCGGACACATGACAAGCGAGAAGGTGGAGCTTGTTGTGAAGGGGATGAAATACAGACAAGCGATTCGGTAACTTCAATGTCCGTGTGCTGTTCGGAATCTTTATGGGCGGAGCGACACACATTCTCATTAGCACTGGAAACCATAACTGTGTTTCCCAACACGGAACAATTAAGATTCCTTCGGCCCTGTCTTGCTTTATTTTCTGTAATACTCTGTCTATAATACTGAAAGGAGGAAATGCATAAATTTTAGAAAACTGTTGCCAATTAATTGTAAATGCATCAAAGGCAAAAGATCCTATGTCTGGATTCCACGAAACATAGTTTTTTAACTGAGTGTTTATACGAGATGCAAATAAATCAACACTTGGAATAAATAATCTTTTACACAATGCATGAAATATGTCTGAATTTAACATCCATTCTGTATCGTCTCTAATTTTTCGACTCTCAAAATCCGCCTCAATGTTATCTTTACCAGGTAAATAAACCGCTGAAATCCAGATGTTATTGGCTTTAGCTAATAACCAAATTTCCCTAGTAATATCATTGCATTTTGAAGATCTAGTTGACCCGAAATGGTTGATACAAGCAACAGCAGTTGAATTGTCAATATGAATCTTAACATGTTTTCCACAAAGATTTGATAAAAAACTCTTTAATCCTAAGAGGATTGCATACAATTCTAAGTAATTAATATTCGGGGCAAATGAAACCTCTGATTCCATCCAATTACCCCCAGTTTTAGAATCACCTAATACTGCACCCCATCCAGATAACGATGCATCAGTGCACATTTCAACCTGAGGATTGACACGCCTTATCGGAGCACAAACGTTTAACACAGTGTCATAAAACCACATCATATCATTATACGCCCTCTCTGATAATTTCATTCGAGAATCAAAATTTCCAAAACTTTTTGACAATGCTTCAATCTTCTCTATTTCAATCGTTTTAGAAAACAACATTCCATAAGGTATTGCCACTGAATAAGCTGTTAATAAACCCAAAAGTTCTGAAATATCGCGGATTGTGTACGAATTTTGTTGAATAAACTTGATCTTTTGTCGCAAAGTATCTTTCTTCCTATCTGTCAGACTGATCGTCATTTCAACAGAATCAAGTTCAAAACCTAAAAACGCAAATGATTGCGTTGGTTTAAAAATTGACTTCTCTTCATGTATGATAAATCCCAATTTTTTCAAAAGATCACAAGTGTAAGACACATTTTCTGCACATTCTTTAAACGTTGCACCCTGTAAATACACATCGTCAATGTAAACAACAGAGATAAAACCCTTTGATCTTAACGAAGCAAATACAGGCTTTAATAACTTTGTAAAAATTCTTGGTGCTGAACTTAGTCCCATCGCCAGACATGTGTATTCCATCACATTGCCCTTCCAAATAAATCTCATAAATTTTCTAAATTCTTGGTGAACATTAACCGTGTAGTATGCGTCTTTTAAATCAATTTTAGCCATATAACAATTTTGAGTCATTATATTTAGCACCGATTGCAAATGTTCCATTTTAAAATGTTTGTACACGACAAATTCATTGAGATCTTTAAGATTTAGAGTAAGTCGAAACGATCCATCAGATTTGGGTACCGTGAAAATCGTAGATATAAATTCACCATCACAATGACTAGTTTTTCGAATTATGCCCTTCTTTTCGAAGGAAAGAATGAGATCGTCAATTATCTCAGAATCGCGCTTATTAGCAATAGTGGGTCTAGCCCTTATTTGAGATGGAACTTCAATAAATTCAATTTTATATCCTTTAACAATGTCAAGAATATAAGGATCTGATGTCAGGTCTTACAAGTCTTCAATATACTTTGATATACGACCAGCAATGTGTGTACTGACCTGTGACTCTAGAACTTCTTCGTTTTGTAAGGGGTTCGCACACTGCTGCCCTTGTTCCATGCGGCTGACTGGGTGTTGTCTCGGGTTTGTTAGATGACCCTCATTGTCTATAGTCAGTAAAACATACAAATATGAATTTGTTTTGGAAAACTTTGTGGTGCCTTTTATTTCAAGTTCACTGGGATATATCGAGTGGACATATGAATGGAAATAATTATTGATAATTAATAAAACGCTGTAGATATATCTGAATGTAGAGTTAAAGGCCACTCACGGCAACTGTTTTTGTCATATAGAAGTTTTTGAATAAAATCTGCTTCATAGGAATATAAAAACAGGTCGGCTTATAAGGGAGCACAATGAGTTCCTATTAGAATTCCAACAGTTTATTGAAAGATCTGGTCTTCAAAGACTACATAAATGTTGTCAACGAGGAACTCCAGCATCCTTTTACATGTAATAACAATTTCAGAGTACTTGTGTGTAGAATCAGGGGGATTTTAAGGAAGTAATTTTGTTAATGATCAATCTCAAGATGTAAAAATTTCCGAATTTGGTTTTTATTGAAGAAGCAGTTGTCTATGATATCAAAACGCCTATTTTTGAATTTATCTTGAGGAATGGTTGTATAAATTGTAGAAAAGTCGTTCGTCTTGATGTTTTTCATTTTTGAAAAAAATGGTTATTTAACATTTTCTAGAAGTTCTTAGGAATTTTTGAGAATCAACATTTAATATGCTGTAGCACAGTATGTCTGAAGTGTCTCCTTTACATCAGTTAACATTTGTGTAAGGAGTTAAGATAGGGGCTTGATAGACCACTTGCTGGAACCTGTTATGTATCTTTGTTTGGATTTTGATGAAGTTTAGGAATCCAGTGTAGGTAGGGTAGACCGAACTCAACTTGGTTGACTGGAATGATAATAGAATTAAGCACAGTAATGTGATTTTGAAGAATTTCATCTTTAGAAAGTGACCTTTGAGTATATGGAAGGTTTTCAGATATAGAATTAAATCAAGTTCTTCTTAAATACATGTACAGTTATAATTTTGAGCCTTACAAGACGATATTGTAAGAAATCTTGTCTGCTGGAAACATAAATATTGTTTATAATCTCTGTAATTCCTTTATCACCTCCGATTTAGTGAAACCGGAAGGATAGATGGTTTGCATTTTGCCTTTTAAATTTCTAATACTATTCTTCGATATATTTTTTAAACGCTTAATCCATTCTGTAAACTCCAACTTGAAATATACCGTAGAATATTGAAACTTGAAATATATTAATATTGAAATATATGAAATATCAAAATTACCGCAGAACAATTAATTTACATGTAAAGTTCTTAAACAATCAAAGACTAAAGGAACATTTCTGAAGTAACTAAAATTAATTACTACGAACTAATTTAAAAAAAAAATCCAGTAAATATGATCTTCTAGTACACCACATTCTTGCCCATTTATGAAAGCTTCCAATCTAAGAACAGATTTGAGAAAAAAAAAAATATGAAGAAAGTGTTCTTCTGTCTTAGTAAACGGTCAAATCTTTTTTTTTTTGTGTGTGTGTTTGTATCATTTTGTAAGAAAAATTCCATAAAAATTAAGACAAATGCAGTAAATTCGGGTTAGCTGATATCTTATGAAGATAAATTATTCATCTTTTAAATCTGGTAATAGCATCTGGTAGACCCTCTATGGTATAATCTATCTGTGCAAAAATCAAAATAATCTTTTGACATAGAAGTAAGCACAACATGATTGGCAACAGCAGATTTTCATTCTTAATGTCCGGGAAAAAGATAAATATCTTAATCTGATCTAGCTTCTAAAATACAGTGGTCAAATTGAATCTAATTGATAATGATGTCGTCTTCTTGAATCCGTGAAAATTACTTTTAGATACAATAAATATGAGAAGAATCCCTCCTTAAGCCCTGAAGATGTAAATACATGTAGTACACATTAAAAGGACTTTATATACCGGTATATTAATATAATACATATTAACGCCTTTCTTGCTTATGGCAATGTTACAACGTACTTTGAAAAATTATGCACTTTGAAATTTTTCTTTTCGAAGTGCGTTAAATTTGGTACCAAATTAACGCACTTTGAAAAAAAAATATTTCTTTTCAAAGTGCGTTAATATTGACCATATCAACGCATTTTAAAAAAAAAGATATACAAGGCTTGGTCAATATTCTTGCATATTTTAGGTTTGATTTATAATTATTTTGAACCTGGTTGGAAACTTTTTCGGTGATGACGTCACTTCTGAATCTTTGATAAAGACGTTTTAAAGATTTTTAGGGTTGTCTTGTCCCCAAAGGTTTTCGTAAATGTTATAAAAGGGAATTTATTTTTTTTAAAGATATAATGGAAGAATGATTGTTTAACAGCACAATTTCGTTTATTTTTTAATTTTATTCAGTCTGTAATAAGTTCGGTAGATGAAAGGGTGCATATTGTCGTTTTGTACATATTGTCGTCGGCGACAATATGTATATACCCTCACTGAACATATTTTCGTCCATCGGTACATATTGTTGCCGTTGAAAAGTAATGCATGTACATATTGTCGCTGGCGACATTATGTGCCTCACCCTCACTGTACATATTGTCAGATATTGTTGCTTAAAGATTTCATTTGTTGTTTATTGGTAGTTTTGTGAATGTAATTGATGTGTGAATCACACTGACGTGTCTCGTATGCTATTTCATGCAGCATGATTGTGACGGTACATTTTGTCGTTCTGTTCATATTGTCGCCGGCGACAATGTGTACCAATCCTCACTGCACATATTGTAGTCTACCAGAATATGTCGCATGAGAATGCACGGCAATGCTCCATATAAATACGGCCAGAGAAACCAAAAACTTCAACAATGATCATACACACTTAATTTGATCGCCGAAATATGGCAGAAATATTGCCGACTCGGCGTTAAACAATAATAATCAATCAATCAATCCATATAAATATGACTAATCATTGCTTTGCTGTTCTTGAGAAGATGATTTTTAAAGAATTTTCCCATTTATTCCTATGTAAAACTTTGATCGCCCATTGTGGCCCCACCCTAGACCCGGTTTGATTTGAAGATGCTTGAATCTGCGCTACCGGAGAATGATTACATATAAACATTACTAACCATGGGCCTACTGCTGTTCTCAGTGGTGAATCCAGAAATTTCAAAACGGAGTTCGCCCGGTTCAGAATTATTTTGACGAGCAAAAAAATTTAAAAAGTCATTTGTATGTAAAGTGTATGTCACTGTATTTTTTAAGTAATTTTTTTAATATAAAATTTTATCTATGGACAAAATTGAGAGTCAATACTAGTTAAACAAACAGAATTTACCAAAGCAGAAAATATCAAAACACCGGGAGAGGGAGCGCCATTGCTACATCTGTCTGGTTTTTGAGAAGATTTAAGATTTTCTCTATATATTCCTATGTAAAACTTTGATCACCCATTGTGGCCCCACCCTACCCCAGCAGGAGTCATGATTTGAACAAAATTAATTTTGATTTTTGTTATGATGTCAATCTCGAGAATTTTTCATTCGTATGTAGAGGACGTCACCACGTGGAGGGCTGCAAATTAAGAGCTATACTTAGCACTCAGGTTCATTGAGTAGTGAGGGATCTTTTTAGTGCCAGCACCTCAAAATTGAACGTACGCTATGTAACGAAACTTTCACATAAGTATCATCTCTTCTGACCCAGTACTAGTACTTTAAAAAAAATGAAAGATTTCTTTTCTAAATACTCTATGAAAAACTTTGATCACCTTTTGTAGCCACATCCTTCCCCCGAGGGACGTGAATAAAACTGAATCTTCACTTCATAATGAAACATTCACAAAAGTTTCAATATTTCTGACACAGTGGTTCTTGAGAAAATTTTTAAAAGATGCCACTAAATTTTTCACTAGTTCCTAAATACTTCCGTTGAGAGAGGGCATGGTCCTTCATTTGAACAAACTTGAATCCCCTTTAACCACGGATGCTTTGTGGCAAGTTTGTTTGAAATTGACCCAGTACTTCTTGAAAAGAAGCTGAAATTGTGAAAAGTTTACAGGTAGAGGGACGGTCAGACAAAATGTGATCAGAAAAGCTCATTTGAACCTCGTGTTCTGGTGATACAAGAATGTCAACCCCAACACCAATTATACCGGCACATGATTGTATATAAGAATAACGCAAAAAATAATTTCCAAATAATCATTTCTACTGAAAAAAAGTATATATATATTCAATCTCCAAGTATATATTACAAGAAAAAAAGAATAGGCTGATTTATCAGATTTCTCAAGAATAACGGTATCTTGACATATCATAGTGATGTACATTAATCCTGGACACAATTTTCTGACCAAGAAGTTTTCTCCCTACAGCATTGCAAGTACTGCTGTCTGTCTCATTCTCATGCTTGTGTGTGTGTTTGTCATTTCTTTCTCAAGAATTTGTCAAAACAATATATCGACGGCAATAATGCTGACCTTGATTGTACATATAATCGCCGACGACAGTATGTCCATGTGCTTGACTGATCATTTTGTCATCCATTATGCAAGAGGAAAATAAGGCTCGTCTCTGCACGTATTGTCGCAGGCGACAATATGTATCGATGGACGACAATATGTGCAGTGAGGGTAGGTACATATTGTCGCCGACGACAATTTAGAAATCGACAATATGTACGGTCACAAGGGGTCGATAAGTGAATTAAAGCATCGCACTTTTCTTAGAGAAAAGAGAGCGATTAGGATTTTTCCATACCATGAAAATTCTCTCTCTCTCATCATTTTTCTACCTATTGTGAACATATATGAAACAATGGTCGACTTTCATTTATTTGATAGTAAGAAAAATAAATCTAAGCCACATTACTCACTCGATTGAAATTTTTGCCTCGTTCAATAATAACATTTTCTCAAAAAAATCTGATAAACAAAAGTTTTGCAGTCAGAATACTTCTAAATCTGTAATTTAATATCATAAAAAGGCTAAGTATGTCAAATAACATGTTTTAATTACCCTGTAATTAAATAGTTGGACTGAAGGACCTTCTACCTGTCCTCTCCTCGTTCTCGATGAGGGTAGATCAATTCATAATTTTTGCGAAAGAAGTATAAAAAAATACTGCTGTCTATAATTACTAAAATCTAAGTCCAGAATTTTTTTTATACATATTTTTTCAAAGGGCGTTAAGTGTCTCCATAGTAAAATTGCTGATGTTCCTTCTTATTTTCAACATGTAATCGGTATTTGCAACATGTAATATAAAGTAATCAAACTTTTTTAAAACTGAAGAAAAGGAACTGAAGCAATAAATCCTCCCTGTCATGAGGTTTTAATCACATAATGCTCATCAGTGTTTCAAGACATTGGCACCATGTGTAAATGCTCCCTTCAAGACAATATACGTTACTAAATTAGTAATCTACTAAAAAATGATAGGATGCCAGAAACTCATTGGAATTTAAGGACCAAGACATCGTGCCAATTCTTCCCGGTAATAAAAAGGGAATGATTTTATAATCATTTATTGTGACGTTGTTGATGGATGTTATGAAGCAGTTTTAATGAATGTAAATTATATAGGGCACCAATTTTGATGCATCGGATGCGCATTTCGAATGTAGAATTTTGCGTGAAATTATTTTTGTGTTATTCTCTTAGTCCTCTATTTTCTTTTTTCTTTAGGACGTCAATGTTGATCATTCTTAGATCTACCGAAAGTAACATTTCGGGTAAGAAGAATAACCCATGGGATTTTACTGTTAGAATACCTAAGAGGTTAACTCTAATGAATTGTACCTTGGAACTGAGTGCGATCTATGCAACTGGCTTATCAAGATCACTCATTCCGATTGAAAAAGAACTGCATATCTATTGCGATGCATGTCAAATGTCCGTTGTAAGACAGCAGGAGAGACCACTACTTCGGAACATCATTTTAAATACTGATAACGAAGAATACAATGAGACATTTTTGAAGCCATACAAAATACCACTTCGGATGATGGATATTGACGAAATCCAAATCGAGATCAAAGACAAGAATGATAGATTTGCTACCTTTCTAACCGGCGAGGTGGTTGTGACCCTTATGCTCCGAGGTTCATTTGGCAGTTAGTAGCATGTCTGGATGCATGTATAGATGCTTAGTCGTCGTTTCAATGGATCGACCGCATGGAAGGATATTATAGAAAGTCTACATCAACGTTATAAAAGCTGCGCTTTCTTTCTTTATAAATGCATAGCAGTCACGTGTTTGACAAAGAGATTAATCAATGTGTTTAAAAAATGTGTCCTGTTTAATGCTTTTAAGAAAGGTTTATTTGTTTGATTGTTTAACGTCCCTTTCGAGAATTTTCGAGAATTTTTCACTCATTTTGAGACGCTCCACTTGCCGGGAGGGGGGGGGGCTGCAAATTTAAACATACTCGGCACTCAAGGCCATTGAGCAGTGAGGGATCTTTTTCATGCCAGAACCTACTGACACGGGAACTCGGTTTGTACGGTCATATCCGAAGGACCGGTATCCATGTCCTGCATTGGGATTCGAACCCGCGACGTAAGGATCGACTCCTTACTCCGCGACTCTAGAGCGAACGCTCTAACAACTGCGCCACGCGGGCGACTTTCAGAGAGGTAATTTTTGAGTACTCTCAAACTAGATGTAGATAATAAATTAATACTCACAAATATGTAAAATATGCATAATTGTATTTGTGAGATGTTTTCCGCCCTACAAAATAACGAAAATAACGTTGTTTTGACATTTGCAAGCAATTAATTTTTTTTTTTTGAAAATCGTTGGAATTTCCATCTATTTGACCTCCAAAACATTCTTAAAAACATTTGACCTCCATAGGACTCCAGAACACATTGTATGACGGTTTCCACTCTTTAAAATATAGGGGAAAAAAACCTTGTTTAACATTTGTTAGTTTTTGGGAAAAAAATGAAATATACTCTTCAAAAAAAAAGAAACGCATAGTAGAATTTTAGTGACACATTGAACATAAAGATTATTTAGTAAAATGATGTATATTGACAATAAAGAAATGTGGTTGACAATAGGTCTACAATCTAAATGTCATAATTACTTAAGAATTTTAAAATCATAGATAGTTCAAGGTCATTAAAGATCAATATCTTGTATGCCCCCCACAGACACAAATGATAGCCTAAATCAGCATCTAACGGAAGCAAATAAGTGTAATAAAAATGTATAGGAATACTCTCCCACTGTAAATGTAGAGCTTTGATCAGCTGTTGCAGAGTCAGGAGATGTGATTGTCTTAGGCAAATCATGTCAATCCATTTTGTCTAATGCATGCTCAATTGGGTCTAAATCTGGCGATTTAGATGACCATGGCAGAAACAGGTTGCTGTTACTTTGCAAGAATGCGATTGTCAAACAAGCCGTACAAGGCTGCGTATTGTCAGATTGAAATACGACTGTAGGATGCTGCAATATTGGAAAGGCATATGCAGGTAGAACATCGTTAGAGTACCTTTTTCCATCAAAGTCCTTTGAATATGAACCAAATAAGTCTTACTTTTATGTAATACCGTTTTTCATATCATTGCCTGGATGTCAAATTTCATTGACTCATTGTTTTGACCATTAAACACACAAATAAAGTAATTTTCTACAAGTACATATGACATTTTTTTTTTGAAGAACTTAAACTTCAAAACTATGATTCGTTTTAGCCTTGAAAAATGCGTATTTTTTCAATTTAAGTACTTTTTTATTTTAAAATATATATATATATATATCGTTTAATTTTGGAAAAAAATACTTTTTTCATTTTTTCACCCGGTAAAACGTAAACATTAACAATAACAGAGAATAACAGAGCTCAAGCCCTGTTTACAAAAGCATATGTTTGACCTGGTGTAAAGAAGAATGTCGTTGTCATTGAATTCTAAGAATATTCATGTAAGTTCATTTCATTTAACTGGTTTAATATTTTGAATAAGCATAGAAATTTAAAATGTAAACAAGGCAACTGTGTCCAGGCCCCTTTAATTCTAATGTTCTTCATCTATTTTAAATTCATGATTCGTGTGTACAGGGATAAAAAAGCGTTTTGGTTTGATTCGAGGAAATGCGAACAGACACTGTTGACAGTGACAGAAGGTCGGACAGTTTGCTCTCATGAATTCAGATAACTTCAGTAAGCAATTCTTCATTACTTTCAATACTTACTTTGTATATATTATAGTTTTCAGTTCTCGGGTTCATCAGGTTCACTGTATATGTATCTGTGTATTCATGAAAAAATACGTTCAGGAAACAGGAGAAAAAAATTCAATTAAAGGGAGTGAAAACAAACATCTCCCACATTTTTAGAGTGTTCCTTTTTGATCAGTGATCTTCTGAAAATCATTGTAAAAAAAAATTGTTTGTTTTTATATTAAAAGGAGAACAAATCAATATTTATTTAGCGAATGCATAATAATAAGACAGACCGGTAATCTGAATGTTATCGTGTTGTCAATTGTAACGGAAAAAAGCAATGTAAACATAAAATTATTCAGATAAAAAATACTTTGCTTTGATCACGGATACGATTTACATATGAAATTAACGAAGTTCAAGGGGTAATCTTTCGTCTCTTCCTTTTTTAAGAGGTGGAAGGGTTTATTTAAAAAATTGATCAAGAATAGAATTTGGTACTTATAAAGAAATCACAATCAAGCCCCTTATCCCATTTTTCCTTATTTATTAATGCATCGGGATCGCATCGCTCGTCATGTTGACGCTTTATTATTATCGTCAAATTTAACGTCACGTTAAACGTTTAATTGATATCGCAAGAGTCATCTCCCTCACTGTGTTGTACGTCTTTAAATATTTCTAACGTTTAAAATATTGAATTCGCAAAGACTATTGCGCTTTTATACCGCTCACTTTCCTACCTATAAACCTTGAAATCCACAAATTGCAAAAAAGCGAATATATTTTGAAATTCTTTCTTAAACTGCTTGCATTATACTAATGATATTGCGCTAGATCGGTAATTTGCAATATTTTTTGAGATTCATACCATGAAAGAGAGGAATATATGCAACCAGTCGAGGGTCATTTTGCTTGATGAATATTTATTCAATATCCTCCAAAATAGACCTGGAAATTAAAAAATACAAAGATAAGTGTACATTTAACTGTTTTATTAATCTGTAACTGCTATCAGTATAGAATTAAGTATCTTTAGGTGCATTCCTTTTTTTATTATGATTTATAAGGATATTTTTTCATAGAAGCATATTTGTAAATGTACAGACAATGTGATCAATCCAGGAGCTGCTATTTTGCTTTTTAAAGTGCTGTAAGATAACATCTTTATATAGCCTTCCTTACCAAAATATTGCCTTCCTGAAAAAAGTTTCTGCAAGTTTGCTACAGGTATTGCTGTAAAATGCTGCAATGGAGTTAAACAGTGACAACCTATACACAGCCTATACAAGCATGCAGCTAATTTACAGCAGACATTTCACCCTACAAATGAGGTTTGCTGCAAGTCTGCAGAAATCATTAAATTTTAAAATATGTAAAATCTGCTGCAAGCTTGCAGCAGACATTGCTACAAGCTTGCTGCAAATTTGCTGTAAACATTGTAGCTTACTGCGGCAGACATTTCAGTTATTATTTTGGCACATTACTGCATATCAGTTTCTGAAGCGTTGATAGTCTATTTTATTAACCAGATAATGTTTTCATACTATTCATAAACAAATATATATAATGAAATGTTTAATTCTGACATACACAAAATGAATCTGGCTCTAGTGCATGGATTTATAAAATTTGAAGATAGGAAAGGTTGTGCTTTGTGTATTCTGAAACAAGTACATGTATGAGCTTTAATTAAAATTGATAAATATTTGGGTTAAAATAAGGAAATATTGAAATTGTCAGATTTTTTACTTTCCTGTGACCTTTTCTCCTTCCAAAACCTCAAATCAATACTCATTTTGTAACAGGTAAGACAGCAGTTTCATGATGATGAACTGTTGTGTCGTTCTTGGAGACACTCTAAACCAGGGGCCAAAAGGGGTTTTGCGCAATTCCGTCCTTTAGTGGATCAAAGCAGTTCATAGTGGGGAATTTTTTTTACTCAAAGTAAAAGTTAAATCAGAATGTAAAAGTCAATTAATGTACTTAGAAACGAGTATTTAGTTCAAAGTAAATTAGGGTAAGCAGATCAAATACAGTGGAGCCTCATTTATCCGGACGCTTTGGTTCCCAGTCAATTGTGAAGCGTCCGGATACCTGAATTGCCTTGATTTTAGTTATATTGCCTTTCATAGCATTTCAATAGTGAAGAATGTTGCTCTTTATCAATATGTTTTATTGTTTAGATACTTTAATATAAGTTAGTACTACTCAATACTTGTTTTAAATAAATAAAAAGTACATGTGTCATTGGAAAAAAAACGTGTTTATATGTTCACATTAATTATTTCTACTTCCCAGTGTCTAATGAATCAACTTCTCCTAGTAGCCATGTCGGTACGGTAATGTCGGTAGAGTCTTATTTAATATGAACGCCCATCAACGCTAAATGTGACATAATCTGCATATGTATACGAACACTAATCGTAATCATCCAAAGCGAGATCGTATTAACGAATGTAATTTTGAAAGTGATTTTTAAATGTCATCAAATCATAGAATGCGTTTCGCGTACAAAATACTGTGCATAAAAAAAAAACTCCGATGTCATGTTTATAAATACATAAAACCATGTTACGACTGTATTAGATAACAGTAAAAGAAATATATTTGCCGACTACGAAAAAATTATTCTACACTTATAAAATTATTTTCCTTAATTAATACGTATCAAAACCATGTTAGAGAAGCGAGAGTCTCGTGCGTACCTATCGACCTACAATTAACCTTGCCGCAAGCCATTGATAACAGGTCACAGGTGATCATCTTTAAAAACAAACAGCCAGACCAGTGTTTTTACAACAATTAACACCCAGATCAAGAAATTTGAGCAGACTTGACAGACCAGTTAAAAAATTATTGTCCTGATAAATGAACCAAAATATAACGTAAAAATTCATTTTGTGGTGAAAAGGGACCGTCCGGATACAGAACGCGGAATTCCGGTTAAACGAGACAAAATAACGTTAAAAAATTTCGTTCCCATTAAAAATCGTCCGGAAGCTGAAGCGTCCGGATATCTGGCGTCCGGATATCTGAAGGTCCATTGTATACAGACGGGAATTTTATATATATATATATATATATATATATATATATATATATATATATATATATATATATATATATATATATATATATGTAGTACATACCTCAGGGTGCTTCAATACTTAGCCATGACTTTATTATCTGATATTTTAAATGGGTATTCAACAGCGTCGTGGTTAAAGCAGCTATGAACCTTTAAATAAACATACTGATTGTCTGTGGATTTGTTAAAATCTTTAAATGCTTTGCCCAATTTAACTTCAATGCCCAAGTTTTTATTTATCTTCATATAATGATCTATTTATCTTTGACCTTGATCATATTTTGGTTTTTGCATAGAAATCACTGTACGTCCTTATTTCACCAACAAACTCATGAATGAAATACATTGACAAATGATATGTTGTAAAATAAAAAAAAGTTAAGACTGACGAAAGTAATAAAATGCTGTGCTGTCACTTTTATAACCAACTCTACGTACATTAGGTATTTTGGTTATTTTTATGCCCCCTGAGATCAAAGAATTGTTGGAGGCATACATATAAGTGATTTTGTCCTGTCTGACTATCTGTCATTCAGCAATGCTGTATATTGGTCATAAAATATATAATTAATTTCTCTAAAATATCATTTCAATTTCTTTTTTTTAAAATATGACTTATATAACATATTCTCTCTTGCTGTTACTTGTTTCGTGTTTTATTTTCATTAGGGATGATAACGAATAGTCGACTATTCGACTATATCAGTCGAATGGACCGACGATCGAATAACAAAACGACATCAAAATAAATAAATGCAATATAAAAGTGAAAATAAAATGGAATTTTCTATGGCGTGCAAAACGTCGCTTTATTCGATAATCTTGTGATGTATATTCAAAATCTTTTGATGTATGTTCAAATTCTTGTGATGTATATTCAAAATCTTGTGATGTATGTGCTATATCTTGTTATGTATATTCAAAATCTTGTGATGTATGTTCTATAATCTTGTGATGTATATGAAATATATTGTGATGTATATTCAAAATCTTGTGATGTATGTTCTATAATCTTGTGATGTATGTGCTATATCTTGTTATGTATATTCAAAATCTTGTGATGTATATTCAAGATCTTGTGATGTATATTCAAAATCTTATGATGTATGTTCTATAATCTTGTGATGTATATGCAATATCTTGTTATGTATAATCAAAATCTTGTGATGTATGTTCTATAATCTTGTGATGTATATTCTATAATCTTGTGATGTATATGCAATAATCTTGTGATGTATGTGCAATAATTGCATTTTGGGTAATATGACGCAATAGAGTTCTAGTTAAGTAAGGACAATTTTCATTGGTTGGAAATCACGAAAGTAGTGGGGTGATGCATACGTAGATCAATTGGACTTTCATTTCTTTCGTTTTGATCGCCGAAATATTGCCGACTCGGCGTTAAACAATAATTATCAATCAGTCTCTCGTTTTGATACAAAGAAAAGAGACATAAGATATGGATTATATATGCAGGTATATCAGTGAGAAAGATATAAATGTAATTAACATGATAAATAGAGTGAAGTCCTCAAATCATCGAAAATCTTATTTCTAAAGAAAAACAATAGCTGTTCATTAAGTTTTTTCTTCTCCTGTAAAAGAGCTGATCGGTAGTGTAGTAATAATGAAAACACAAAAAAGATTATCTTCTTGTCATATTAATCAGGGTGATTACTTCCAGCATAATTTTATATTTAGAATATACTCATGATAAATTTGAAGAGTATATACAGAAGTTTAACGCTTATCAAATTTACAATGTCAACTACACTCTATCTTTTGTATGTTTTTTCTTCAGTTCGCAGCTACTGTATACATCACTGTCATATGATTTTCTCAGTGTATTACACATGTAGTGGGACAGCTGATTAAGTTTGACATGAGATATGGTGATTGGTCAACTACAATCATGATTGCTAAAACTGATGACCAACTTGATGCAACCCAATGTTTAAACCTATGTGACCTAAATTTATCTCACAGATTTTTTGTAAGCCTTCCATTCATTTTTAAATATACAATGTGCATGCATGCTTCACATGGAGAGTTGTAACTTGTTTGAGGAAGTCAGATAAAACCCCTGTTTTTTCCCTGTCAATTGAAAAGCAAAATATCACTGTCTAAATCTTCTGCAGAGTTGTATCAGCTACAGCCTTGATAGATGCTACTAAAATGACACAAGACATTCCATCACATGTAGATATGCTTGCAATGGCTTACATCTCTTACAAAAATAATCATACTTCATAACATTTTGCTCAAAGCTATTATATTCTGGCTCAACATCAGATGTTTGTCATAGTCCTACATAGTGAGGTTCAAATTCTAAAATCAGTACAGGAGTCCTTAATTATCTTACATTTATCTGATGAAAGATTCATCATTCACTGAATCAGGACTGTATCTAAATATACCTGCTTTTCTTTTATTCAGAGGTCATTTCTCTTAACTAGAGGCTGCGTTGTGCTTTAAAATTGCCAGTGCACATCACTGCCACATACCAATGAAAGGACCAAAAACTGAAATACTTCATTTTTGGTTTACTTTCACACATATTTCATCTATGTTAATCTTGTTAATTTGCAAGTCCCTCTTTTGAAAGAAGTTGCATAATTTAAATTTACTTAAGTCTACATTCTCCCAATGTTTCTGATGGAAGTTTTGTATTTTGTAGATTCGTTAAGAGTGAAAGTGACCATATTATGTGCTTTAAAAAATTCTTACACTCATCAGGTTGCCCACGTGGCGCAGTGTTTAGAGCATCTACTCTAGTTTTGTGAGGCGCAGTGGTTAGAGCATCTGCTCTAGAGTCCCGAAGTAAGGAGTTGATCCTTATGTTGTGGGTTCGAATCCCACTGTTGGATGTGGAGACCGGTCCTTTGGATGAGACCAAACAAACCGAGATCCCGTGTCACAGTAGGTGCTGGTACGAAAAAGATCCCTCCCTGTTCAATGGCCCGAAGTGCCGAGCATAGTACACAAATTTGCAGCTCTCTATTGGCAAGGGTGGCACCTCCATATGAGTGAAAAATACTCGAGAGGGACATTAAACAACATACAAACAAACACACTTATCAGTTGGACAGCTATCAATGGCAATGAGTACTTCACTTATTCCTTTGACAATATAAGTATTTTAAATATACAGGTTACTTGTTGCAATATTTAAATGATCACGTTTTACAAATGAATGATTAAAAATTAGACATTATGCAGAAAGTGTATTTTTACATGTCACTGAACTACACGTGTATGGAATTTACTACCAAATTTTGTATGTCCATGCACTAAAAAGGTACTGATTTGAAATTTTTTTTGTTACAAAATCTCCTTCACTTTATTTATCTCAGATTTACATTGTCATATCAATTACTGAACAGAACAGAGACCAACATAGTTTGTCAAAGTTTCTAGTTTTCTCTTGGTGCTGGAATAAGGTACTGTAGTAAAAATTTATAGCAGTGCAATGTTTTTAGTACATTCCTTATCCTACACAGTTCTTATAATAATGACACTGTTGACCAGGGTCCCAACCAAGAAGATGGTCTTGTTACACAGGTATTGACCTTGAATCTGGTGGTAGTAGGCAAGGTCAATTTTCAGATGTAAAGAATCTTCCCCGTATTCTGAAATATGAAAATATAATTAGAATTTACGTAAACTAAGGTAAATTTTTTACAGATAAATTTCGCCAAGTAGTTGGTGATAGCCCAAAAGAGCACTGGAGTAATAAACATTTTTATAATATTATAAACAATAACATGTACATGTACCTAAGTATAAGTCTTTCAGATAATGGAATGCATTTCAGCTGTTAGTAATGCAGCAGAGTAGGTACACTTGACTTTCACAAACTTGGAAATTGCTGTCCTAGCATACAGAGTCTTGTAATATATTTCACAGAGAGGAGGATGCAGCACTAAGTTATGAAACACCTTAAGCACCCAATCAATTCATCGGGCCAAATTCCTGAAAAGTAACCCAAAATATTTCAATCATTGAAAACTAAAACCATGTCCATAGTACATGAATACCCTGCCCAGTGTTCATTGTAATGCAACATGAAAAGAAATGTGCTTTGCTTCTTTGTTAAAGATGAGGTAAATGAGAGATATTGAGGTCAAGGTCACAGTGAAATTTAAGTCAGAAAGATGTGACACAGTTGAATAGCTGTGACCAATTTGTGTTAGTGAATGAGGTTTAAAGAAAATCTTGAGAATAGTTTATTTCAAACTAATATTAAAACAAGACTATTAGTAAAGTCAAAATGTCATGGGGAAGGACAAGGTAAAAAATAATGGACAGAGTTGATAAGTTTTCATCACTAAGTTTTATTATGTGTGATAAAGATAAAAATATCTTTAATGGTTTCTTTTAAATTGAGTTTGAAATAGTAAGGTCAAAAAGAAGGTAAAAAACAGCTAGTCTGCAATTAATTAGTTTTTGCATAAAACAGTTTTGTCTGATTTAATTCATTGATTTATTCATAAACATTTAAATATATAACATTACACTAAAATTTAAATTTCATTGCATTAAGGACCCTCTATACACTAAAGGAAAATATTTTTTGGACATTGAGAATATTATAGTGTGTAAAGGTGTAAATGTTGAGCTTATCTATTACATGTTCAACATAGTCCACCTTGCATTTACCCCTAGGAAAAATGTTCAAAGACAATGGAGTACTGATGAACAAAAATCACTGTTGTTTACTTAAATGGGCAAAATACCAGCAAATTTAAGTGTTCAATCTATTCATCTTAGCCTATTAAAATGTTATAAATACTTTATTTGATAACAAATTAAGAAATAAACTGTACACGTGAATTTATCTTATTCTAGATCAAAGGGCAGATTACTCTATCTGCATAAAAATACCACAAATCAGAACTCTTTAGTGTGCAGTGTATAGAGGGCTCTTAAATTGTTTGTACATGGCAACAGATACTTTTTGTACACAAGTTCAGACACCCATTTGCAGATGTGCACATGCATTACCTTTTTCACTTAAAATTAAGCACAGCTTCAAAGTTGGAGACAGTTATCCTTTGTGTCCTCATGACTTCCTCCATAAGATTTGTTCAATACCCTTTTGGTGCCTCTGTAGTATTTGGACAGAATCATTGCATAGCATAACCAGACAAATGGAGCATCTGCTTCAGTAAATTAAATTTCAGACAAGTCAAGGATCCTCTGTCATAGGAGCAAGAAGGATCTGGTGCTCATGTGACTCTGGCTGCTGAATCCAATCCATAGCTGAAAATATTAAAAACATTTAGTTGATGATGCCAATTAATAATTTAACTCTATAACCTGTGGTTTATAATTTAAAAAAAAGTATTAAAATTTGGGAATGTTTGCAAATTAATGGTTCTAATGTGTTACTTTTCATTCAAAAAAAATCTTACATAGTTCCATGCAAAACTTTGATCCCCTGTTATGGACCAACCCTACCCCTAGAGGCAACAAGTTATTAAAACATATTAGAATCTACACTACCTCAGGAAGCTTTCTATAAAGTTTCATTTTTTTCCTAGTAAGTTGTTCAGTAGAAGAAGATTTTTAAAGACTTTTATCCCCAATTGAAAGGCCCCATCTTACCATCCAAGGGTCATGATTTGTACAGTTTAGAAATTTCAAAACCTCATCACAAAACATGAGATGTTTAGTTAAGCTTTCAGGTCAGGTGAGCTATAAAAAATCATTCATACAATGTTCCAAATTTTAATAATAAACCTGACAAGCCTTGCCAATATCTTTCTAAGGAATATCCTGTACTTAATCAAATGGCATATCTAATGCTCTTTTATTTTAAAATATACAGAATAATATAATTAGAGTGTCTCAAAGAAGTGTAACCTTCCCTATATTGCATCATTAAAAGTGTAAATAATCTTAAGAGTGGTCAGCTATTTATTTCCTACTAGCATTATAGTTCTTACTGCCTGCTAAGAAAAAAAAATCAATGAATAGTAAAGTGTGTAAGACTTTGATAGAAATATATGAGTATTTAAATTTCAATGTGTGTGGTAACTGTACATAATCCAGCAAGTACAGTGTCATGAGCTCATAAACATGTATAAATGCTAATTAATTATCAGTACCCTACCTCTCAAAACTCAAAAGGCATACATGTATGTTGAATTAAATGTCTGGAGTATCTTTTGCAAAGTAGGTCAAAGATCAAGGACATGTAGACTGTTCACATAATGTTGGTATTGACAACAATCAGTGCACATACTAAATAGCATAGACTTACCTCTTAAATATCAAAAGCCTAACCAGATACATTCATAATGAACTATTTAAAAAAAGTAGTCAAAGGTCACATTCAATGGTCTCAAAGTTTGTAACTATGGTATTTTACAAAAGTCATTGTGCGATAATTTGTGCAAAATATCAAATCCAATGTGTGACAGACAGACACCGGGTAAAGTGATTCCTAAGTGTCACTCTGCTTTGCAGGCGAGACAAAAATAGCAAGGATAATTTGTTTGTTGAAAAGTGATTGAAGGATCCTTAAAAGTAGAAATTTTTGTTCATTAATGTACTGTAATTTTTACCTGTATTTTAAAGGACTTGTTAGACATAACTTATGCACCATGGTTTTTGTGTTCCTTCTCATTGATGTCTTCAGATTTTTAAGCCACCAACACTTTACCTATGTTTTACATACACAGCATGCATTTATATCTGAAAATGAAAAATGAAAATAAAATTAAACTAGAGGTACTCTGAGCACTGAGGTCACAAAATCATACCCCCTGCCTCCCATGTTATTATAATGGCAAAGTCCATATTTTGCTATGGGAAACCTGAAATATGTGTCGATTAAAAATAAAATAAGGGTTGCAAAATGGCACTATGTAACAAAGATTTTGTAAAAGTCTCACCAAATTTCATTCAGTGGTATAAGAGGAGATGCTGATAAGAAATGGGTACCCCAAAGTATATATTAATGGATGGTTGTACAGAAAGATGGACAGCTAGACGGACGGACAGACACCCCCATCATTAAACACCCCCCCCCCCACTTTTCAACCGGGGAGTATTATAATTATAATTAATTTCATTAAAACAAATTAGTAAAGAATACACAAGAATAATTAACTGATTCCGTTAATTTATACAGTTTCCATTTAACTGATGGAGAAAAAAAATCAAACTAATTTCACTTTACAACAGAAGTAGATGTTCATTTAAATTATAAGTACTGTACATGTAAATCGTAATGCATATTTTATAATTACCCATACAACAGAGGTGCAGAGGTTGTTTCAAAATGATGTCATATGAAGTTATCCAATGGGCATTCACAGTACAAGCAGATACTGCGTAAGTAGAGTTGACTGGAATAAAAACAAGAGGCCCATGGGCCACATCGCTCACCTGAGCACATTGGCTAGGCAAAAGCACAAATCAGTTCAGTATTGAAAAGTTTACTGGGGGAGAGGGGGGGTTGAATTTTAAACTATTTGATGATGTTTCCATGTCAATATAACAAATGGCTTTGTTGTACTTGTGATAATTTTAAAAAAAATTTCCCCATATATTCCTTTGTAAAAATTTGATCCACCATTGTGACTCCTCCCTATCCCAAGGGTCATCATTTGAACAAACTTGAATCTACACTACCTGAGGGTGCTTCCATATCAATATGACTAAACGTAGCTTTTCATGAGAAGAAATATTTTTTCTATATGTTCTTATGTTAAACTTTCGATCCCCCACTGGGCCCCACCCTACCCCCAGGGGTCATCATTTGAACAAAATTGAATTAACATTACCTGAGGATGCTTCCATATCAAAAAGACTAAACATGATTTTCAGTTCTTGAGAAGAAGATATTTTCCTATATGTTCCTATGTAAAATTTTTGATCCTCCATTGTAGCCCAACCCTATCCCCAGGGGTCATGATTTGAACAAACTTGAATCTACACTACCTGAGGATGCTTCCATATCAAAATGACTAATCATGGCTTTGCAGTTCTTTAAAAGAAGATATTTTCCTATATATTTCTATGTAAAACTTTGATCCTCCATTGTGGCCCCGCCCTACCCCCGGGGGTCACGATTTGTACAAACTTGAATCTACACTACCTGAGGATGCTTCCATATAAATATGACTCATCAAGGCTTTGCTGTTCTTGAGAAGAAGATTTTTTAAGATTTTTCCTATATATTTCTAAGTAAAACATTGATCCTCCATTGTGGCCCCGCCCTACCCCGGGAGGTCATGATTTGAATAAATTTGAGTCTACACTATCTGAGGATGGCTCCATATAAATATGACTCATCATGGCTTTGCTGTTCCTGAGAAGAAGATTTTAAAAGATTTGTCTTATATATTTCTATGTAAAACTTTGATCCTCCATTGTGGCCCCGCTCTATCCCCGGGGGTCATGATTTGAACAAATTTGAATCTACACTACCTGAGGATGCTTCCACATAAATATGACTCATCATGGCTTTGTTGTTCTTGAGAAGAAGATTTTTAAAGATTTTTCCTATATATTTCTATGTAAAACTTTGATACTCCATTGTGGCCCTGCCCTACCCCCGGGGGTCATGATTTGAACAAATTTGAATCTACACTGCCTGAGGATGCTTCCATATAAATATGACTCATCGTGGCTTTGCTGTTCTTGAGAAGAAGATTTTTAAAGATTTTTCCTATATATTTCTATATAAAACTTTGATCCTCCATTGTGGCCCTGCCCTACCGCCCGGGGTCATGATTTCAAGAAACTTGAATCTACACTACCTGAGGATGCTTCCACATAAATATGACTCATCATGGCTTTCTTGTTCTTCTTAAGAAGAATTTTCAAGATTTTTCTTATATATTCCTATGTAAAACTTTGATCCTCCATTGTGGCCCCGCCCTACCCCGGGGGGTCATGATTTGAACAAACTTGAATCTACACTACCTGAGGATGATTCCACATGAGTTTCATCTTTCCTGGCCCTGCGGTTCTTGAGAAGAAGATTTTTTAAAGATGCTATTAATTTTTCACTAATTCTTTATTATCTCCTCTTGAAAGAGGGCGTGGCCCTTCATTTGAACAAACATGAATCCCCTTCACCCAAGGATACTTTGTGGCAAGTTGGTTGAAATTGGCCCAGTGGTTCTTGAAAAGAAGTCGAAAATGTTAAAAGTTTACAGAGAGATAGACGGACAGACAGACAGATGGACGCCGGACAAAAAGTGATCAGAAAAGCTCACTTGAGCCTTCGGCTCAGGTGAGCTAAAAATGTAAAAATCATAGTGAAAATTTGAAAGTAAAGACCTGCCTTGATCCACCCACCTCCGGGGGGAGGGGGGGGGGTAAATAAATTAAGAAATGAATGTAATATTTTTTTTTCTTTTACCGAAGTATCAAACGAAAATTTGGACAGAAAACGTCATCATTGCGCGTAGGATGAAAAAGTTTTCCATCCAAATTTTTGTTTGATACTTCGGTAAAAGAAAAAATATTAGGCTACATTCATTTCTTCGATGAAAAAGTCATGGAAAAGTAAATTTACAATTTAAAAGGGTTAATCTAAAATGCGAAATCATGTACGCGTACAATCACTTTCTCATAAAAAAAAATGTTTATGATCATGATGATTCCTTTTTTATCAAAAGTGCACTCCTATACTTACCTACCTACAGTGACTTTGTACAACTTTCTTTTCATCTACGCCTGGATGGACATGCAGAATTTTCTCGTTGAACAAAAACTTTAGGACATGTTCACTGGTAACAGGATTCTCAGATTTGCGTTAAAGTTATCGACTTTATCAGTGTAAAATAAAGTTACAGACCCCAAGCCCGGACTGAGGACTCTCCTTTTCACAGCGTTCTTGCGTCTATAGTTCTACTTTCACTTTGGAGACCAATGAAAAAAGTCCTTACAAAGGTTATCGAAATTAAGTCGAATATTACCCACAATGCAATTATTGAACATACATCACAAGATTTTGCATATACATCACAAGATTATTGAACATACATCACAAGATTATTGAACATACATCACAAGATTATTGAACATACATCACAAGATTATCGAATATACATCACAAGATTTTGAATATACATAACAAGATATTGCACATACATCACAAGATCATAGAACATACATCACAGGATTTTGAATATATATCACAAGATATTGAATATACATCACAAGCCATCACAAGATTTTGAATATACATCACAAGATTTTGAACATACATCACAAGATTTTGAATATACATCACAAGATTATTGAATAAAGCAACGCTTTACACGCAGTAATTCTCATCTCAAATTGAGAAACCTTCTTTTCTCGGACACAGTCGATAAGATAAATAAATTTTTCTCAATCAAAACTTTTGACTTTCCATGTACATGCAGAAATGTTCTAATTAAAAATTTCATAGGTCTCTGACGAGTGGATATGCGTGTGTTTAATCACCATGAACACCCCCCCCCCCCCCCCGTTTATTTTAATAAGCTTTAAAAAAAATATCGTGCTGGCAATTTTTAAATGCATATTAGAATAAAAACTGACTTTACAGACCGATTCGTGAGGAGATTTAACCGTCTAAATTTATTTCATATAAACACGCTATCCACATGTTAGGTGCCCATGAACATCTATGTGCAACATAGGTATTAAATGTTACTTTTTGTTTAAATTTAGGTAAAAAAAATTGAAATTTTATTTTCAGAAAATGTTCCGAATATTAGACTATCGTTTGAATAATGCAAACAAATAATCGACTAAGGAAAATAAATATTTTTACACATCCTAGTAATAAGGTAACTGCTTAAACGAGCTTCGTGTGTTGTTGGGATATATGTTCCAGGAATATTTAACTTAATCAAAAGATATGGTGGTTTTTCTTGCATAGAGGACTTTAAATTTGATGGTGTTAAACATGTCTAGCTCCATCTCTATGGCACGTCAAACGTTGCAATATTCAATGTTTTCCATTTATATTGTATAATTTTCTATTTATATCGTATAATTTTCCATTTGCATTGTATAATTGTTCATATGTATTGAATAATTTTCCATTTGGATTCTATAATTTTCCATTTGGATTCTATAATTTTTCATTTGGATTGTATAACATTTATTTGTATTGTATATTTTCCATTTGTGTTGTAAAAAAATCATTTGTATTGTATAATTTTTTATTTGCATTCTATATTTTCCATTTGCATTATATAATTTCTTATTTGTATTGTATAATTTTTTTTTATTTATATGCGATAATTTTTCATTTGTATTGTATCCGAGGCTTGTTTATTTATTTACTATTTATATACTAGAAAGGATTTCATTGGTGAAGTTTTAGTCTGGAGAGGAAGATGTTTCAGGTGCCCAACACAAACTTAGTCTGGTACCCTCCCACAACTCCGTTTGCGCACTCGCTACAAACACAAACTGGGCTCCTCTATTTGCGTGCATGCTAAGGGACGACCATTTGATTCTCGGGGGGGGGGGGGGGGGGGGGTTGAATCCGATTTTTTATTTTCATTCTCTCGCAGGAGAGAATATTTATTTCCGATATGACCGGAGACAAGAAGAAGGAAAAGAAGAAAACCTGCCCAAACCCGAAAACCCAGTTTCTTGCGGGATGGGGGTGGGGATATATACCACCACTCAAGGTCAAATTATTTATTTTCTCAGTCAACATTTTTAAGGACAGATTGATTATTTATTTGCCATCTGTCAGCGCTCCCTTTTCAGAATCAAATGACCGTATTCTAATGCACGCAAGTACATATGAGCCCAGTTTGTTTTGGGCACTTGGAACATCTCGCTCGTTTTCAACACGGTGCAGGCTAAAACTTGACCAATGAAATCCTTCGTAACGAAACAAATATGAACAATTCTCGGATACAATACAAATGAAAAATTATCGCATATAAATAAGAAATTTTGCAATATAAATAAGAAATTTTACAAGGCAAATGAAAAATTATACAATGCAAATGGAAAATTATACAATACAAATAAAAATTATACAAACAAAAATTATACAATACAAATGAAAAAGATCGAATATTGCAACGTTTGACATGCCATAGATCTCAAAAGTAAATGTATGTATGAAAATTACAATTTTAGTTAACCCTATCTTTTTCATGTAATTGAAATTAACAATCGATGTCGCAAATCTCATCATAGTTGCTGACCGCAAGGCTGTATTTTTTTTTCACAGTAGACAAATGCATTATCTATATAATGCTAGTAACAAAGAAATAGCTGACCACTGTGGGATTGAATTACATCCTTTATGAAGGATTTACAGAATAACAAGCAGGTAAAACATGTGTTCCTTGGTACACTCTAGATTGTTTTACTGTATTTAAATTACTAGTAAATCATCAATGTACGTTTAATGAAATGTGAAGATGAAAAAGAGTATTTATGCTCAAAATAGTCCATGGCCAAAAAAAGCATTGACCCCTGAAAACATCAGAGGTGGGATTAGGTGCTATGAAGAAGTTAGCATTCTCCCGTCAATCGATCACACTTGCAGTAAGTTTTTTGTCATGTAAAAAGTGCCCCTACATAAACACCGTGTATTGATTGTTATAGTCAATTACATATGCAACGATTTATTGTCTGTTATATTGCCTATTCGTAAAAATCTAGAGAAAATATTTATGTACTATAGAGATGTGGCTCTCAAGAACATCTTCAGTAATTTTAAAGCTAAAATCACATTAGTGTGACTGGCTTTAACAAGAAAGTTAAGGAGGCCGGGAGGTCAACAAATTAACCACAAATTAACCACCAGATTTAACTTAATTTTTTAGATATGATATCTTAAGCTGTCAACTATCATTTGGCAAAGAAAAATTTCAAAAATTTTAGTTTTAAAATTTGATCATTTTCTATATCTTCATATGGAGCTCTTCTATCTAAAGGAGATCAATATAGTCTAAAAATGGCCACAACCCCCCAGCCTCTTTAAGGTGTTATGCCAGTAATCTTCTCACAATTGTTGCATTAAAAATATTTGAGGTTTAAAAGTCTTCATAAATGGTTTCCTTGCTTAGCATCCTTTTTTGGATTTCTTTTTATCCGTGTTTTAGATTTAATTAGTGAGCCACTGCCGTAAAATTATAGTATCTGTACTGTAAAAATGCCTTCTAGTTATTGCACTTTTTCCTCACCTTGCCTAATTTTTCATCCTGAACTTTTTTGTATTTACTACTCCGAGATGAACGTTTTAATTACTTACAATTCATCAAAATACAATGTAAAAACATTTATATAAAGTCATTTGAAAACTATAGATACATGTGCATATCCAACATGCTGTATAACAGTCAATGCGACTTAAATTCCACTTATCCATTCTTTAAAAAACATCTCTAAAGCAAACATTTATCTTTTCCGTGAAATTTAATGTCAATAACTTTGTTGAACTTTTATTATTTTTTTCATGCAAATGTATCAGCACTAGAAATACGGAGAATCCTTTTTGAGCAAATTTTATCTTTTTAAAATATGGCTCCTTTTTATGCTTCAATATTGATGTGACTTAATAATTTATATTTAGCAAATTGAAGTTCATTATATATATATATATATATATATATATATATATATATATATATATATATATATATATATATATATATATATATATATATATATATATATATATGGACCGCTCTCTGACAAAACCGGGCTTAATGACATAAGCGTTGACGTTGAGAAAAACGTGTTTATTGTGACGTCAAATTTTGGAGTCTTAAACGCACATGTTCCTTTTTTCTCCCTTTCCGATTTCCATAGTTCAGTTTTATTTTCAGAGTGAAAGTAAATGAATACGTATGTTGATCGTCATATCGTGTGTAGAATACGTTTCTTTGCCATATTTAAAATATTTTCTTAGGATACCACCGATGTATATTCTAATATTATTTCATTGTATTCACTGTTACGTACATGCTTGAATCCTACATGTGCATTTCACAGACAATTTTACTTTGAATGTACACGATATACAAATGAATTTATTAAACTTTTGTTCAGTTATTTTCGCTAGTTTTAACATTCTAGTATAATGGATAATTAACCATACGCCGAAAAAAATAGAGTCAGTGTCAAAATTTCTATTTATACGTAAACCCGCCTCTATGAATGTAAAGTGCTTTGATCCACCAAACATCACATGCTGAAAAGCCATCTTTATTTATCTTGAGCCAGACTTCAAAGCGAGAGAAGGGATAAGCACAGAAAGAAGAATGGACGATGAATTATCAGTAAGTAATATAAGTATAAAATGTTTATACTTTGAAAGCTTCCACACATGAAAATTGACAATATTAAATGAGTTTGATTTTTTTATAATCTTCATGCGTTCTCGTAACATACAGCACCTGTTCTACGCAGCAGTTGTAGGTTGCTGAATCGAAATTAATTTTTTTTTCTGAAATTTTCATGTATGAAACTGCAGTTCGTGTTAAGATTTTCTCTCATTTTATTGCTTGCAGTTCTTCATGTAGACATTTTATATATTCACAAATCAGCAAATACTTTAAAAGCAAGTTCCACGTTTGCATTACTGTTTTTTTTTTTTTTTTTGTTTTTTTTTTTGTTTTTTTTTTTTTGTTTTTTTTTTTTGTACGTGTTTTAACGCCGGCGTTGTTGCTGGATTTTACGTTATATATAAAATTCCTGAATATTTCTCTAAAAGAATAATTAAATCAAATCACTATCTAAACACTTAACATTTTTCAATGTTATTCCAATGCGCGGATCTAGAGGGGTCGATCCGGACCCACCCACCCCCTCCCCCGAAATTTGTGACGTAATCAAATATAGATAGTAAACAAATTCAAAATGATCTTGGACCCTCTTCCTCTCCTAAACAACAAAGACACCTATTAAGATAGTAGGAAGAGTAATTCTTTTGAAGCTTAAGAATTGAAGGAAAGCGGTTCTGCCCCATCTCCGAACAACCCCTTTACGAAATAAGATTTTCACGTTTGAAAGTAGTGTACGTTTTTGTTTGTTTAGGTTTTTATCTTTTTACTCGTCATCAAATTTATGATCTAGATTAATTTTAACTGGGGTGCCCCCTCCCCCGGATCGTTGCTTGATTCCGATACATAATGGAGGGATACAGAGAGAGTGGGATACTTATTTACCACCTGAACTTGGCTGGAGTGTCGCTAGCCAAGAGTTTGTGATTCACAAATCATTGGCTAGCAAAGATGGACCAACCCCCTATTTTTTGTTCTTATGGGTGATTATTTTCCACAGCATTTACTATGGAACGCCATAGCTGCCTGAAGGTCATTTTCATTTTATATGAGGTGGTATAACCTTTATGTGAAGTGGTTAAGTCATTATATATAGTGGTAAAATCATTATATTCAATGAAAACTTTATTATATGCAGTGGTTTTATCTTTATATACAGTGATAAAATCATTATATACAGTGATAAAATCATTATATTCATTGATGACTTTATATATGCAGTGGTTTTATCATTATATTCAGTGGCAATGTCATTATATGTAGTGGTTAAATAATGTAATGAAGTGATAGTACCGTTACATTATGCTGTAAAATCATTATATGCAGTGGTTTTTCCATTATATACATTACTGATATCTTTCTGTGATGTGATGAATTCAATATATACAGTACAAACATAATTTGTGTGATAAAGCAATCATTACATTTTATGAAACCCGCTGCATGTGGAGTGCCAAGTTAATTTCATTCAGTGCGACACCTTTACATGAAGGGAAAAATCTATTATGTGCAGTACTAACATCATTATATTATATAGTAAAATTATTATATATATTCCTAAAATCATACTTTGCAGTGGTAACATCTTTATATGAGATGGTTAATTAATTATATGATGTTGTTAATTTGTTATATGATGTGGTCAATTCTTTTTATGCATTAGTCGTTTCATGTTATGCAGTGGTAACTTCTTTATCATCATCTAAACTGGTCCTCTTGCAAAAACATTTTTAAAAAATGCGCGGAGTTCCAGTTTAAAGAGTGTTTGAAAATAGGAAACCCGGGCCGTGGCAAATTAAAAGCCGTGACTATTCGAGATTTTTCAAATTTCTGATTTAAAATTTTCAGACTCTTTTTTTAGGCTAATGTGTTTTCGCTGTAAAAATTGTATTTAAATACTTGGTATTTTAGATTTTCTTTACGATTTTTGGTTTCAAGTAAAATTGGTAGGCAGTTTCAATTTTCTGATTTAATATTTTATCCATTGTGCTATAAGTACTTAGTATTTTAGATTTTTTTTTTTGACGATTGTTGATTTCCATGTTGGTAAAATGGGTAGACTGGGTTGGCGATATTTTATGTGTGTGTGTTTTTTTTTTTGACATATTTGATAAAAATCTAATAAACTTAAAAATTATTCCGATGTTAAACACTGTATTTTAAGTAAAAAAAAACTTTTTCTTTTTGATAGTTATTTCTTTATTTGAAAATGCTATTTTTATGCAAAATAAACATTTTCATTAAAAAAGGGATTATTAAACCAGATCCGATCATCCGGGAAGAACCTGGTGCAAACCACCATAAATCATTTCTAATTTCATAATATGCAAATGTGCACTGGTACATATGTCTATATGTTAGTAGATGGAAGGAAACTGGATTACGTTAAATATGTAATTTGTTTATAATTTTTTCGGGGGTGGGGTGGGGGTGGGGGGTGTTAAATTACTAATATCAACTATTTATAAGACTGTTTCTAAGACTTCAGAAAACCTTAAATCACATTGAAATGCTTAAAATAAAAATTGCTGCATGAAAACATTTCATTTTCAAGTTTTATCTTTGCCGTCGCCAACGTGGCACGGTGATTAGAGTGTCTGCTCTAAGAGACGCGGAATAAGGAGTCAATCCATACGTCACGGGTTCGAATCCGACAGTGGGATGTTGAAACCGGTCCTTCGTAAGAGACCGCATAAAGCCATAAACCGAGGTCCCGTTCCACAGTAGGTGTTGGCACGAAAAAAATCCCTCACTGCTCAATGGCCGTAAGTGTCGAGTATAGGACAAAATTTGCAGCTCTCCACTGGCAAATTGTGGCGTCTCCATATGAGTGAAAAATTCTCGAGAGGGACGTTAAACAGCAAACAACCAACCAAATTAAAATCATTGTAGCCTTTTTGAATAAAATGATAAAATTAAGAGTTATCCTTCAAGGCTGAGGATCGGATATCCTTAAACCAAGCAACTTATGCGTGATTAAAGTTTGACACAAGGCTTTGCATTAATAGTCCTATAATTACATGTATATGTGATAATTCTTTAATTAATTTATATTTTATCAAATGGCATGTAGATAATGAATAAGTATTTCGGATTTTTTATGTTTGACTTCCGGGAGATCAAATCCGATTTTAATGAACCATTGGCGTCGGAAGGAAATTGATAGTGGGGTGGCTAATTGAAATAGAAAAAAAAATCAAACCTGAAAAAAAACTTGACAAGCAAAAAAAAAAAAAAAAAGGGAAAATTGTTCTTTCTCCAAACCCGAAAGTCCTATTTTGGGGGTGTGGGTGGGTGGGTGGATGGGGGGGGGGGGGGGGGTTGGTCGAACATCTTTCAGTACCAAATTCTTTTAAACTTGTAGAAAGTGGGGGGGGGGGGGGAGGGGAGGCTAGACCTACGCCCGAATTTTCAATGCCTATATTATGTCTACCTTTGTAAAAAAAAAAGGGGGGGTGGGCAATAGCCCCCCCCCCCCACGGTTCCGACGCCTATGTGAACCGGTTTTTCTTAAACGTGTCATTTCACTCAAAAAATGCCTTTCAAAGAATGAATAATTTTTAACATCAGAATAATTTAAAAGTTTATAAGCTTTCTGTCAAATATGGCAAAAAAAAAAAAAAAAACAAACAAACAAACAAAACACGTAAAATGTCTACTTGATTGCCTACCCGATTTACCAACCTCACGGGCGGATTCAGAAAGGGCCTATGGGGCCCGCCGCCCCCCCCCCCCCCCCTTGTGTCCAAAATATACATAAGATTTAATAAATCAATTGTTTTTTGGTTTGGCTGTGGGCTACCTACCCCGACCAAAAACTTGTCGGGCCCCCCTTTTCAAGATTCCTGGATCCACCACTGAACTTGGAAATCAACAATCGCCAAGAAAATCTAAATTACTAAGTATTTTAAAATTAAATGCAATTTTTACAGCGAATACACATTAACCTATAAAAATGAGTCTTAAAATTTCAGCACAGTTGATAAAATCAGGAAGCTGTATAATAGAATCAGAAATTAGAAAAATCTCGAATAGTCCCGGCTTTTAATTTGCCACGGCCCGGGTTTCCTATTTTCAAACACTCTTTAAACTGGAACTCCGCGCATTTTTTTTAAATAAAAGGACCAGTTTAGATGATGATAAAGAAGTTACCACTGCATAACATGAAATGTCTAATGCATATAAAGATTTGAGCACATCATATAACAAATTAACAACATCATATAATTAATTAACCACCTCATATAAAGATGTTACTACTGCAAGTATGATTTAAGGAATATATATAATAATTTTACTATATAATTAACGATGTTAGTACTGCACATAATAGATTTTTCACTTCATGTAAAGGTGTCGCACTGAATGAAATTAACTTGGCACTCCACATGCAGCGGGTTTCATACAATGTAATGATTGCTTTATCACACAAATTATGTTTGTACTGTATATATTGAATTCATCACATCACAGAAAGATATCAGTAATGTATAAAATGGAAAAACCACTGCATATAATGATTTTACAACATAATGTATCGATATTATCACTTCATTACATTATTTAACCACTACATATAATGACATTGCCACTGTATATAATGATAAAACCACTGCATATAATAAAGTTTTCAATGAATATAATGATTTTATCACTGTATATAATGATAAAACCACTGCATATAATAAAGTTTTCATTGATTATAATGATTTTACCACTATATATAATGACTTCACCACTTCACATAAATGTTATTCCACCTCATATAATATGAAAATGACCTTCAGGCAGCTATGGCGTTCCATAATTTACAATTAGTAAAATAACTGTATATGACTATCATCAGTAACTAGAAACTAATACGAGTCTGTACAAGCATAGAAAACAAAAGTGTGTAAACAAATACGATTAAATAAAAAAAAATCAGTTTTTACAGTGTACTAATATTTGGGATAAATATAGCATCAATTTAAACTTTTAATTAGTTTAATATTCAATTAAATTTTGACATCTAAACAGTCATGTGTTTTTCCTAGTTTCGGTTTATGAATATCTGAAGATTGAAAAGTGCATGTCGTTTCAAGATATACAAAATCATGCAGGAAAAGCTGGCAAAAGGAGAAATTCTACCAAGACAAATTAAAAGCAAAGATGTTCACCTTAAATGTGTCTTCGAGATGATTGATTTGATTTTAATAGAGCATATTTTGAAAAGTATCTCAACTTAAACTCCGTCCGAATGGGGGGTTGGGGGTTGGGGGGGGGGGGGTTAACTATAAGTTCATGTCCTTTATCCACTATTCAGGTGTCTGTGGGAAGTACATTACTTAGTTTGTGGTTTGTATTGAAAATAAGTAATTATTATAAGCATATATTAAATATTTTATTGAATTTTACACAAACTTCCAGTGCTCATGGAGAGATATGACCTAAAATTGCATAGTAAGAAAAAGAATCGTCCTTCATGCTGTACTATATATAATATCCATAAGAACTGGGGAAGGAGAGGGGGCAATATTTTTACCATTATATACTTAACAATATTTTTACCATTACATACTTAACAATAGAAAACAAAGCTTATTAAAAGTTTTACCCCTCAAAAAATACTTTACAAAAGAATATACATGTAAAGCTAAGTTACGGTTGTTCCCTTTTCAAAAGTAAATTAACTTTTTTGGTTTTTTTGTTAACATTTCCTTTTAGGCTGAACCCCCCACCCCCACCCCACCCTTTCAACTAAAATTAGCCCTACAGCCTCTGCATATTAAGTTAAGTCTACTTTAATCTTATTTCGTTAAACTTACAATAACATTTTCAAAAATAGATGTAGCAAGTTAAATTTATGCCTGTTAGTTATTTATTAACTCGGCAAAAATCATTTAAATAGAGTTCTGGTTTATTTACAGGAGCTTGGCAGTTTCAGCGGTGAACACTTCTCCCGTACACCATGTAATAATGCAGTTACATCACAAAAACTGATTTAACCGATATCAATGAGTTAAACCTCATTATGTTCTCCAAATGCGGAAACTCTATTTCTTGACTCTTTGCAAAATCCAGATCTTTGGGTTTCGAGAAGACGATATCCTAAAGCAATTTTTTTTTAAATTTCTTAACATGAAACTATAGTGTGTAAAGGTACAAATACTCATGGGCCAGATTCAATACTTTGAACTAGCTAGTCGTTTTCTCAATACAGAACTTACAATTCATACGGATAATTCAACCGCCAAAACAAGAAACAGTTTATGATTGGAATTGTATTTTATGTGGCATATTATGACGGGACAGCAGTACAAATCAGTATATATGATGCAAGTTCAACGTCAAACACTTTGCAGCTGGTGGATTTGTTTTAATCAAAAAACTTTAGAGACCAACCCCATTGATCAGCTTCAAACAATCGCGGACAATATTTCAGTCGCAATCTCGGCTCCCCAGTACCCTGCATGGCAGTGGCTGGAATGGAAGATTTTCCTAAGCCTCTAAGGGGAATACAAAAGTACCACTGATTTCAAAGTACAGAGCTTGGTGTTGTGTCCGTAGAAGAATAAGTTTCATTAGCAGAAGTGAGGATCAGCAAATTAAAAGACAAGAAATCGTAACAAGGATAGGCCAGTTATTTTGTATCCCATTGGTCTCCCTGACTCTCGCGAGCATTTACCTGGTCATAAATTTCCCATCGGGCCTGTCAGCCGCTTGAATAACGTACATATAATGACACAGCATTGTTTTCTATTTAGTTTCCTGTTTCTTTTTTATCATAATTATTTTCTGTTATTTTCAACGATATTTATTGAAAGCGAGTATAGTCTACCTTTATGAAATTAAATTGATATACATAAACGTATTTATTGTAGTCATTTAATGTGCAACATGTACAGATACACACACTTAATAATTTAATTAATGTCCTTAGTGATATTTTTATTCAAAATGTGTAAGGATAAAGTTAGGTTAAAATTCTATTTAATCAAATTATTTTTAATCTCTGTTTCTAAGACGTAATTTTTTTTTAAAAAGGATGACGTTATTGAATAACGTCAATGACGTTATTGTTTCATTACAACATGTTGTTTTAAAACACGTATATTTTTAAAACTATAGCAAATTAAATCCTAAAATTTTGACTGTGTGTCCTAAATTTGTTGTAGATTTGAAATATTTGACAAAGTCAATTTCGAGAATTTTGTCATTAAGACCCCTTTTCCCAGAGAACGGTCCATATATATATATATATATATATATATATATATATATATATATATATATATATATATATATATATATAGAATCTCCCATGATTTGTAGTTGGATATGATTTTTATCCAACGAGTTGTGTGTTTTTTATCCCCGAGCCTTGGCGAGGGGATAAAAACACACAACGAGTTGGATAAAAGTCATATCCAACTACAAATCATGGGAGATTCTTTTTATCCCATGTTTAATACTTCACAACCAATGTTTTACACTGTTTTATATAGGACTCCACTTTATTTTACTTCATCGCGCTAACGCAAAAACCATTGTGACGTCACAACTGTGGATTATGAAAAAATTATCCAATGAGTCATATCCACGGGATAAAGGGGTAAACATGGGATAAATATGTATGTATGTATGTATGTATGTATGTATGTATGTATGTATGTATGTATGTATGTATGTATTATTAAAAATGTTAACGTTTTTGGGGACCAATCGGGGTTTCCACTGCACCATACTTCGCGCATCAAAGTAAAATAAAGTGTATTAATTACTCATCTAAAGCAACTTTTTCACATTATTGATAATTTTTAACGAAATGAAGAATTCGTAGAATTCAAAGGTTTTTCTAAAGAAATAACTTTATACAGAATTAGACAAAAAAGTATGCTTAAAAATATGGCACATGCAACAAGTGCATCTTTTGACATTTCTTTGCTTTTGTACTCCATCCGTATTATTTCATTTCTCTCAAGAAAAGGATCACAAATCTGAAATTTTATAATATGGTTTATTAAAAAAAATGAAAAAAAGCTTTTTCGTGTTATAAAAACAATTAAAGACTAATTAAATGAAAAAATGTAAAGTTTGAGGTGCATAAAGCTAACTCAACGTGTAAAACATTGTATTTATAGAATATATAGCGAAAACGAACAGTATTCAAGCTCAAAAGTCCACGATAAAATCAATAAAATCAGGAGCAGAGTTAAGCAGGGACATCTAAAACATCAAGAGATTGGATCAGGTGCCATGGAGGAGTGAGCATCCCCTGTCGACCGGTTACACCCGCCGTGTGCTCTTTGGCATGATCGGGAAATAACGGAAAAATCCATCGACAGTTTAGTGTGTAAATAATGGCCTAACAATTGCTATGAAAAACGTCAGACAGCATAAGACTTAAGGTAGTCCGATCCTCAGGTTCCGAAAATCAGCTTATAAGTAATTGAAAATGCTCACAAAAATGTCTCTGATTTCTAATAGTAAGGGGAATTTACTCATGGAATTTCTTCAAAGTTCATTGTTACAGTTAATCATATTATATAGGGAAAATTATCAAATCTCAAATATATTTTCAAGAAATGCGAATAAAAATACCAGCTATGCATTTTCTAATTGAAAATTGATCAACAAATATAATTTAGGATAGAAAAATATAGGTATCCAGGCATTTGGAGAAAATTGAAACTTGTTTATGCTTAATATACAGTATTTTAGTTCCTCTTTTTACTTCAATTGTCATATAATACATAGTGTAAAAAGCTTGTGTTATAATTGCTAGACATGACATATCACGTCCAATTTTATATCATGCTAATAAGCAGTCGTATCTAATGATAGACTAAAGGAAATTCAATTTCTCTAAAAATGAATTCATTTTTTTTTCTTTTATGGGGTACAAATGTTAGCTTTTTACAAGATCGTTTTTAAGACTTCAAAGAACCTTGAATCATATTCAGATGCATAAAATGAAAATTGTTGCACGAAAAGATCCCAATTTCAAGCTTCATCTTGAGACTTTTTAAATAAAATAATACATTTAAAACTTATCCTTCCTGACTGAGGATTAGATATCCTTAATGATATATTGTCTTTGCTGACAAGGTCATTGTATCGATCATAGAACTTACAAAATGATGACTTTAAACGAGGCTGTTGAAATTTTGGTTTCATCAACTTGTTTGTAAAAATTTTTTTTCGCTTTAGAAATTGTTCAAACGTAGAGCATGCTTTTACCTATCGAATCTATTGAGAGATATAAACTTATTTCATCAAATATTTCTTTTTTGATAACATAGAAACGTAGAACCTGAATCTAAAGCTTCCGATATGTCGATATTGTATGTCAATTCTAAATTCTTTCGTAGAGGTAAAATACAATCCTTCTTGTCTAAACAAATAAATATATGCACTGAAATAAATGAAGACATTTTGTGTCCTAACTCTGACATGAGTAAAATTATCTTACTTACGATATGCAAAAAATTTAAAATCTCTTCTTTTGTTCTTCCTGACCATAAAGATCTTCTGGTGCAATTCACACATTCCAGAATTTTTTCGGGATTGATTTTGAGAGCATTGCAAAAGGTATTTTTTAATTTTTTCAGTTCTTTCTCACTTAGATTGCATTCATCCATTTTTGTAAGTACTACAGCTATTGGTATCACTGAAAAGCAATTAACAAAATTAATCGCAAAATTGCTTACATAGGGTTTAAGGAAAAGGAAGCTTGTTTCATTGTCAGCTAAGCATTATCAATGAAACATTTTCGAAACGTTTATGTGGATAATACAAAAGATATGAAAATCATATTCCATGATCTGACTTAAAATAATTTGCAATTGAAAATATCGTAAGTAGATAAACCGCTGAATTTCATACCTCTGCCTTGATATTCATCTATTGCAGCTCTTTTAATGGTTTCCAGTATTTTGTCAGGAGACTTTCCCTTCTTTGGAGCCCAGACAAAGACCATAAGATCTACAAGAGGACCTTGTCCTTTTGGTTGATTTTGTAACTCTTTTACTTTTGCACTTCCTCTACGAAAGTCAGTTAGCAAAGTATTTGGTTTCACTTTACCGTCAATAATGCAGGGTAATAGTTCGTCAAGATTAGCCGTGTCGTCTCGATCGATACCGATCATATCCACAAATGTTGGATAAAGGTGCAAAGGCGACTCCCTGCTACGTAAATATTTGTCTGGAGCAATCCTGAGAAAATACGATACTGCCACAATTATAATTTTATTTTTCAATTAGTTATTCTTCATCATTATTATTAATAATATCTCACCTTGGTTACGTTAAAAAAGTTATGAAAACTAGACCCGAACAATTTCCTTCATTACACAAAAAATTAAGTTCGTAGGAATCTAGGGGCACGGGTTGTCCTTCCTAATAATGCCGGTATTTACTTTACAGTAGAAAACAAAATAATGTAATTTACAGTTGGGCACTTTCTATAAATCTACTAGTATTTACTATACCATAGAAAACAAAGCTAATTTTCGGATGTGCCTCTCTTTATTACATGTATAATGTCAGATAACTCTCTCTTCTCTTTTCTGCCTGTTTAAAATATCTCTGTAAGGTTCCGGGGCCAGTTAGTTATTTAACATCGATTTTACTCATGTTTCAGGGTTCTCCGTCATTTGAAATTTTACTGTGTTGCAGACTTTACGCGAAGCACTAATATTCGCTGTAATTTTGCGATCAAATTATAATTCCATTATAAATTTAATATAATCTTTAAAAATGCAACAAGTATGATACGGTTTCATGGATGTGTGAGAACAAATGATCTGGCTTTTTCCTTCATGCATAAAATCATGCAAGAGTCTAGAAAATAATTGATAATTGATAAATTAAATGCACGCTAAAGCAAGACAATGCGCCATAATGTTCCGACATAGTCAAACAGCTCATGGAGAACCCTGTGTTCTAATGACAGAGTTCTCCATTAGTTAGTTTAAGTTTTGATCAATTTGTATTACTTCAGCAACTTATATGAAAATAGTAGAAATGTTCAAATCAATATTGATCCACTGCTCTGCTTTCCCCTACTGAGCATCTAAACCATCATTGTCGCCATGCACGATCTGTTAGTGCAATATCAAATACAAGTTGATTATAATGCGTAAGTTATTGTATAAAACCAGATCATGGTCAATGCATGGTAATGCCTTTTGTGAACACACAAAGAAAGAAATATGACCTTTCAGTTTAAACTGAAAAGCGGCTTTCAGTGCCGTTTCACTGGCCAATCAGTCTCTAAAGGGCAAATACATTTCAGTGACTGTTCAGCTACATACACTTTTCAGCCATAATTCAGGAACATTTAAGTCACAATTCAGCGGGCTACTTCTTTATTATGTTCCCCAAACGAAGTTTGGGAACATATTGTTTTTACTCTGTTTCTTATTATTATTATTATTATTATTATTATTATTATTCTTTTTTTCTACTTTCTTCTCCGGTACTTTTTTGTCCGCGAGTGTTCTCATAGAACCACTCATCCGATTGACATGAAACCTTTTTAGGGTTAATAGGCATGTTGTGTAGGTGTTCGGAACGAAGGTCATTTTGCGCGCACATGCATGCACGTGCGCGCGCGTGCAATGAGTGAAATGACTGATATACTTGATGAAGCCGTAACTTTGATATTTCTTGATGAATTGCTTTGAAACTCAAAATATAAAGATACATTAGTAGTCTAGACAAGATAACATGGTCAAATTAGCGTGAACTCACGCGCATGCACGTGCGCTCTTCTCTGATTGGCTGATACAAAAATCTCAATAATTTCCTTGTTTTTTGACAAAATACTTTGAAATTTAGAATATAAGTATATATTATAAGGTGTTACAACATGTTATGTAGGAAATTTCTTGAAAACAAGCGCATGCAGGTGTGCTGCAATCTGATTGGTTGAAACTTTAAATGTCTATAACTCCCTTGGTTTTCAACAAAACAGGATGAAATTTATGACATGGATAGGCACATAGAGCTCCTACATTATAATACTATCAAAATTGAATGCAAGGACCTGCATGTGCGTATGCTGAATTCTGATTGGCTAATACTTAAAGGGTTACATCTCTCTTATTTTTCAATGAAATTCTTTAATATTTAAAACAACTGTATGTATTGTGAGACACTATAAGAAAATTAAAGTGAAAAATGTAGAAAACATGTGCAAGCACATGCGCTGAAATTTGATTGGCTAATACCCATATGGCTATATCGGAGTAGTTTTCCAATGAAATACCCTTAAAAATAAAGTGTCCATCTATATTACAAAAGTATTCTCTAATTTATTTAAGCTTGTAGAAAATGGGGCATCATAAGGGATTTGGGGAGCCGTTTGGGGAACATCTGTAACGGTTCCCGTTACAATTAGCACTAGTTTTTTATTGTCAACTACATGTAAAACTTTAAATTGTGATTATAGACGATAAAAAATGAGAAACAAGATAAAGAACCTCAGTCTGTGAAATCATTTTAATTCGTGGTGGGTTAATGTTCGTGGGTAGCAAAATTTGTAGTTTGTGGGGACATAATTTTGTGAGTACATGTATGGCAAAAAATGAATAAACAAATATACAAAATAATTGTTCGTGGGGATGTAAATTTTAGATAAGAGTAACCGAAGAAACCACGAACATTGGTCCCCACGAACAATGATGATTCCACAGTAGTCCTATGTTTCTCAATTACTTGAAATTAAAAGCGTATTATGTTCCTCATGATCATAGTTTATAAATTTTGTGCTTTTATTGCAGAAATACGAGGTAATTTAAACGTTATTGATTAAAATAAAAACCACCCAGTAAAAATCCAAGTAAATAAGATAGCAATCATGCTACGTCACTGGCGGCAATGACTGATCAGCTGTGTAAGCTGTATACGTCACTCTAACTAAGATATACGCGATATAAACTAAGATCGACAAGCATTGATTTTGTCTGGATGAATTGAAGTTGGATATTCAATCTTTCATGTTTGAACTGTCAGCAAGTAAAAAATCCGGAAAATCTTTGGTGATGAGAGCGAAGAAGACGAGGCAAAGACTAAGAAATTCGCCTTTACAACATAATCGTATAATTTGTCATCTTTTCACAGTTATTAAACAAGTTTACTCACAAATTTAAAATTACAGCACTTTGTTTATTCACTTTATTTAATAATCTTAAATAAAATCATAATGTAAATGAGTGACTGAATCATCATTGAATTCAGAAGGGGGTCTATAGTTTAAATAGGTGACGGGATAATTACTATTTAATCTTTTTTCAGAATTTTCATTATCCCGCATTTGTCGTTGAAAACTGCATTAAAAGTATACAGTTTCTGATATCTCTATCACTGAATTATCACTGAATACGGCGTTATGCGTATATATGACGTTATAGCAGTAGAGCACCGAAATCCGTTTGAAATACGCATAACGCCGTATTTAGCAATTTTCTCTTTAAATATGCTTACATGTACAAGAACCTTTATTTTATTCAGTATTTCAATAAACAAGATTGTAGAATATATATGTCATAAAAGGTTACGGATTTTCTTTTCAAAAACATTGGATAAATCCTTTCAAAATTACAATTCAAATGTGGTTTCATAACAATCAAAATAATTTTAGAATTTCTATTTTGCTCCAAAGAAATAAGTTTAGAAAAAGAAAATTATTCAAATAATAATGTAGAATGATGCAATATTTGCTGCAAAATTTAATTAACTGACAAAAAATTTCCCTTTTTCTCTCTCTAATTTTTTTTAAGTCCGTGAAAGATAATTCACAAACTTTTAAAATTTAAAAAGTTGTTAAATGAATGAATAGTTAGACAAACGTGGGAAAAAAATAGACGATATCGGTAAAATAGATTTTATGCAAGAAATACTTGGGTATTTTAGCCTGATTCTTTTAATTCTAACGTCAATTAAAAGTCTCCGTCACACGCTTTATGTAAAGACTCGGATAGCAAAGGTTCACTCCAATTTTACATATCGTATTAAACCCAGTTTCTAATACTGTTTTTGGCGCGAAAAAAGAATGAAATGGTTGGTCTAACTAGATAAATTTAATGTCATTTTAGTAAAAAAAAATAAAAATGTTCTGTAAAAAAAAAAACTAAGATTGATTGATTGATTGTATATTGTTTTACGTCCCATTCGAGAATTTTTCACTCATATAGAGACGTCACCATATACCGGTGAAGGGCTTCAAATTTTGACCTTTACTCGGCACTCAGGGCCATTGAGCAGTGAGGGATCTTTATCGTGCCAACGCCTGCCGTGACACGGGGCCTCGGTTTTTAAGGTCTCAACCGAAAGACCCGCAACTTTCACTCCAAAGTGCCGATCGCATGGCGAAGGAACAGTTGCTACCTATTTTTTATCGACTTGGGTCTGTCGCGGCCGAGATTCGAACTCACGACCTCCCGATCACGGAGCGAGCGCTCTACCGACTGAGCTACCGTGAACGGTAAAAAACTAAGAATATAATTCAATAAAAAAGAAACAACTGAAAATTACCTGAAAGGCCACTAAAATGAATCTGCAATCAGTCGACTGAATGAAATAGGAAGATAATGAGCTCTATTCAAGCTAAACAGTTCATTTAAATAATACAAATGGGAGCTAAGCAAACACGGACCACTAAAACGTCAGAGGATGGATCAGATGGAATGGAATGGAAGAGTAAGCATTTCCTGCCAAACGGTCACAACCGCCGTGTGTTCTTTGTCATTATGTGGAAATCGGAAATCCCCGTAAACAAGTCAGTGTATACGTAATAGTCTAATAATTGGAATGAAAAACGTACATGTAAGACAGCATTCGACTTATGATAGATTGTACTGACAAGGTCATTTTTTCGACCATAGAACTTCCAAAGTGGTGTCTACAAACAAGTCTGTTGATATCCTTGATTTATCAATTTGTTCGTCAATAGTGTTTCTTTTTAGAAATTGTTGGTACGTAGATAATGTTCTTGCCTATTGTATCAATTGGGAGATATGAAACCAATATGCAGGTGATAAGGGTATATTTCTACATAAGTAAGGAAAGTTGACGAGATTTTGATGTATCTTTAATTTCAAGTTCACTGGGATATATCGAATCGAAAACTAAAACTAATAAGTGAAGTTGGTAACTAAAAGACCTCAAAAAAATGTTACTGACACTTTCAGTGATTTTTTCTTGTCCTTTCAATGGCCTCTCAGTTACGTCGACTGAATGGTGTTACTTCCTCCTGTGACTATAGTAGTTTTTGAACAGCTGTTAGAAGAGATTGCATGAATGTTTATGTTTTAAGCTTAATTCATATTCTGAAATATTAAAGAAATGAAGTTCACATTTTTCATGAACATTGCAAAATAACCTACGAGATCGAGAAATTTTTATTTGAAATATAAAATCTGAGGCGTTAACCGACAGGCTTTTATATTTCAAACAATATTTCGAGACCGAGGAAGGTATCCCACATTATTTTTTAGTTCTATTCTTCTAACAGCTCAAAAATATGGCTGATCGTTTCCTATATAGAGAAACGAATTAGGTCGCCATGTCGTAATTAGCCTGTTGAATTTAACATGCACCAAGGGGTCGAATTGTTTGTTTACTGCAGTGGAATGCAGACGACTTGGGCTTTATATGATTGCTTTTAAGTAAAATCACGAAATGTAAATGATGGGGGACGGTCTATGGAATAGCCCCATTTAGCTGTAAAAATTCATTTTGACATTTTCTAGCTGTTTTTGGCAATGCACACTGTTTAGACTACATTGTTCTGGTCTTAATAAGTATTAGATTCTAAAGTCATACATTAATTTCACCTGTAACAAGTTTGATATGTGTTTCGGAACTGATATTGTTTTGATGACGTTTGTGATTCATTGGCGAATAATGTCCGCGGCAATTCTTTGGTCTCTGCAATAACTGTTGAGAATTTACTGTGTAAATATCTAGGATCTGTAATATTTTGTACTATTCAATAAAAATATGAATCTCTCGTAAATTTTGACATTTTGATATGTTCCCTTTTGAAACCAGGCGGTAGAATGTTGTGTTTCTTACATATATAATGCACAATTTCACACATTATAACTTAAACAAAACGACTTTTTGAAGTGCAGAAAAAAGCATTACCCCATACAATCTTATTACAGATATCATTCTATTTGAAAAAAAAATTAAGAAAAAGATACCTTTAAAAGCTTACCGTAGATTTCCATCCAAAATCTTACATATACACTGATGTCAGTGTATGTTAAAATTCACCTAAAATATTTCTCTATTGTAGTTCTGTTTTTATACAAGAAAACTAACCGGTCCCCTTACTATTGAACTCAATTGAACTCGCATACAGCGAAAAAAAAACATCCATTTACATGTCACATGTATTTACACATGATATTTAACTTTTCAAAATGTACAAATACATCTAAGTTTTTTATTTACAGTTAAATGATATTCACCTGAAATAATTTGCAGATGATGTGCAATAGAATGAAGTACTTACACTTTCAAAACAGTCGTCTTATTGCTTCCAATGCTGGTCTGTGCTATTTCGCAGTACTCGAAGTATTTTCCAGTGATTGCCGTTAAGACCGAATTTATGAACGAAGATTTGCCAGCTCCATACTCTCCGACGATTAAAACCACTTTTGAATTTTCCCTCAATATTAAAATATCCTCCAACTTTCCAAGTGCCTTGCAAATGTTTCTCCTTCTCCTAAACAAAAATTATATATATATATATATATATATATATATATATATATATATATATATATATATATATATATATATATATATATATATATATAAATATATATATATAAATACATCGTATTTCATTGCATCCATACTTTAATCCTTTCTAAATTCCAACATTTCATATCTCCGAACAATGAAGTATATTTATTATTATTATTTATACCTTTGGAAAGAAAACAGATCCAAATGTAAAAAAAAATAGAAAATTTAGTGTTTAAAGGTCATAGAAATGGACAGCAATTCTTAAAAATGTTAAAGACTATGTCGAAATAAAATCAAAGAAAAAACTGCATCGAAGTCTATCGATTATTAACGGAGTTATCGTCCTTTGAAAATGTCTATTTTAACGGTTTTGAAAATCTAATCAAGAGAGAATCGAAACGATCGATAACGAAGCGGTACCAGTATGAATAAGTTTGTAAACTGATACCCTTTTCAGTTAGCGGCAGGAATTTCACTTCTAGATAGCCAAATATATTGATCGTGAAAAACAAGACAATATAAATTTTTATAACTTTAATACGGAAATTTTATAAGGATGCATGTACTTCCACACTCAAGTTCAAATGTATTAATTTAAATATCCCATGCAGGGTATACATTTCTTGTGATTTAGAGTGATTTTACTTTTACCAAACTATTTTAACAAATTAACGTAAACTTATGCCCTACTACCCCCTCCTTTTGAAAGAGTTGTCTTCTATAAATGTGTTGCATAATCATCATCATAATGGACTATGAATGAAGCTATTGATTTATATATCATTGGTGGTATAATGAAACAAATTAAAAAAATATTATAATAGAGATTAATACCACGCACTTAGATTTATAGTGATTGTAGACTTATAAAAATTTAGATCAAATGCCCAGCTACGAACCTTAAAGCTTATCACATGTGTTATGATATATCATAATGAATATTGAGAAAGATTGAGATTCCAAACTATTTTGTTTGCTTTATGTTTTACTTTAAACGACCCCTCCCCCCTTCTCATCTGAAATCGATCGGCGACGTACGATTCAGTATTTAAATTATCATTCAGTTAAAAATAAACAGGAAGACACTCATAATTATATTTATCTGTTGTTTATGTTAATAGTGTTTCGTAAAATCTTTTTTATAGAAGGATAATTGTACAGTGGAAATTTCAACATGTATTTATCTCTCTCTCTCTTTCTGTCTCTCTCTTTCTCTCTCTCTCTCTCTCTCTCTCTCTCTCTCTCTCTCTCTCTCTCTCTCTCTCTCTCTCTCTCTCTCTCTCTCTCTCTGACGTGAATTATTCGTACTTTTCAGAGCTAAATTACATCCATCCATTCAATTTTTCTTTCATTCTTTTAACAATATCTTTTATAAATATTATACAACGTGTACATGTAAATGCTTATGCAAGCAAAAGAAAAAAAAGGGGAAAAAAACTTACAGTAAAGTTTATAAAAATGTTTTTTTTTTAAATTGTCTGTATTCCGTGAAGGTCGTTTTTTTTCTTCGGACAAGTATAGAACTTTATAATGGTTAAAATAAATTCAAGGAAAAAAAATAGGATTTAGAAAGCAATTATGAAAACCGTTGATTTGCGATTAATTATTATAATTTTATTAAGGGTTAAACAAATGCTTTTAGGTTATCGTAGTATCGTAACTTTTCGTAACTAGAGACACACAAATATAAAATATTTTCCACAAAACTAATTACAAACTTATCTTGAAACTAATACTACCGTCCCCTTTAAACTATTGTTTGTAAAAGTCGCTACAAAGAAAAGAACAGTTCAAAACACCAGCGTAACATCCAGGTTTTCGTAGCATTCTAAATGTTCATGTAGTGACGTCACAGTGGCCAAAGACCTGAAACCGCTCGATTCAGAAAATTGCTCGAATATGAAATGGAGTTTTTACCCAATATTTCCCTAAATTGATCATCGATTTTGATGTGTTTTCCCCTTTTCCATTACCTTTTAATTATTTACGAGAATTCATTTCACTTGTCATAGGGTATTTTTTTTTTTACATCTTGTATCCTTGATGTCTGGACAATGTTCAAACCAAACCATAAATAACCACTTTTAAACATGTCATTATTTCTTTTGACATTGATGCATTAAATATTTTTTTAATGACGTTATTTATTTATTTTTTTCAAATCATATTTCATTTACTGAAACAAGATAACGTGGGGTAATGACATCCGCAGATGCCCCTATAATTACCCTCACTAGGGGTTCCCTAGATTGGATAGCAAAATATTTATACAATATATGTGAATATAATAATGTAGAAGATATTGTTTTTCTTGAAAAATATTAAAGCAATTTTTGAATTAGTAATGTCATAAAATGTATAGTGACATAATATTAATGCAAGCAGAGAGGTAATTTTATATCTATCTATCTATCTATCTATCTATCTATCTATCTATCTATCTATCTATCTATCTATCTATCTATATATATATATATATATATATATATATATATATATATATATATATATATATATATATATATATATATATATATATATATATATATATATATATATATATATAGTAAGGAAAACACACACAAAGTACTGTCCACCACACCCCATAACAACATTTAAAGAGGACCAGGTAACACTCTGATACTAAGACTATATATTAAATTTTTTATAAATTAAAATATATATGCATGCATTAATAATGAAAAAATATATGGAACCATTATTACATGTTTAATGCCAAAGATCTAACAATATGAAAATTACATATAATGCTTCGAGATCGTTTGGTCACTAGATAGAATTTTTTGATAGCAATTTTCAAAAAAAAAAAACAAAAATCAGCATGTGTTTAGTTGTAATATTATTTTTCAGGATTCAACATTTCATTTTACATTAATGTGTCTCTTTCTGAAGTCGTAAATATGTTTTAAAGCAAGGGTCCTCTTTTTTCAGCTCCAAGTGTTTTCAATTGGTTTTAATCATAGGAATGTTTTGTGTAATGTTATTTTTAAACCAATGACCTTTTTAAATCGCTCAAAGGAGCTCTAAAATGGGCACAATAATGTTCATTATCTTCGTCAGTTTTTTTTTTTTTTTTTTTTTTTTTTTTTTGTTTTTTGTTTTTTGTTTTTTGTTTTTTGTTTTTTTTTTTTTTTTTTTTTTTTTTTTTTTTTTTTTTGTTTTTTCAGAAGTTCAGGTATTTAGAGAATTTTCAACAATGTCTGTTTAATATTTTTCAGTACATTTTTTAATTTGTATTTCAAAAGATATTGGCACAGCGCAACAACTCAAAAAGCACAAAAGTTTCTCGAACATGATACAGTTTCTTCGAATTCACATCCTTAGCCTGATTTAAACCCAAATGAAACACTTCATATTGAAAAAAGAAGAACCTTGCTCAAAACATGTCAACCCAATGCATAAAAGAAAATACGTGGAAGGCATTCCAGCAGAGGTTATACTCAGATCTAAAAGTGTTGTGTGAAAAGTTAACTCACAGCATACTTAGTAGCTTTAAGGTTGCTTTGTTGCAACATGTACATACTTTTGATTATTTGGATATGGTATGCTGCCGGTGTCTTCAATTTTTCTCTTTCTTCCTAAAGAACATATACGTGTTTTAGTTTTCAAAACTTCTCCGTCAAAATTAAACTGTATATGGATGGTTTATTTCAAATTTGATACAAATAATTTTACCTTGTTCTAGATCATTTAATCTCCTTTCAATATTTTCAATGCGATCTATATCACAACTGAAAACTTTCTGAATCTGTGCTACGTAATTTACATCGATGAAGTGTGGAGCGGTGTGACCTTGCATACGTTGACAGATTGCAATAAAATCAGATTTCACCTCTTCTAATTCACTCTCAGTAATTTCCTCTTTGATTTTTCAATTTTATGAAAATATTTATTCCGAATAAATGTTATTCGTTTCACATCGTCACAAGTTAATCTGTGTTCCTTATCCGGCATTGCAGGATCATCCCAGCTTGTTGTTGGGCCGTCCATACGAATGTCATCGCGGAGATTTCGAAATATTTTGTAAAGTAAAGAAATGTCAAATTTTCGGTAGTCTACAGTTTGCAAAATTTTCTGTTGTTCCTTGTTAATGTGCTTTTTAATTTTGTTTGTTTTCTGAATAAGATCAGTTGGCTGTATTTTCGTCTCCAGCAAATCCTGAAACGGTCTGGCCATCTCTTCTATAGCTAAGATAATTCTCAATTTGCGCTCTTGGTGTCTGGTGATCATATCGAACGGCTATCTTCAATTTTTATTCCATCTGCTGAAATACGTGTTAAAAAGAATATAATCACTAATCATTTTGGGAAGACAGGCGAACTGACAACTTAACAGTTATAGAAAAAAGCAAATATGTAAAATAGAATACATGTACTAGGATTTCAGTATGTATTTAATTTGCATTTATAACATTCTGTATAGCACGAACGATTACAGGTCTTCATCAAGAACATTTTAAAGTATCTGGTATTTCAGGAATGAATAGTTATCATATCGAACGGCTATCTTCAATTTTTATTCCATCTGCTGAAATACGTGTTAAAAAGAATATAATCACTAATCATTTTGGGAAGACAGGCGAACTGACAACTTAACAGTTATAGAAAAAAGCAAATATGTAAAATAGAATACATGTACTAGGATTTCAGTATGTATTTAATTTGCATTTATAACATTCTGTATAGCACGAACGATTACAGGTCTTCATCAAGAACATTTTAAAGTATCTGGTATGTCAGGAATGAATAGTTATCATATCGAACGGCTATCTTCAATTTTTATTCCATCTGCTGAAATACGTGTTAAAAAGAATATAATCACTAATCATTTTGGGAAGACAGGCGAACTGACAACTTAACAGTTATAGAAAAAAGCAAATATGTAAAATAGAATACATGTACTAGGATTTCAGTATGTATTTAATTTGCATTTATAACATTCTGTATAGCACGAACGATTACAGGTCTTCATCAAGAACATTTTAAAGTATCTGGTATGTCAGGAATGAATAGTTATCATAGCAACGAGTATCTACATTGTAAAAAATAAAAAGATCTGACTATTAGTCCCCTACCGGTGAAACCGGAGGGGACTATAGGTTTCCTCTGAGTCTGTCTGTCTGTCCGTCTGTCCCTCTGTCTGTCAGTCTGTCCCACTTGGTATTCCGCACTTTTTTCCTGAACGCTTGCAGATATTGAGCTGAATTTTGGTATGTGAGTGAATCTTGATGAGTTACAGATCAAGTTTGCATTTCGTTTCGCTTCAATGATTTTTGACGGTATATCTGCCTTTTCAATTTTTCAGTGTTTTCCGCAATTTTTTTCTAAACGCTTGCAGATATTCAGCTGATTTTTGGTATGTGACTTTACCTTGATAAGGTAAAAATCAAGTTTGCATTTCGTTGCGCTTCATTGATTTTTGACGGAATTGTGGCATTTACAATTTTTAATGGGAACCAGATTACACTTGCCGGTAGGGACTAGTATTGCTAATGCAATACTCTCAGAATGCTTGTTTTTAAATCATTTAATTTCTATAAAATAATTGATTCTGATTGAATAAAAAATTCTTTTGACAACGGCATCAATAGAATCTACAGTTCATTTTCACTTAAGAGCCGGTGTAAACGAATAATGACCCTCATAGAATAATGACTGTGTCATTTTTCGCCGTCGAATAAGGAACCCCGGTCATTATTCAACAGCGAAAATGACCCCGGTCATTATTCAACGTCGATAAATGACCTTTTGCCTGTAGAAAAAAGCGTCATAACCCTACGAATCTGCATACGCTATGTGTAGAAAAATGACCCTCGTAGAAGATAGTCCCCTTGTGGGTTAAAGTTGAAATTTTAAGAGGGCCAAAAAAATATATCATATTAAAATATGAATATATATATATATATATATATATATATATATATATATATATATATATATATATATATATATATATATATATATATATATATATATACATATGAATATATGAAGTATTCAATCTCGAATGTCCCATGAAACGATACAAATTTGGAGCGGAGCAAACATGGACCTCAAAATTTAGGGCTTGGATCAGTTGCCATGGAGGAGTGAGCATCCCCTGCCGACCAGTCACACCCGCCGTGTGCTCCTTGTCATTATCGGGGGAATAAACCCGGAAAAATCCGTAGACAGTACAGTGTATAAATAATGGCCTAACAATTAGTATGAAAAACGCCAGTCAGCATTTGACTCAATGATAGGTTGTATGTGCTGACAAGGTCATTGTATCGACCGAAAAACTTGCAAAAAGATGACTTCAAACGAGACTGTTGATATCCCTGTTTCGTCAACTTGTTAACATTTTTACATTTGCTCAAGTCCTAGCTAAAAACATGAGAGAATAGGAGTTAACATAAGTATAACCAGTATTACTTTTGCTTTTGAAATCTTTATGCGGTGCAATGTAGAAAAAATAAATGTCAAGCATAGCATCGAAAGGGGAAGTGGGGCATTATAAAAGGCAAAAATGACAAGTTACCTTAGACATATCTTTGATAACTCCTCAAAAACGTTACTGATCGATGTAAGGTAAATTTACTCTACTGTATAAAAAAGTTGGGGGAAGGGCAGACTTGCAATGAACATTTTCAAGCGAAAAAAACAAAAAATTACGTTCATGAAAATGGAAAGGGGAGGATACCCCTCCCCACCCCTGATTCTCTGCGCCGGAATGTTATGTTCACTTTGTCCACTCAAGTAGGAGAGGTTTTTTAAACTATATTGTATAAAAAGAGGGGTTACAAGACTTTCAATGAACATTTTAAAACTAGAAATTGCTAAAATTTACATTCAGAAAAAGGGGGACAATCCCCCCACCATCTCTGATTCTTTGTGCCTGAATATTATGTTCACTTAAGTGGAATTTGGATGCAGGTGAAATAAATTTTCAGAATTTTTTTCAATCTACTTTCAGTTCAATGTAGGAAAATATAATCCTTTTGTTCACATGGAAGGTCAATAAAATGGTCTGTCTTTAATGATAAATTGAAACAGTGATCTACTTCAATATACAATGTATTGAAATGATTCCATATTGATTTGACAAAATGTATCACTGTTTTAAAAATGGATTTTTAAAAAAGTTATTCCTCTTACATGCATATATCCTATTCTCAGACGACCATGTTAACAGACTTGTCCTGGGATTCTTATGCATTACTTCTATATATTTGAAAAGAAGTTCCCATAGACTACTGTTTATAAATAAAATAGAATGCACATTATACTATTGTACATATTTCAGACATGCAGAAATTTCATGTTCTTCTGATGTTTGCCACGACTGCTTTATATTTGGACGTTCTACCAAATATATACGATAAACGATAAAGACCGACTAACAACAAAATTGTCTTACAAACGGGATGACTTCAGTTTTTTTCCATTGTCGACTTTCCTTTTTTTTGTAGTAATATTCCGCTATCATTTGCATATGATGTTTACGTCTACCAACTCATTCGATACCCAAGAGCATGATTAATGTTGATGTTGATGTTACAGGAGTTTCAACAACCTCATTTAAAGTCAACATTTCGTAAATTCAATAGTCGTATCAATGAATCTGTCAACAAATATAACCTATAATTGGGTCAATTGTTTGGCCTTTGTTTTTATACTAAATTCGACAACGGAAATTTCCGTTTACCTGATTTATTCATAGGGCTCATGGCGGGTATGACGGATCAACAGGGGATGCTTACTCTTTCTAGGCACCTGATCCCATCTCTGCAATTTTTGGGGGTCCTTTTTTATGCCCTGTTAACAGAATTATAATGTTTGTGGATATTATAAAATCATCACTGTTCATTATCTTCACATTTTTTCATTGATATATATATATATATATATATATATATATATATATATATATATATATATATATATATATATATATATATATATATATATATATATATATATATGCACAGTATGTCGTTCGCATGAGATATTATATCTTTTGCGATACATTCTACCTCATTTGCACAACTTTTAATAACATTCAAAAAATATATAAATATTAAATTGCATAATTCTCTGTATTTATTTCCGAACACTTAACTCATTCATTTTTTAAAAAAAAAATGTTGATCCAACTCAAAGCATGCTAAATCCTTGGGGAGACATGTATACCATTGAAAAGCCAGAGCACCCC
>NW_026889752.1:12085000-12142500 GCF_033153115.1 Saccostrea echinata | reverse complement strand
TGCTTACATACATACATACATACATATACTTACCTGAATCTTTAACAAGATTTCTGTTTACAAGCTTCTATATATGTCTTCTCATGACCTATATTTTAAAGCTCTGCGTAAATACTGTCCTTGAATCTACGCAAACAAAGCAATGGTTCGTTTGACAATCTCTGTGCCTAATATTGGATTCGTCAATAGCATTGTGCAGAAATATAATGGAATCATCTGTAAAAACACTCAAATTTTCATTACAAACAGAGATATACAACTGTCCTTCTAATAAATCGAAATTTAAACCTAATGAATCTTTTAAAAAGCAATATTTCTGAGAGGCGAAAAGAAACACAAATTTGCTGGTGTGCAACGAGCTCCTCGGGTTACACATACGTAGGGAGGAAATAGTACAGGTTATATAAAGGAAAGATTAAATGCAATACAAATAAATAAAAGAATGGTTTAGTCTTTACATTTAAATGAAACATCAATTTCCATTCCAGTCGACGGCGTTAAGATAAATGCGTGTAGTATTTCATTATTTATCATACATTCCTTTTAATTCTAGTCAATTCGCATAATATATAGAGATAAGAGGAACATTTCATAAACTATGTAGAATGAAATTGTCGACAAAAGAACACTTCATTATAAATGGAGAGCCGACCTATAGAACCAGAATTGGTTTTAGTCTTTACAATAAACTTTTCGATTTCTGTTCCGATCAATGAATTTAGGCTACATACATTTACTAATTTGTTTGTCATAAACCATTTTTTCCAGTATGTAGAGATAGGAGGAACTTGTCATAGACATTAACTACGTAGCATGATATTATCAACGCATATTGAGCTTGTTATCTTAAAAATGTTAATATTTTTCTTTTCTTTTCATTGCCCAAAATGGTTATGTCTATATGCTTTTTATCTTCTCGTTGATGTGTGTTTTTACAACACACTTCCGTGGATATAATAAGACAAGCTCAATAAATAAAATCCAAGAGAGTGCAGTTATTGATTTGTAGCCCTACTGTTTCCAAACTTGAGATCTGAATTAATTTAGTACATTGGCTCACAAAACTACACGTATCATGTAATTCTGAATATATATCCTCAAATAATGCAAGCAATATTTATACTTTCCAGCGCAATACCCAGACAAATACTAGTAGTACAGACGGAATAAAAGCAATGTAATTCATTGAACTGATTCAATACTAAGGAATATATACAACAGAAATCCATCGCAGCTCATTGCAGGCGAGAATACCTGTATCGAGTAACACAGAGTGAATCAATCTTTTCCTCGAAGAAAGTGTCTGACAGTGATTCAGTTGCAATGGAATTTACGATTTGCTTACTTTTTATTGTCTTTTGTATAAAAAAAAATTAACATGCATAAAAAAATAGATAATTGAAGGAAAATACACAAGTTCCTATAAAAACATTAAAATAGCCTTTGAAAAATTAAAATGAAAGTGTGGAACCAAATGGATTCGAACCACGACTCTAAAAAGTAGCCGCGGTGTTAATACCTGTTTTGTACTCTTTTATTAGTGATCATCAAATATGAATCAATGTACAAAATCCCTTTCAATTCTATAACATAAAAATTTAAAAAAATCATAAGCATCTGTTTCTGATTTTCCAATTTTTAACAAATTTTCATATGTAAAAGTAGCATTGTGATACATTTTAAAATATAATTCAACTACATGTATATCTAGGGGTTCTGCGTTTCCCACAATAAAATCCACCTTTTTGTGAGACAATCATCATTCACCACTCCAAGTTTGTTTTCCCAGTATGTGTCTGATACAGGCATTTAAAAGAGTTTTCCAACCAGTATTTTATAAAATATGTTTGAAGTGCATGAATTGAGCACAGTTTTTTCTTGCTTAAATGAAATAATAAACTCGGGAATAAAAATGTCCCTCCTGTCTTTATTCTTTAAAACATATTCCTTCCAATCATCTGGTAAAATAGAGAGTAAATATGTATAATTTTCCTTAATCAACGATACACTTATTTCTGAATTATCTTCATGTATAATTTCAACAATGCTAGACAACGATTAAAAAAAAAAGAAGGAAAAACTCCGAATGATATATCTTTCACATTAGTCATACCAGCATTAATTACATGATTCCAATATGACATTTTATTACCATTCATAATTTTCGGATTACAAATAAACAGTAATTAAGAATTGTCATTTCCTTTTTCGGGATTATAAACATACTCTTTAACAACATATCATGTATTAAAACATTCTACATAAAACATAGGTAAACTACTCAATTTTTTTTTTCAATCTGTACTAAAAATGTATCCATACCTGTTTGTAAATTGCCAATCTTTGTCAAAAGGTAATTGAATTTATCTTTCCATAAAAAATCTTTTGTTTCACAAAAATATGTGGCTAACACCTTTATAATTAGTCCAAATGATAACATTAAGAATGGATATCAGATATTTTTAGGCCACCGCAATGATTTTCACCAATAATAGTTTTATGCGATACTAAGTGAGCACAAAAATTCCAGACAAAATTAGAACATTCTTTTTGAATGGTTTCTCTTGCCCACTAAGGGATTGAAATAGTCGTCAAAGTGTACCATAATTTAGACATAGGCAAACAATTAATTACAATAGCTCTTCCTTGAATTGATAAACCCTGTTGTCTCCGTAAATTATTAATTTGCTTGATTTTTTGCACTTTATCTCCCCAATTCACATGTTCGCATTCTATTTTATTTTTGCTAAAATAAATACCCAGTATTTTCCTAACATTTGATTGAGAGTTGCTTAGTGATATTTGTTCATTTTCCAGAATATAACCAATTCCTATGTTCATTATTTCCGACTGCTGAATATTAATTTTGGCACCGGATGCCTTTCCATACAAATCAAAAATGTTTAAAACTTCAAACACATATGTTTTGTCAGAAAGAGTCAATGTTGTATCATCTGCATGCTGAAACATAAGTCCTATCTTATCTGACATTGGAATTGGAATACCCTTTATCAATTCGTTTTGTTTAATAACATAGCTTAATGCTAAAACATATAACAAAGCAGATATTGGAAATCCTTGCTTCACTGAATTCGTGATTGGAAAATATCCAGTTAAAAATCCGCTATATTTTACACTACTATACATGTATATATCAGTTTAAAAAATACGTATCCATTTTCTAAAATTTGGTCCAAATCCAAATAATTCTGATATTTCAAGTAAATACTCATGACAAACCCTATCAAACCTATTCTCTGATCAATTTTTACTATATAACACTCAATATTATCCATATCAACTAAATCAGTAACATCTCTAATACTTATCAAAATATCAGCAATATCTCTTCCCGGAATACAACAGGTTTGATTTTCAGATATAAAGTTTGGTAAATCATGTTTTCATCTATTTGACATCATCCATGCTATTATCTTACAATCGACGTTTAGAAGATTTATAGGTCTCCAATTTTTTAACAGTTTTTTATCATCCTTTTTCTTGTATAACAAATGAATGTTGAAATACCCATTTTCATTGAATGTGAAAGATTCCACTTTCTTCAACTTCTTTGAATACCTTAAATACAATTCCACTTAACTGTGACAAAAAGCTTTTTAAAACTCTACTGCCAATTCATTAAACCCTGGGCTTTTAATGTTTGCGATTTCTTTTACTATATTATCAATTCCATTTTTATCTCTAACATTCTCACATAATTATGTTCCCCAAACGAAGTTTGGGAACATATTGTTTTTACTCTGTTTCTTATTATTATTATTATTAGGGTCTTCCGTCTCCAACGGAAGACCCTTCTATTATTCTATTGTTTCTTTTTCACTTTTATTAGGGTCTTCCGTCTCCAACGGAAGACCCTTCTATTATTCTATTGTTTCTTTTTCACTTTTATTAGGGTCTTCCGTCTCCAACGGAAGACCCTTCTATTATTCTATTGTTTCTTTTTCACTTTTATTATTATTATTATTATTATTATTCTTTTTTTTTTCTTTACAATTTTTGTGCAGAAGATTTCTCGGAGTTGGCTCGATCGATTTACTTGAAAATTTCAGGGAAGATGTATCTTTGTCTGAACCTTATACGTTTTTTTCATTTTTTTGAAATTCACTTCCGGTCGGAAGTTATCGCCCTTTAATCAAAATTCAGAGGACCTCCTTGTCTGCAATGGAACTCAAAAACGATTAAAGCTAGAGTGCTGAAATTTTCAGCGATGATAGAGGACATGTTGCCATTGATCACCTGGGTTTTCAAATCTTCCGGAAGTGCCTAGTATGGAAGCTCGGTAGGGGTCAAAATTTAGGACACGAATCATGAGTGAATTTTAGAGACATTTCTTACGATAACTTTTTAACTATGAGTATTTTGTTAAACCATATTGAACAGAAATTGTGTAGAATTACAAGATCTTTTATATGATATCAAAGAAAAAGGGCTGACTCATCACATTAGGGGCTGAGAAGGGCCAAAAGTCTTTAATCAATAACTCTTTAACGATCAATATTTTGTTATGCATTACTGAAGCAAAAATGTTTATCTCAACAATTTACAACTATATATTATGATATTCACATCATATGTTACATAATTAAGGGCCATAAGGGGCCAGAATGCTAAATCTTTGACGCTTTATATCTCAAAAGTGGGAAATATTTTGATAAGCAATATTGAACAAAAGATGTCCAAAATAATGTTCTAAACAAGATGCAACCTTTCATTTTTTGCTAAAAGTCCCCATTAAGGAGTTGAAGGGCCGGCCCCTAAATACTTCTTTTGCAAATATCTCAGAAACGAAAAAGAATTTCTGAATAGTTGTTGAACAAAAAGTGTTCAAAATCATAAGAGCTTTAAAGAGATATGAAGTAAAAGGGGCTGGACCCTCACAATAGGGGCTGAGAGGGGCTGAAAGTCTTTGAACAATAACTCTTTAACGATCAATATTTTGTAATGCATTACTGAAGCAAAAATGTTTATCTCAACAATTTACAACTATATATTATGATATTCACATCATATGTTACATAATTAAGGGCCATAAGGGGCCAGAATGCTAAATCTTTGACGCTTTATATCTCAAAAGTGGGAAATATTTTGAAAAGCAATATTGAACAAAAGATGTCCAAAATAATGCTTTTTACAAGACGCAACCTTTCATTTTTTGCTAAACGTCCCCATTAAGGAGTTGAAGGGCCGGCCCCTAAATACTTCTTTTGCAAATATCTCAGAAATGAAAAAGAATTTCTGAATAGTTGTTGAACAAAAAGTGTTCAAAATCATGAGAGCTTTAAAGAGATATGAAGAAAAAGGGGCTGGACCCTCACAATAGGGGCTGAGAGGGGCTGAAAGTCTTTGAACAATAACTCTTTAACGATCAATATTTTGTTATGCATTACTGAAGCAAAAATGTTTATCTCAACAATTTACAACTATATATTATGATATTCACATCATATGTTACATAATTAAGGGCCATAAGGGGCCAGAAAGCTAAATCTTTGACGCTCGATATCTCAAAAGTGGGAAATATTTTGATAAGCAATATTGAACAAAAGATGTCCAAAATAATGTTCTAAACAAGATGCAACCTTTCATTTTTTGCTAAACGTCCCCATTAAGGAGTTGAAGGGCCGGCCCCTAAATACTTCTTTTGCAAATATCTCAGAAACGAAAAAGAATTTCTGACTAGTTGTTGAACAAAAAGTGTAAAAAATCATGGGAGCTTTATGGTAATATCAAGGAAAAGGGTCTGACCCCTTAAATAAGGGACCGAGAGGGGCCAAAAGTACACAATCAATAACTCTTTAATGATCAATATTTTGTAATATATTACTGAAGCGAAATAGTTCTTCTTCACACACTTTGTCTAAATAACATGATGTTGATATCATATGTTTCGCAACAAGGGGTCTTTAGGGGCCAGATTGCATAATCTTTGGTGCAATATGTCTCGAAAAGGAAGTATATTTTGATAAACAGTATTGAACAAAAGACGTTCAAAATAATATTCTGAACAATATGCACTCTTTGAATTTTTGCTAGACGTCCCCATTTAGGACTTGAAGGGCCGGCCCTTAATATTTCTTTTCAATATATCCCGAAAACAAAAAAGAATTTCTGAATAGTTGTTGAACAAAAAGTGTTCAAAGTCATGAGAGCTTTAAGATGTTATCAAGAAAAAGGGGCTGACCTCTCACATTAGGGGCCAAGAAGGGCCGAAAATCTTTAATCTATAACCCTTTAATGACCAATATTTTGTTAAACATTATTAAAGCAAAATTGTTCGTCTTAACAATTTATTTATATCATTATATTTAAACGAAAATCTCATTCAAACTCTTATCTCATCTTATCAAAAATCGGACGGAAGACCCACTCGTTGCTCGCAACGAGATCTCATCTAGTTATTATTATTATTATTCTTTTTTTTTCTTTACAATTTTTGTGCAGAAGATTTCTCGGAGTTGGCTCGATCGATTTACTTGAAAATTTCAGGGAAGATGTATCTTTGTCTGAACCTTATACGTTTTTCTCATTTTTTTGAAATTCACTTCCGGTCGGAAGTTATCGCCCTTTAATCAAAATTCAGAGGACCTCCTTGTCTGCAATGGAACTCAAAAACGATTAAAGCTAGAGTGCTGAAATTTTCAGCGATGATAGAGGACATGTTGCCATTGATCACCTGGGTTTTCAAATTTTCCGGAAGTGTTTAGTATGGAAGCTCGGTAGGGGTCGAAATTTAGGACACGAATCATGAGTGAATTTTAGAGACATTTCCTACGATAACTTTTTAACTATAAGTATTTTGTTAAAACATATTGAACAGAATTTGTGTAGAATTACAAGATCTTTTATATGATATCAAAGAAAAAGGGCTGACTCATCACATTAGGGGCCGAGAAGGGCCGAAAGTCTTTAATCAATAACTCTTTAACGATCAATATTTTGTAATGCATTACTGAAGCAAAAATGTTTATCCCAACCATTTACAACTATATATTATAATATTCACATCATATGTTACATAATTAGGGGCCATAAGAGGCCAGAATGCTAAATCTTTGACGCTTTATATTTCGAAAGTGGGAAATATTTTGATAAGCAATATTGAACAAAAGATGTTCAAAATAATGTTCTAAACAATATGCAATCTTTCATTTTTTGCTAAACGTCCCCATTAAGGAGTTGGAGGGCCGGCCCCTAAATACTTCCTTTGCAAATATCTCAGAAACGAAAAAGAATTTCTGAGTAGTTGTTGAACAAAAAGTGTTCAAAATCAGGAGAGCTTTAAAGTGATATGAAGAAAAAGGGACTGACCCCTCAAATTAGGGGCTCAGAGGGGCCAAAAGTCTTTCATCTATAACTCTTTAACGATCAATATTTTGTAATGCATTACTGAAGCAAAAATGTTTATCTCAACAATTCACAACTATATATTATGATATACACATCATATTTACATAATTAGGGGCCATAAGGGGCCAGAATGCTAAATCTTTGATGCTTTATATCTCAAAAGTGGGAAATATTTTGATAAGTATATTGAACAAAAGTTATTCAAAATAATGTTCTAAACAATATGCAACCTTTTGATTTTTGCTAAACGTCCCCATTAAGGAGTTGGAGGGCCGGCCCCTAAATATATCCTTCGGATATATCTCGGAAACGAAAAAGAATTTTTGAATAATTTTTGAACAAAAAGTGTTCAAAATCATGAGAGCTTTACGGTGATATCAAGGAAAAGGGTCTGACCCATTAAATAAGGGGCTGAGTGGGGCCGAAAGTATACAATCAATAACTCTTTAATGATCAATATTTTGTAACGTATTACTGAAGCGAAATAGTTCTTCTTCACACACTTTATCTAAATAACATGATGTTGATATCATATATTACACAGTTAGGGGTCTTTAGGGGCCAGATTGCATAATCTATGGCGCAATATATCTCGAAAAGGAAGAATATTTTGATAAACAGTATTGAACAAAAGTCGATCAAAATACTATTCTGAACAATATGCACTCTTTGAATTTTTGCTAGACGTCCCCATTTAGGACTTGAAGGGCCGACCTTTAATATTTCTTTTGAATATATCCCGAAAACAAAAAAGAATTTCTGACTAGTTGTTGAACAAAAAGTGTTCAAAATCATGAGAGCTTTAAAATGATATCAAGAAAAAGGGGCTGACCTCTCACATTAGGGGCCAAGAAGGGGCGAAAGTCTTTAATCTATATTCCTTTAATGATCAATATTTTGTAAAACATTATTAAAGCAAAATTGTTCATCTTAACAATTTATTTATATCATTATATTTGAACGAAAATCTCAGTCAAATTCTAATCTCATCTTATCAAAAATCGGACGGAAGACCCACTCGTTGCTCGCAACGAGATCTCATCTAGTTAGGGTCTTCCGTCTCCAACGGAAGACCCTTCTATTATTCTATTGTTTCTTTTTCACTTTTATTATTATTATTATTATTCTTTTTTTTTCTTTACAATTTTTGTGCAGAAGATTTCTCGGAGATGGCTCGAGCGATTTACTTGAAAATTTCAGGGAAGATATATCTTTGTCTGAACCTTATACGTTTTTCTCATTTTTTTGAAATTCACTTCCGGTCGGAAGTTATCGCCCTTTAATCAAAATTCAGAGGACCTCCTTGTCTGCAATGGAACTCAAAAACGATTAAAGCTAGAGGGCTGAAATTTTCAGCGAAGATAGAGGAACTGTTGCCATTGATCACCTGGGTTTTCAAATCTTCCGGAAGTGCCTAGTATGGAAGCTCGGTAGGGGTCAAAATTTAGGAAGCGAATCATGAGTGAATTTTAGCGACGTTTCTTACGATAACTTTTTAACTATGAGTATTTTGTTTAAACATATTGAACAGAAATTGTGTAGAATTACAAGATCTTTTATATGATATCAAAGAAAAAGGGCTGACTCATCACATTAGGGGCTGAGAAGGGCCGAAAGTCTTTGGTCAATAACTCTTTAACAATCAATATTTTGTAATGCATTACTGAAGCAAAAATGTTTATCTCAACTATTTACAACTATATATTATGATATTCACATCATTTGTTACATAATTAGGGGCCATAAGGGGCCAGAATGCTAAATCTTTGACGCTTTATATCTCAAAAGTGGGAAATATTTTGATAAGCAATATTGAACAAAAGATGTCCAAAATAATGTTCTAAACCAGATGCAACCTTTCATTTTTTGCTAATCTTCCCCATTAAGGAGTTGAAGGGCCGGCCCCTAAATACGTCTTTTGCAAATATCTCAGAAACGAAAAAGAATTTCTGAGTAGTTGTTGAACAAAAAGTGTTCAAAATCATGAGAGCTTTAAAGTGATATAAAGAAAAAGGGGCTGGCCCCTCAAATTAGGGGCTGAGAAGGGCCGAAAGTCTTCAATCAATAACTCTTTAACGATCAATATTTTGCAATGCATTACTGAAGCAAAAATGTTTATCTCAACTATTTACAACTATATATTATGATAATCACATCATATGTTACATAATTAGGGGCCATAAGGGGCCAGAATGCTAAATCTTTGACGCTTAATATCTCAAAAGTGGGAAATATTTTGATAAGCAATATTGAACAAAACATGTTCAAAATAATGTTCTAAACAATATTTAACCTTTCAATTTTTGCTAAACTTCCCGATTAAGGAGTTGAAGGGCTGGCCCCAAAATACATCTTTTGCATATAGCTCGGAAACAAAAAAGAATTTCTGAATAGTTGTTGAACAAAAAGTGTTCAAAATCATGAGAGCTTTACAGTGATATGAAGAAAAAGGGGCTGGACCCTCAAAATAGGGGCTGAGAGGGGCCGAAAGTCTTTGAACAATAACTCTTTAACGATCAATATTTTGTAATGCATTACTGAAGCAAAAATGTTCATCTCAACAAATTACAACTATATATTATGATATTCACATCATTTGTTACATAATTAGGGGCCATAAGGGGCCAGAGTGCTAAATCTTTGACGTTTTATATCTCAAAAGTGGGAAATATTTTGATAAGCAATATTGAACAAAAGATGTCCAAAATAATGTTCTAAACAATATGCAACCTTTCATTTTTTGCTAAACGTCACCATTTAGGAGTTGAAGGGCCGGCCCCTAAATACTTCCTTTGCAAATATCTCAGAAACGAAAAAGAATTTCTGAATAGTTGTTGAACAAAAAGTGTTCAAAATCATGAGAGCTTTAAAGTGATATGAAGAAAAAGGGGCTGGCCCCTCAAAATAGGGGCTGAGAGGGCCGAAAGTCTTTGAACAATAACTCTTTAACGATCAATATTTTGAAATGCATTACTGAAGCAAAAATGTTTATCTCAACAATTCACAACTATATTTTATGATATTCACATCATATGTTACATAATTAAGGGCCATAAGGGGCCAGAATGCTAAATCTTTGACGCTTTATATCTCAAAAGTGGGAAATATTTTGATAAGCAATATTGAACAAAAGTTATTCAAAATAATGTTCTAAACAATATGCAACCTTTTGATTTTTGCTAAACTTCCCCATTAAGGAGTTGAAGGGCCGGCCCCTAAATATATCCTTCGGATATATCTCGGAAACGAAAAAGAATTTTTGAATAATTCTTGAACAAAAAGTGTTCAAAATCATGAGAGCTTTAAGATGATATCAAGGAAAAGGGTCTGACCCATTAAATAAGGGTCTGAGAGGGGCCGAAAGTATACAATCAATAACTCTTTAATGATCAATATTATGTAATATATTACTGAAGCAAAATAGTTCATCTTCACACACTTTTTCTAAATAACATGATGTTGATATCATATGTTACGCAATAAGGGGTCTTTAGGGGGCCAGATTGCATAATCTCTGGCGCAATATATCTCGAAAAGGAAGAATATTTTGATAAACAGTATTGAACAAAAGACGTTCAAAATAATATTCTGAACAATATCCATTCTTTCAATTTTTGCTAGACGTCCCCATTTAGGACTTGAATGGCCGGCCCTTAATATTTATTTTGCATATATCCCGAAAACAAAAAAGAATTTCTGAATAGTTGTTGAACAAAAAGTGTTCAAAATCATGAGAGCTTTAAGATGATATCAAGAAAAAGGGGCTGACCTCTCACATTAGGGGCCAAGAAGGGCCGAAGGTCTTTCATCTATAACCGTTTAATGATCAATATTTTGTTAAATATTACGGTATTAAAGCAAAATTGTTCGTCTTAACAATTTATTCATATCATTACATTTGATCGAAAATCTCAGTCAATTTCTTATCTCATCTTATCAAAAATCGGACGGAAGACCCACTCGTTGCTCGCAACGAGATCTCATCTAGTTATTATTATTATTCTTTTTTTTTCTTTACAATTTTTGTGCAGAAGATTTCTCGGAGTTGGCTGGGTCGATTTACTTGAAAATTTCAGGGAAGATGTATCTTTGTCTGAACCTTATACGTTTTTCTCATTTTTTTGAAATTCACTTCCGGTCAGAAGTTATTGCCCTTTAATCAAAATTCAGAGGACCTCCTTGTCTGCAATGGAACTCAAAAACGATTAAAGCTAGAGTGCTGAAATTTTCAGCGATGATAGAGGACATGTTGCCATTGATCACCTGGGTTTTCAAATCTTCCGGAAGTGCCTAGTATGGAAGCTCGGTAGGGGTCAAAATTTAGGACACGAATCATGAGTGAATTTTAGAGACATTTCTTACGATAACTTTTTAACTATGAGTATTTTGTTAAAACATATTGAACGGAAATTGTGTAGAATTACAAGATCTTTTATTTGATATCAAAGAAAAAGGGCTGACTTATCACATTAGGGGCGGAAAAGGGCCGAAAGTCTTTAATCAATAACTCTTTAACGATCAATATTTTGTAATGCATTACTGAAGCAAAAATGTTTATCTCAACAATTTACAACTATATATTATGATATTCCCATCATATGTTACATAATTAGGGGCCATAAGGGGCCAGAATGCTAAATCTTTGACGCTTTATATCTCAAAAGTGGGAAATATTTTGATAAGCAATATTGAACAAAAGATATCCAAAATAATGTTCTAAACAAGATGCAATCTTTCATTTTTTGCTAAACGTCCCCATTAAGGAGTTGAAGGGCCGGCCCCTAAATACTTCTTTTGCAAATATCTCAGACACGAAAAAGAATTTCTGACTAGTTGTTGAACAAAAAGTGTTCAAAATTATGAAAGCTTTAAAGTGATATGAAGAAAAAGGGGCTGGACCCTCACAAAAGGGGCTGAGAGGGGCCGAAAGTCTTTGAACAATAACTCTTTAACGTTCAATATTTTGTAATGCATTACTGAAGCAAAAATGTGTATCTCAACAATGTACGACTATATATTATGATATTCACATAATATGTTACATAATTAGGGACCATAAGGGGCCAGAATGCTAAATCTTTGACGCTTTATATCTCAAAAGTGGGAAATATTTTGATAAGCATTATTGAACAAAAAATGTCCAAAATAATGTTCTAAACAAGATGCAATCTTTCATTTTTTGCTAAACGTCCCCATTAAGGAGTTGAAGGGCCGGCCCCTAAATACTTCCTTTGCAAATATCTCAGAAACGAAAAAGAATTTCTGACTAGTTTTTGAACAAAAAGTATTCAAAATCATGAAAGCTTTAAAGTGATATGAAGAAAAAGGGGCTGGACCCTCACAATAGGGGCTGAGAGGGGCCGAAAGTCTTTGAACAATAACTCTTTAACGATCAATATTTTGTAATGCATTACTGAAGCAAAAATGTGTATCTCAACAATGTACGACTATATATTATGATATTCACATCAAATGTTACATAATTAGGGACCATAAGGGGCCAGAATGCTAAATCTTTGACGCTTTATATCTCAAAAGTGGGAAATATTTTGATAAGCAATATTGAGCAAAAGATGTCCAAAATAATGTTCTAAACAAGATGCATCCTTTCATTTTTTGCTGAACGTCCCCATTAAGGAGTTGAAGGGCCGGCCCCTTTATACTTCTTTTGCGAATATCTCAGAAATGAAAAAGAATTTCTGACTAGTTGTTGAACAAAAAGTGTAAAAAATCGTGAGAGATTTAAGGTGATATCAAGGAAAAGGGTCTGACCCCTTAAATAAGGGGCTGAGAGGCGCCGAAAGTATACAATCAATAACTCTTTAATGATCAATATTTTGTAATATATTACTGAAGCGAAATAGTTCTTCTTCACAAACTTTATCTATATAACATGATGTTGATATCATATGTTACGAAATAAGGGGTCTTTAGGGGGCCAAATTGCATAATCTTTGGCGCAATATGTCTTGAAAAGGAAGAATATTTTGATAAACAGTATTGAACAAAAGACGTTCAAAATAATATTCTGAACAATATGCACTCTTTGAATTTTTGCTAGACGTCCCCATTTAGGACTTGAAGGGCTGGCCCTTAATATTTCTTTTGCATATATTCCGAAAACAAAAAAGAATTTCTGAATAGTTGTTGAACAAAAAGTGTTCAAAATCATGAGAGCTTTAAGATGATATCAAGAAAAAGGGGCTGACCTCTCACATTAGGGGCCAAGAAGGGCCGAAAATCTTTAATCTAAAACCCTTTAATGATCAATATTTTGTTAAACATTATTAAAGCAAAATTGTTTGTCTTAACAATTTATTTATATCATTATATTTGAACGAAAATCCCAGTCAAATTCTTATCTCATCTTATCAAAAATCGGACGGAAGACCCACTCGTTGCTCGCAACGAGAATCTCATCTAGTTATTATTATTTTTCTTCCTGGGTACTTTTTTGTTCGTGAGTGATCTCCGAAACTACACATCCGACTGAGGTGAAACCTTTTTAGGGTTAATAGGAATGTTACGTAGATTTGCGGAACAAAGGTCATTTTACGCGCACGTGCATGCACGTGCGTGCACGTGCTTTTAGTAAAATGACCAATATACTTGATATAGCCATAACTTTCATATCTTTTGATGAAATACTTTGATACTCAGAATATAAGGATATATTAATAGTGTAGACAAGATGACATGTTTAGAATGCACATGTATGCACGTGTGCGCATGCGCAATGATTGAAATAACCAATACAACTGATATAGACTTAACTTGTACATTTTTAGATGAATTGCTTTGAAACTCAGAATATAAATATATATTAGAAGTGTACACAAGATGAAATGATCAGTGCACACATGCATGCACTTGCATGCACGTGCGTGCGCGTGCAATGCGCATAATGACCAATATACTTGATATAGCCAAAACTTTCATATCTTTTGATGAAATACTTTGATACTCAGAATATAAGGATATATTAATAGTGTAGACAAGATGACATGGTCATCATGATCATGCATGCACGTGCGCGCGCATGCAATGTGTAAAATGCCAGATATACTCAATATAGCCGAATTTTTTTTATCTTTTGGTGAAATTTGAATATAAAGATGTATTAAAAGTGTAGACAAGTTGACATTGTTGTCATTTTGTACTTGCATGCACGTGCGCGCGTGAGTAAAGCGTAAAAAAAACAATATACTTGATTGCCTTATTTAATGAAGCTTACAGGGAATAAGACACCAAAAGGAAGTTGGGGAGCGTTTGGGGAACATCTGTAACGGTCCCCGTTACAATTAATACTAGTTCAATATAATTTTCATACATTTTTTCTACTCATAAACGATAAAAATTGTTTTCTGCTTTCCTCATCTGTTTTTACTGATGAATATAGTTGAGAATAAAAATTGTATTCTATATCTAGAATTGTTTTTTCTATATCTGATTTTGTAACATTTTCATCATCTAATAATTCCTTAACTGAATTTGATTCTTGCCTAGATTTCTCCAGGTTCAAAAAATATTTTGTACATTTATCTGATTCATTCGCCCATCGTGCTTTTGACCTTAATATTGCTCCTTAGCATTTCAAAATCAGACAGGTCTTCTTTTAAAGCTTCATATTTCTTTATTTCATACCTTCTTCAATATTTGTGACAATCTTTGAATGCTGTTTTGTAATCTGTAATATTCTTTATTAACTGTAGATTCCTTATTTTACGCGACTACTTAATATCGCGAAATGGCTCTTTGCTGCCAAATCGCGAGAACAATAATTCGCGAGTGGCCGGTTGATAAAGAGATTTCACATGGATTTCAGCCCCATAAAAATAAAAGCGAGTAATTTTATTTCGCGAGTGGTGCTTCTCGCGTAAATACGCGATAATTAATTCCTCGCGTATATATAGGAATCTACAGTAATTCTTTTGCTTTACTTCTGATAAAACTATTTTTGAATTTATTTAATCTAGTATTTCAAATTGTCCCACCATATAAGTGTTGAACTTTCAAATAAATGGCAGGATATTTCTCTTTCAATTATTTGAATTACTCTTGATCGATATGTATCATCAGTCAACAATAAATTATTTTGTATCCATAAGCCAGGTCCATGTTCACATATAACATTATCAAAATATAACGCAACCATTGAGTGATCACTTAATTACGGAAGTGTATTAGTGCAACTTGGACACTTTATTTTTTTTTTTTAATTTCCACTCTTTAATCTGTAAATTTTACACTTTTATCTGTAAATTTTACACTTTGATCTGTAAAATGTACACTTTAATGTGTAAATTTTACATTTTAATCTGTAAATATTACACTTTTATCTGTAAATTTTACACTTTAATCTGTAGAGTTTACACTTTAATGTGTAAATTTTACACTTTAATCTGTAAAATTTAAACTTTAATGTGTAAATTTTACACTTTAATCTGTAAATTTTACACTTAAATCTGTATATCTTACACTTTAATCTGTAAATTTTACACTTTAATGTATAAATTTTACACTTTAATCTGTAAATTTTACACTTTAATCTGTAAATTTTACACTTTAAATAGAGTGTTATTTTCCTATAACTTCTTATTCATACAAATAATCTGTTGTGAAGGTATGGACCGGGAATATTTAATTGGAGAGTATTTCAAACTGGGCCTTAAATACAGTGAAATAATTAAATGTTTAAATAAATTACATGGATATAACATAGGAATTCGTACACTCAGAAGAATAACAAAGAATTTGGGACTTTACCGACGGAAATATAAGAGTGATATTCTTCAGATAGCGTTATTTATACTTGAACAATGTGAAATACATGGCCAAATGCACGGATAACGTTGGTTGCACTTAAAGTGTCTTGAAAGGGGATTTGTTGTTGAACAAGAAACAGTCTTCGGGTTGCTGCATATTATAGATCCAGAAGGTGTTGAGTACAGAAAAAAGAGAAGACTCAGAAGACGGGTATACTCTGTTAAAGGTCCAAACTCAGTCTGGCATATCGACGGATACGATAAACTTTCAAGGTATGGAATAAAAATCCATGGTTGTATTGATGGATTTTCACGTCAAATTATTTGGTTGAAAGCTGGTAGGTCTAATAAAAATCCAAATATCATTGCTCACTATTACATAGAGAGTATCAGGAAATATGGGGTATGCCCAAGACGTGTAAGAGCTGATATGGGAACCGAAAACGTTCACATTGAAACAATTCATAAGTTTCTCCGACGAAACCACGAAGATGAACATGCTGGAGAAAGAAGTTTTTTGTACGGTAAAAGTATAAACAACCAAAGAATTGAGAGTTTATGGGGAATAATACGACGACAGGGAATTCAGTTCTGGATGAATTATTTAAGAGCTTACTGAAAGTGGTTTCCATGACGGAGAATATTTAGACCAAGAAATATCTCGCTTTTGTTTTCTACAACTAGTAGAGGTAAAATGCCCATTCACTTCCTTTCAAATCTACAGAAAATTTCACTAAATTGAAAATTAGAATATATTTGAAACTGTGTGCGGTGCGCTAGCTTATAACTAGGTCTCAAGACCATGACTGAGAAAAGACATTTCAAAATGTTTATTTTGAACATTTTAATGGTTAATTAACATATATATAAAAAGTTTCAAGATAATATATCTACTTACATTTGCAACTGTCTTTCTTTATATGATAACACTGACAAAATAGCATATAATTTTGTTTGAAATGAAGTTGGTCATGTGACTTTTTGCGAATGGCAAACGGCACGAGACACATCGAAGGTCTAGAAAGTGACATAAATGTCGTACTTGTATGTCGTGTTGCATTTCCATATGGGAATCTAAATACACTGTAGTGCATTTTTTTATATATAAGAAATAAGAAATTTTTTGAGAGTCCGTTGGTATATACGACTTGAAGTTGGTATGAGACCAAACCCCCTTCAGGCGTTATAGGATTAGCTGCAGCTGGTCTTAAAAAATTCGGATGATCTACAGCTTTTATACAGCCAATATGATTCCAATAAATTCAAAAATTAAATTTCAAATTTTGACTTTAGTCTGTTCTCAGTAATGGTCTCGTTTATTAAAAAATTAGCAAAAATCCAGTTGAGAAAAGTACATGTAGGGTTATTTTATTGTAGGACACTTTAGACGACATAAGTTCTATCTGGAACCGTCACAGGATTAGGCGATACAGACAAGGAATAAGCAGATGTGGTAGACCATTTCTTCTACATCATATGCCGAGCGCATTTTGGTACCGTGGATTATGGTATTGAAATAAACGAAAATGAAGTAAATATTTGTGAAAGTGAATTACAGCCAATGCCAGAGATGCCATGCTCTACATTAGTTAAAGATTTATGCATGTGTATAATGGAAAAAAAACATTTTTGCATTGCACCAAGACCCAGAGAGCATGCAAAATTTGTTTATTTTTCTCAGAGAGGATATCAGAAGCAATTTATGACTGCAATTGTAACGCTGTGCTTGTACACAATATGTATATTTGATAAATAATATAAATTCTCTTTTTTCTTTTATAGCCTAGATACATGTCGTTTATTGGATGCAGCTTAATATTGCTGTATACTGGATAAACAGCTTTTACTAATGATTTGTAACATAAATACGGTTATAATGATCACATCTGTTATAAAATTTATTATTAAATCAGATATTTGGTAAATTTGATAATATTTTTTTTTTTAAATGGCATTTCAGTTTGCAATAAAGAATGAAATTTTAATTTAATTTTCATTTTTATTCTGTCTCCACGGCACCATTGAAATTTTGAAGTATTAAAATGTTGCTTGCTCAGCTATATTTTTGATAACCAACACTGCTTCTCTTCTTTACGATTAATTTAGCCATCTGTGAGAACTCCTCAAGACAAAATTTTAGGTGAAACTATAAAAACTGTAACTTTAGGTGAAACTATAACAATATGTCCAGTAACTTCGTTCGGGGCGGTATAAATACTACATGTAGTATTTCAAAAGTGAATATGAAAATATCATTTATTCAAATATTATTTTTCAACATTAATTTGGAAGCATGCTCTCAATAATTGAATCCTACAAAACCCGGTAGGTGCCAGGTAGAAAAAAATATTTTATCAGGCGGCCGCCAAAAAAATATCTGCATGGCGGCCTCCATATAATTATCTGGCAACCGCCAAATAATTATCTGGTGGCGACCAGATATCTTTCTGGCGGCCGCCATATGATTTTTAGGCGGCGGCCAAGTAATTTACTGGCAGCCGTCCTTTAATTTACAAGCAACCACCAAATATGATTCTTGCAGTATAGACACATAATCTAATGAAGTATAAATTTAAAGTGTACCATAATTTTATGAAAAGAAACTTTTTGTATAATGTGTAGATATGGCCCTTGTGTAATAAGGCATGAAACTCCCAGATTTGACTTCAAGCAGATACACCAAAGCAAGAAAACTACAACAATAAATCTCTGTCAATTTAAAAATGCAAGTTATGTAAAATTCAAAGGGAAAATTCAGTGACTTTTTTTATTTATTAATATTGGTCAAAGAATTTAAGATCATGTTCTTAGTCAGACATTAATGATAATTTCAGACCTAACTACATGTAATTTGCTTACGTTACAGTGTAGGAATAAAACCGAAAGTATGTCTGTGTAGCACTTAATCAAGCGTACGTGTATATGGTTAACCCTAATTTTATCTGGCGGCAAGATATTGCATTGGCAGGCGCTGAAAACTTATCTAGCGGACGCCAAAAATATATTCTTATTACCGGCTTCCGTAGAATCCTTGTCCGCATTAAGGAATCTCTAAACACTGCACACAAAAGAGTTCTATTTATAGGGTTAGTTTCTTGCAGTTAGAGTGATCTGCCCGTAGAAGTAAGATAGAAAAAAATGGTTATTTACAGTTAATTAAACAATTTGCAATAGATTAAAATATTCTTAGTATTATACTAGACCAAAAAAAAGTAATTGAATTCATTATTTCCATTAATTTTCCCAGTGTAAGTAAACAACATTGATTTCTGCTCACTAATAGTCCATTGTCAGGTACCCTATGTTGAAAATGAATTAAATAGTCTCAATATGCTCACCTTTATATATATTTTTCTCACAGTCCAAAAAGCACGTTTTTTTTGTTAGTGTTTATGCGCGCATACAATTGAAACAAATAATAATTTATCTTTGATTCACTTCACAGACTGCTTGATTAATTTGCTTTCTCAAATTAAATTTATAACCATCATTTCAGTTATTGTGTAAGGAAGCCGGTAGGTGCCAGGTAGAAAAATAATTTATCGGGTGGCAAAAGAATTCTACGGCGGCCACCAGATAAATAGTTTTCTTACCTGGCAACAACCAGCTTCCGTTATTGTGCGCAATAAATATAGATAAAATATTTTGTAAATGCTTTGTTGTGCGCATCAACTGAATACAACTTTATCTGGCGCTCAAACATTTGACTCTGTATAGAAATATTGTTTTTTCCGTCAAATTACCAATTACTAGTAAATGTTAAAGTATTTCTACCTTCATGTGTTGTCATAGATTTTAGCAAAAATGTTCATTAATTTAACTTCCTGCCCAAAAGGTATAGGTATTGAACCATGACATTTTTAAATTTTAAGCATGAAGCAAGCAATCTGCACATTAATTAGAGAAACCTTTTTATTCTTGAAAAGCCAAACTTTCTAGTATAAGCATGGTATGAATAAACATTTTCTGAATAAACTAAAAATGAAATGATAAAATGTAAGAAACATGAAACAAAATTTAAAAAAAAAATCCTCAGATTTGCAACGAACTTTAAAAGCAGAATTTTTATAAACTAAAAAAGACAAAATGTACTCATGATTTTCTCAAATCGTACTTCAAAAATGGATTGACTTAATTTCACCAGCCAGAAAAATAGTTTTTGCTTTTCCTAAGCGAAAACATGTTCTTCATGTTACATGAAAACAAAGATCTACGACTACTCTTTCGTTCCATTATATGTGGAAATTTAAATTTATGCAAAATCAATAACCAAAATGTCAGAATGAAGTACGTCATAGCATTCATTTCAATCTTGAAAACTGTGTCACTTTCGAACATTCTTGGAAAGTCTAAAATCCCCCATGAAACAAAGAAAAATAAAATCCAGATTTGCAACGAACTAAAAAAGACAGATTTTTTTATATGCTAAAAATGATAAAATGTACTCATGATTTTCTCATATTAGTACTTCCATAAAGTGGTTGATTTAACTTAGTCAGTGTGAAATATAGTATTTGCTTTTTCTAAGCAAAATCATTATTGTTCTTTGTGTCACATGTAAACAAAGTAAACAAAGATCTACTCTTTCGTTCAAATGTATGTCGAAATTCAAATTCGAAATAATGCAAAATCCATAACCCAAATGTTGGAATGAAGTATTGCAATCATTTCAGCCTTGAAAACTGTGTAGCTCTCGGAAGGTCTAAAACTCTCCCACAAGTATGCGCAATAGGTCTCCTTGCAATGCCTTCTAGGTCAACTATTTTGACTTGAATTTTGAAAAAAAATTCCCTCCGAATCATACAGCATGAGGTCACTAGCTGTTAAGAATCGAAGCAAGGTGCGCAGCATCCTTGTATCCGTGTCATTTCACGTATGTATCGTTTGAGATACTTGAAGAAATCAGATTCTAATTCTTCGCATTCAAAAAAAATTAATTTCTTTGATGTAGGTGTGATTTTCTGAAACTCCTTTTCAACATCCCTAACTAGTTTGTAAGTTACAAGCACCTCAAAAAGGCATTCTCCGATAAATGCTGGTTCTTGAACCATTTCCAAATGCGCTATTTGATCAATAACTGCTCCCAAATTATCTTTCGTTACTTTAACTTTGCAATCATGAGTTGAAAGGATCTCAAGAGGTTCGTCCATTTCGACATTTTCCATGCTTTCAAGTGCACTGGAAAGAACCCTACTTTCACTGCTTGGAATGAATTGAAGAAATTCTTCCTTAAGTCTGTCACTAGCAATTCCATACAACGACGACTTTAGAAAATTTGGAGCCAGTCGAATAGGTAGCACCTTCTGAAGAATCCATCCTAATGCTATAACTCTTCCGACAGCTTTCCAATCTGCCGCCTCCATATCCTAGCGTAGACATGGGACTTTCAAATTTGTGCCAGTGGTGCACTGTTCATAGAAGTCGTCCCAGAATTCAGTCAGCATATCCCTCATGAACCCCCACGTGCACTGTCATAAGCCTGTTCTCTTTCCCCATTTGGAAGAATAATGGTGGCAGTTATGATTTCGTTTGTAAAGTCAACGTCTGGGTTGTCTTTGAATATCTTGATAAGTTCTCGCTGAACTTGACCCCTGTGGACTATAATTCCAAATTCTTTAGGCTCACGAACAGTTTGTAATATTGGCTCAGCGTGTGTGAAGGCCACTTCCTCCAAACTGTTCCCAAACTGGAAAGAAAAGAGGGTCAGGTAATGGTGAGCTGCCATTCTCATCTGCTGAACCGGGATTAGAAAGAACGCAGTTTCATGAGGACATCACCTTTGTCTCCAACAATACTCTCCACCTGCTTGTCATTTGATTCTGTGGTTTGTTGACTGTCTTAACATGGAATTGCCGATGGGGTAGAAATAATAAACTTTGGGTCTTCTTCATTCTTTTTAGCTCCTTCATTGATCTCATTTGGTTCATCTTTGGATTCTGAAGACTGCTCGCTAGCATTACATGATATTGGCAATGCGCTTATTGTACTCAAATTCTGTTCGCTTTTTCCTTTTTCTGCTTTTCATCATCATCACTATCATCTGAAATTTGCTTTTGGAGTCTGGTGCGTAAGTAAAAGTGAATAAATTGTAGTTTAGCCTTGTCTATTATATCACCCAAGGTTGTTTCTTCATCCTCTAAAGGTTTTAGCTGGAAATCTGTTGATTCAACTTTCATGTTCTTCAGTTCTCCATGCTGACTTTTCCCATTGGGGAAAAAAACATCCAAGCATTCTTTTATAATAGATTCTTTGTTCATGTTTTTGTTTAACATCAATGTTCTTTTTCCTCCCCCTGCCTTTGCTCTTACATGCAGATAAACTTTCTTCTTTTTATCGAAGTGGTACCACCCAAGATGAACTTTATGTACTTCTTTCTTAGCACTTAACTTTGGATTTTTCTTAACGGTGGATTCTGGATCATCAGTACATGTATTCTGCAGAGTTGGCCCTGCTACTTCGTAGTCGATCTCTTAATCGATCCATCAGACTGGATTTTCTTGTTTTGGGTTTATTGAATGCTTGGGTAAGAAAGTCTTTCAAGGCAAATCGATCTCCTTTCTTCGGGAGGTATTCCGATAAATCTGAATCCGTCAAGCCTCGGACAGCATCTTCGTCTATCTGCAAAATATGATAATTATCATAAGTGTATGAATTTGCTCCTCGGATATCACGTTTGATCTACAGGAGGTTTATAAATCTCAATGATCACTTTTTCCCTACTATTTTTCAGATTTAAAAGAAATAATAATATCACAGAAATGTTGACTTCATTATGGACCAATACCTAGACCTATTGGAACTACAGTTTACTCAAAATGGAATGTACAAAATGTACAATAATGTGCTTCCATATCAACATGAGTATAATAATCCTGCTGTTCTGCAGAAGATTTTAATTTCCTGTCCACATTTTCCTTAGTTTGCAAAAATTGGATCTCTGATTTAGCCCAACCATAGACCAAAGGTTCACGAAAAAAAATCCCGCAGCTTAGAAATGTTTGATTTTTTACACGATTAAGGGTTTCCGTCCCTAATAGGACCAAATTCTCTATCCTTAAATGTCCATAACATACATTATACTCTGAAAGCATTTTACAGTAGAAAAAGATTTACCGAGAGAAAGTTTCAAAAATGTAATTACTAAGCAGTAATAAATTAACAAAAATTGCACTGAATCAATGAGGACAAGCGATTTTTTTAAAAATAAAAATTCAAATAATAATTAAGAATATCAATAAATACTGAGGTGGAAAATGCAGTAAAACATTAGAAAAAGAATGACAAATGAAAAAGATTTTTTTACCAGATAAGTTTTTTTTAAAATGTTGTTTTTTTATTAATTAAAAATAGGGGCATATAACTCTTACCGAAATTCAAGGTCATATATTAGAACACATCCCATCCTTACATGCTAATAGTAATAAAATTAATTGGAATTACGTCGAAATATACTGAGTATTCAACACCTACATGTACACATCTGCTATTTATTGAATTTCATTGAATATGTTGCTATTAGGGATGGAATACCTTAAGAGTGCATGGATTGCCACTTATTTAGAGATTTCTTCCTATATACTTCATCGTAAAACTCTGATCTTCTATGGTACTTTCAACCTATTCCCGAGGAATGGGGGCTGATCTGAACTAAAATAAATTTACCCGAGGATGGCTTCATATCAATATGACTTATAAATGCTTTTGCTGTTTAAGAGGGAATATTCCTGTGTAAAACTTTAATCAACTATTACGGTCCCCTATTTGACAACGAAATAAATTAATGCTTTAGAGTCCAGAAATAGGTGCTGATGTGCGTGAGGGGTACTTTTTCCAAGATGAGAGCTTCCGTCCCTTGTAGAATTTATGTATAGAGGTGTGGTACTGAAAATGTCATAATCTTTATTGTAACTATTTTTAAGTGCATTTGAAGTATATTCAAAATTTAATTTATTTTACATTTAACAATCCGGAAGACAAGCCCCTCTGAGTATAAAACTATAGTAAATAATATTTAATATACAAGTAACAATCAATGGAAATTCAAGTCAAAATGAATATTTAAATAAAATTTATTTAACAAAAAAACTCATTGCAGCCCGAGAGATCCGGTTACTCTATAGATGTGTGTGTCAGAGTTGATGTATGGATTTTTAAGTGATAAATTATTGATAATAAATCTATATCTTTATTAATGTATACATCAGAATACATATTAAAATTTCACTATTTATAAAAATATGCAATATTTCTATGTATGTTCATATGTAAAATATACTTGTATTTCTGATTTATTATGCAATTTGCTTTTCAGGGGCTTATGTTCAAAATTACAGCTCCGGATTTTTCAGAACATTTAATTAAAAATAAAACACTACATCATACCCGATCTATTGTTTTCATGCACTGTTTGAAATAGTAACAGCAAATAAAAGTCTCTTTTTTACAAAAAATATTCTCTGTTACTTTTGTCCAAAATGACAACCTCCAAGTTTTCAGGAAATTAAACTTAAAAAAAAAGAAAAAGAAAACCGCGTACATGTACCACTTACTCGATATGATATAAGTTTTAATAATATTCGATACCTCTACATCAAAGATATACTAACAGGAAATAACTTTTTTCCTTCATAAAAAAACAAGCATTCTGAGAGAATTGCATGAGCAATGCTAGTCACCTACCGGCAAGTGTAATCTGGTTCCCATTAAAAATTGAAAATGCCGTAATTTCGTCAAAAAATCATAATGCAAACTTAATCTAATTCATCAAGTTAGACTCACATACCAAAAAACATCTCAATATCTGCAAGCGTTTAGAAAAAAAGTGTGGTAAACCAAGTGAGACAGACTGACAGACAGACGGAGTGACAGACGGACGGACAGACAGACGAAAATGAAACCTATAGTCCCCTCTGGTAAGAATTATAGGGGACAAATAACCTCCCTTTTTACACCGTATGAATTGATCCTGTTAGGGTCGAATATATACTGTCTCCCGAGTTTGTAAATGTTCGACGTCGGGGACGAGCTTCTGGAATAAAATCACACAATACTGATTTGCCACTCGAATCTATTGGGATGTCTCGTACACTCGACAATGACCTCTTTCAAATGAAGCATGGCCAGAAGCGGAGTCAGTCGAGGATCACCAATTAGTTATTTGCAGCGATGTCAACATACAAAATTTTCTATATATATAAAACTAAAACGATTTTACATAGTATAATTCCAGGCCGACATTAGATGGCAACATTGGCAACATCAAGATTATTCATATGATCCCCGAGATTTGAAGAATTCTTGAAAATTAAGTCAAGGATTAAGGTCAAGTGGGTGTTATGCTGAATCAGATATTTTTCAACATATGAACATTTAACAACCCGTGAACTCGCCAAACAACACATACTTGTAAACATGTATCAGTTAAGGTCACCGAATACGTGTAATATGGCAATATGATGTATTTTGAAAAGTTGGTCAAAGGTGACGTTCAAAGGACACAATTTCGGTATATAAACCTTGTATTTTAAAAATGCTATTCTTCTAAGCAAGATATAAGGTATATTTACATCCACTGAATATTTTCTCCTTCATTTCTAAAGAAAACCACTACCGTTTATCAGTTCATGAACAACACTAGGAAAAGCACTATGACGTACATATCAATAATACGATAGTTAATCTTTTTAATCCTACTTTAAATGATTATTTATACAGATATAAATATAAACAATAAAATGTCTTTCTTTGATTGTATTGTATATTTTCTATTGCAGAAAAAAAAAATTACACAACCCGCTTATGCGGATTATGTATTTTTTCTGCAACAGCTGCGACATTAATTCCCGTACTAACAACCAAAGAAAGCATTTTATTGTTTAAATAACAGTCGACTGACAGACGGACAGAAGGACGAACGGATGGACATTCATATATACGAGCGTTTAATTATGCTTTACAATACACGTACTCTAGATTAAGGTCCGCGCAAGCGTGAGTAATAAAATTGATTCAAATACTGACAAAGCAATACCATATTTTTCTGAGTTGTTTGTACTGAAGTCACTATATCGAAATCATCTAAGAAAGAAAACATTTTAAAAATATTTTTAATAAATAAATGATAAATAAAGAGTTAATAAATATCATTTACTATTTACTGATTTACTGAGCCGACAAGGTATTTCGACCACTTATTCCGGAGTACAATGTACATTATCGAAAACGAAAGTAGGTTTATAATTAAATTCAGGATCATGTTAATTTCAACTATATAATATACTGAAATCATCTCCTGTGTGATGCAATATTAAATGCAGTTATTCTGGAGTCAGCCTTTAAGATTTTATAGACAAAATTATTCATTGTGAATTAAATTTTAGGGACAAGAGTGGCTTTTATAAAATCTATTAATGTTAATTAGTTTAATACTACGTGTAGTAGTTTTATTGCACATATTTTTTTAGATTAACAAGAATTGTGAGTACACAACTTATGTTGCGAGCGTAAAAATATACGAGTCCATATAGTGCAGTAACCGGTATATTGTACTTCTAACAAACATATTGTAAATCTAACATACATATCAAATGCAGATAATTTTTCACATTAGAACTTTTAACTTAACTATCCTTATTTTAACTACCGTTCAAGTATATTTCATCACATTGTTATTAACAAAGTCAAATATCTTACCTTTTGATCCCTAAGAGCTCTTAAAGTGTCTTCGTCAACGCCTCGTTTCCGTAGGAATGGCTTCATGCTTCTGTGAAATATCAAATAAAATATAAATAGTAAATTAAATAGATAAATGTGTAAAAATTTACAGATTAAAGTGTAAAAATTTACAGATTAAAGTGTAAATTTTACAGATTAAAGTGTAAATTTTACAGATTAAAGTGTATATTTTACAGATTAAAGTGTAAAATTTACAGATTAAAGTGTAAAATTTACAGATTTAAGTGTAAATTTTACAGATTAAAGTGTAAAATTTACAGATTAAAGTGTAAAATTTACAGATTTAAGTGTAAATTTTACAGATTAAAGTGTAAAATTTACACATTAATGTGTAAAATTTACATAATAAAGTGTGGAAATTAAAAAAAAGAAAGTGTCCAAGTGGCGCTAATACGCTTCCGTACTTAATGTAGTCTCAACATAATATATTTTGTATATACTTTTATCAAAAGCAGAAATATTTTGTGAAACTAAAAATTAGTCTATTCTACTCTGAACTATGAAACCTTCTATAGCTAACTTTCTAGAAAATGTTTTTACCCTGCTATTCCCTTTCCTCCATAAATCAACAACATTGTGCTCACTCTTCATATTATTAAGGACCTCTTAGGACTGATCATAAACATTAGTTGTCTTTCCTGACCTATCTATCTCTGAAAGGAAATTATTGAAATCTCCCAAAATCATCAAATTATTAGACTGAGGAATAATGTGTTACACATACTGAAAAAATCCGCCCTTTCTTTTGTAGAATTTGGTGCATAAATATTAATAACATCCATTTTTTTCATTATTTTCATTATTAGTTATGTGTAAATATCTTCCATCAAATCCTTTATAAGTTGGACTTTATCTAATCAAAAATACTACACCCTTTGATGTTGTGTCAAAATTGCTATATAGTACAATACCATTCCACAAATGGTTATATTTTTTCGATAAATTCAACTTTCCAGTGTGTTTCCTTAAAACCAATAATGACATATTTTCTTTCTTCAAATAAAGCAAATACCTTTTTCATCTTATTAACATCACACAATCTATTACAGTTTCAAAATGTCAAAATGACCATTATTAAGAAAGAATGAAAAGAATTTATCTTTATTTCTACCGGTATGTATTTTTATTTGCTTTGACCTTCTTTTCACTTTCTTCTTTTTTTGTGATCACAACTTCATTTCCGGTGTCCGAGTCTGTCTCTGAAAGCTGTTCCTCTGATAATTCAGTTCCTGATTTGTGATCATTATTATCATTTACTTCCTTTTGTTGTGCACACTTGTCGAGGCCTTGCGTGGTACACATTTCCTCTTGCTCAACATTTTCTGTATTTTCCTGTATTTGCCAATGGGTTTTCTTATTCGACGGTTTTACGAATACCATGTTTAGAGATGATATGCCCGAGATAATTTATCTCTTTCGCAAGAAAGTCACACTTGCTTGGCTTAAGCTTAAGATTAGCTCTGCGAAGGCGAGTAAAGATCTCATCAAGATGGGTCAAATGATCCTCAAATGTTTCAGAGAAGACCAAAATGTCGTCAAGATAGATTAAACATTGACGCCAAGTTAATCCTCTAAGAACTTGAATCATGACCATCTGAAAGAATACTTCAGCATTCATCAACTCGAATGGCATACGTTTATATTCATGAATTCCACTCTGAGTGATGAAAGCAGATTTGTGCCGAGAGTCTGGATGCATGCCAATTTGAAGAAAAGCACTGTGAAGATCAAGACTAGAAAAGTATTGAGCCCGCCCTAACAAAAAAAATACTTTAGTTAACTATAGTTTGTTTGTTTGTTTGTTTGTTTGTCGTTTAACGTCCCTCTCGAGAATTTTTCACTCATATGGAGACGCCACCACTTGCTGGTGGAGAGCTGCAAATTTTGACCTATACTAGGCACTCAGGGCCATTGAGCAGCGAGGGATCTTTTTCGTGCCAGCACCTACTGCGACACAGGACCTCGGTTTATACGGTCTCAGCCGAAGGACCGGTCTCCACGTCCCGCAGTGGGATTCGAACCCGCGACGTAAGGATCAACTCCTTACTCCGCGACTCTAGAGCGAACGCTCTAACCACTGCGCCACGCGGGCGACAGTTAACTATAGTTTACTATAGTTAAGTATAGTAAATCAAAGTGTCAAAGTTATCACTATAGTATTAAATCAATGTTTTCAAAGTGATCACTATAGTGTCAAAGTGATCACTATAGTAAATCAAAGTTTTCAAAGTGATCACTATAGCGTCATAGTTATCACTATAGTAAATCAAAGTTTTCAAAGTGATCATTATAGTGTCATAGTTATCACTATAGTAAATCAAAGTTTTCAACGTTATCACTATAGTAAATCAAAGTTTTTAACATAGTAAATCAAAGTTTTCATAGTGATCACTTTAGTAAATCAAAGTGTCAAAGTTATCACTATAGTTAATCAAAGTGTCAAAGTTATCACTATAGAAATCAAAGTGTTCATGGTGTCAAAGTTATCACTTTATTTAACTATATTAGGGCGACTTTGACCAATTGTATCGAAAACACACTCAAGACGAGGGAGAGGGAAAGACATTGGTTTCGTTATCTTGTTCAAACGTCGAAAATCAGTAACCAAACGAAATTCGCCTGAAGCCTTTTTGACAAGAAGACAGGGTGAATGCCAGTCACTGTTTGACTCCTCAATAATGTCATTTTTCAAGAGATCCTCGACTTGTCTGTTGATCTCGGCATAGTTTGAAGGTGTTGTTCTATAAAATGGCATTTTTACTGGTTTTGCATTTGGATCTGTGTCAATTTTATGCATGTACATGTTGCATTGTCCCAATTCATGATAACCAGTTGCAAATATGTCTCTGTTTTGTTGAGAAACTGTGTCAATGTGTGTTTTTGAGCACTAGTTATATCTGATTTGCTAAGGTCAAAAGTGAGTGGTGTTTTGTCACTTGTGTTTTGCTGTGTATTGACCAAGTTGATATGCGCAGTGTTGTGTTCTGATGGAGTTCATGCATCAAAATTAAAAACTGCATTGGGGTTCAAAATCAGAAACACTAGCAATAACCTTACTTTTTGGTAACCTAATTTCTTGACTTGTGGGATTTAGCACCCGTAGAACTGATTGACCATTTTTGATTTTAACAAGACACTGAGCACCCAATATTTGTAGATTCTGAATATCTTGTATTGGCTCTAATAGTACTTCTTCACCTGAATATATTTTAGACACCTTGACAGACAAAACAATCTCAGAAAAGGGTGGTAAAATTGTTATTGTAACTAAACCACTACTAGATTTGATTAAACACACATTTGCTGAGTCATTGTAAAAAGACATTGTATTTTCAGCTAGATTAAGGGTCACCTGATGTTTTTGTAAAAAGTCAAGACCAATAATCAAAGAATGTGGTAATCTATCTACTACATGCACTGGGTAGGTAAATGTCACACCTTTAAAAGACAATGGTAATTTTAATTTCCCTAGCACTTTCAAATGCCCTCCCACACCATTGACAAAGTGATAATCTGGTTTTTGTAGCACTGAGTTTTCAAAAGATGTTTTGCTTAAAAATGAAGCACTAACAACAGTTATAGAGGCACCCGTATCAACTAAAGCATTTGTTTTTACACCATTGATAAAAACAGAAATAGTATTTCTCATAAAATTTGTTGCCAAATTGATTTCTACAAATTTTGAATTTTCGAGGCGCCTATCCGTGCTATGGATAGGCATGAATTCCAATTGTAAATTAAAAGAAGGGTCGAAAAATGGACTTGCTGGATTGTGAAAACATACAGATTCAAAATGGTTGTATTTAGAACAAATTTTGCAAAAATGATTATATGCTATACAATTATATTTGTCAAAGCAATCATCAAGACCACAATGAAAGCACTTACATGTACGGGGGCCTGGTTGTCCTTGGTACTGGGGTTGTGCATTGGGAGGAAATCCCGCTGGTCTGGGGTTCTGCTGAGCTTACATCTGGGGTCGGTAATTTGGACGCTTTCCTTTATAATAATTATGACTACGGTCATACATAGGTCGGCTATAATTATTCGCAAATTGTCCATCACTGAGCGGATAAAACTGCTCAAAAAATTCGACAGCCTGGATACGGTTCTGATACTGTCCACGACCAGATTGTCTCGGAGAATTCTTGGAACTGCCACGGCGGAATCCACCTCTCGCATAAGTGGCTGGAGGGTCATCTCTGCTGGGTGATGGCTGGAGATTCGAGCTAATAGCCATCACTGTTGACTGCAACTCGTCTGTCAACTTCGAAAGAAGGCGCTCTTCCATTCCTTCAATGCTGGCTATCACATTTTTGTCGCTTTTCGTGATTTTCAGTGTCGACTCTGCTCTTTTTGCACAGCGAAATAAATCCTCGAAAGATTCTGGATCTTTGTCCAGCACTTTTTCTGCTATGTCCTGTCGAAATCCTTTGACGATTAGCATGCGTTGTGGGATTTCCTCATTCCTCTGATGTTTCATCTAAATGCTGTTTTATGTCCAGGAAATCCAAATCAAAGGAATTTTTACTTCTGCCGAATCTCTCAAGGAATGCCGACTTCAAATTCACAATACTGTTCTTAACAGTTGGCAGCAAGGCAAGATACCCTTGCTGGGCAATGTCACTCAGATGAAATACAAATCTGTTCACAATTTGTTGCTCAGTGAAAGCATGCAGGGTACACCACTGCATGAATAGTGTCCACCACTGAGATGCACTAATGTTGCTCTTTCTTCCAGAATACTTTAGAAGATTAGCCGAGACATTATCTCTCCAGTTGATAGCTTATGAATTTCCTGTGTTTGTGCTTATTGTAGCCATTTGAACACTAGTTGTTGTTACTGGGGAACTTGAAGTAATATTGGAAGACACTGGTGCTTCTGTATTTACAGATGAAGTATTGGCACTGGATTGTTCCGAACTTACGGTGATTGTGGCTTCAGATGAATGCTGGGTATTTGTTGTTTCTGTTGTAGTAGTTTCTGCTGATGCTTCTTGTTCAGTAAAACTGATGAGGTCGTCTGAGGACTCTGAATTCTGACTGGATGTTAATCTTAAGCTATATTTTTGAAGAGGCATCTGGTTGTTCTGGTGAGAGAAGGGATCTGTGGTTTTTCCACCACTTTTCACACTGACTTTTTCGTCTGTGAAGATTGGGGAAATTAGCCTGGTAGGATAGCTACTCGCTTTTTAGAAGGTGGCTATTTATAGCCACAGGCTATTGCTGCTGCTCTGGGCTATGAATAAACAACAGTGTAAAATCACGGGGACCCTAGCGGCGATTTTTGCAGAGACAAAATAATTAAAATGAGGTCGTTTCGATGTTCGAAAATAAAATGTACATGGTTAACAAATACTCTCAAGTTATTTCAATGACATTTTTGTTGATGGGTGCAAAGTTTAATTCCTGATATTTGCCGTTTATTTCTCGCCCATGAATTTTCATTAAATTACGCCGACTAACAGCTAATTCGTACACAAACTGATTCATATATAAGGAGTCAATTCGTATGCAAACCACAGAAGTCAATTTGGACATATAAAAGTATAACATGAAACAATGAAAAAGTCAGTTCGTACACATTGCCTTTTTTTACGTTGTGTAAATGTAAAATTTCAATAAAATTTATTTAAAGTAAAAATAAACTGGGGAAAAATATTCATGGATAATGGTTTCACATTTTCACACCTTATCATCTTAGGAAATCAAATAATTATTGTTAAACCAACACACTCTTGGCGGTTTCTTCGCTGTTGGATATGCGACAAACGCTAATTACATGTACGAGATGTTCCTAATTTGGTATTCCCTAATTACGAGATACTCCATGCTTGGAAAGCGCGTCGAGACGATCCCCAAATTTCTCCATTTCCCAAAAATTCAGTTAACATGGTTCGATGGCTGCGTATTCCTTGTTGCAGAACTGCATGTTTTAATTGTTTATTTGAGACGTTTTGTGGAATTTTTTTTTTTACAGTAATACTTACACAGTTAATTGGAATTTTACGGTGTCTTTTGATTATTTGAATTTCTACAATCTGTTGACGATAATATATTAGAAAAAGATTATTTTCGGAATGGAAAAAATCTTCTTAATAAAAGTATACATAAAAAAGAGTTTTTGAAGGCAGATAGGAGGCCATAAAATTTGCAAAGTTTATTACGGTTCTATATTTTAAAGAAAGCCATTGCCTAATTACCTTGGACACAAAAACTACTGAACGGATGCTAATTTATCAAAGCTTTAATTATGAGACTGCGACGAGCAAAAGTTACCCATATATTTCATTTGTCTTTGAAAATTCTATCGTGCCTCGAATAAAATCTACCCTTTAAAAAGTGTAAGAAAAACAGCTACACAAATATATGTACATGAAATATTAGGATTTTCTTGCGAATTCAGTTGGTTTAATTTAGGTCAGTCTTCTCCTGCATGCGTTTTCAAAATCGTATTGCGCAATGACTGGCGGGGTCAGTGCATATTAAGATATACAGAGAAAAGGAGGCTGAAAAATATTTTGTTATTCTGTTCTTCTGGGTTTTTTTCCCTTTTCGAACAGTATATTTCGAACAAAAAAGGAAGACTACAGTACAATTCTTGAAATCTTTCAACCTTTTAGAAATAAGTAAATTACTGGAAATTTGGCAAAAAATGGGGATCCAAAGATAAAAGTCTATTTCATTATCTTTCAGCATATGATTTATGTCACACAATCTACAGTACATGTACATGGTCAAATATGATTCATCATTTCCCATTTTGTCATATATTTTATGAAAAGTTATTTTTTGTTTAAAAAAATATTGTGGGTTCAATTTTACACTAGGTTAGCAAATTTTGATAATTGATCACTGAGTATAAGATTTTAATTATAAAGTCACAATTTCTAACTTCAAAACACCACGATTTCATGACACTTTTTGAGCTACATATAACGTTTCAATAAGTCTTTACAAAAATCAGTTCTCAATAAAAAGTCAAATGATTCACTTAATTTAACATTTAGGGTAAAATGACACGTTTTAAGGATTTATAAATAAAAAAAAAAAATAAATATATAAACATGATTCCATAATCCATTATTTGAATATATAATTTTAATCTGTCCATTATCCCCAGATATGTTTTTATTTTAAATGTACAATTATGACTGTACACCACATAATACATGTATAAATATAGCAAAAAAAAAAAAAAAAAAAAAAAAAAAAAAAAAAAAAAAAAAAAAAAAACACCACCAACAAAACAAAACAAAACAAAACAAAGAAACAAACAAACATTGAAATGATCGAACTTTCATTTCTGGCATTCAGCGTATTTTTTTTCTTCAAACCTTATTTTATAATAAACTAATGTAGAAAATTTCATGCAATAAATTGTTTAACAACTTCAATTAATAATGTCCTCATCATACTGACGCAAATATAAATTAACTTATCAAATTAATACATGTATTGTGAAAAATTGCAACAAATTTTCATAATATCCATAACAATTTACAGATTCTCATATTATTTCATTTCATTAATTCATTCATGCCAATGGCCGTGTGAGGCAGTAGTTAGAGCGTTTGCTCTATAGTCACAGAGTAAGGAATCGATCCTTACGTCGCGGGTTTGAATCTCACTGCGGGATGTGGAGACCGGTTCTTCAGGATGAGGCCGTAAAACTGAGGTCCTGTGTCGCAGTATAGATCTAAAATTTGCAGCCCACCAATGGCAATGGTGGCGTCTCAATATGAGTGAAAAATTCTCAAGAGGGACGTTTTAAAACAAAAAACAAACAAAATCATTCATGCCATCGTCTATCAGTACTCACAGTACTTTGATTCTACTGTTATGCTAAATTGGCAAAGAGAAACAATTCCGATTAAAGTTGAATGATGTTTATTGTAGAGTCAGCAGATAGAAAGTGAATTTGCTAACTTCACAATCTATCCGGACTCTACTTCGGAATTGAGCTCTTGACCAATCAGGATGCTTGTTACAAAAATTATTACAGGTAAGTCGGCAATTTCTTTTGATAGGCTTGACACTGATTACTTACATTATCAAAGAGCCGAAAGGTGATGAAGTCAATTAGTTTTTATCAATAGGGAGATTGGGTGAAGCCGAAACAAAATAAACAAGATTCTAAATCGTAAAAATAATTTAATACCTGTGTCATAGCAAAGGGTCAAGCCAATCTCGCAAAGAATTTACCAACAAAAAGGCCGAAATAGAAAAAGAATTTTGCAGTTTATTTAGTAGATAAGATAATTGTTTCGCAACCTGTCATGAGTATATTGATTTCCGAAAGATGACAGATTGCTCAAAGTCCACATTTAATGGATTTCAGAAAGCATACATTTTTTTGTCATACAGAAAAATAAAAATTGAAATTATTTTAAGAAAACTTAATAATATTAAACAAAATTGAAATTAAGAAAAAGGAATTATTCTCATAAAAATTAAAACAAATTTAAAATGTAAATTTGTAATGAATTAAAATTCATATGATATAACCCTAAATACACAAAAAAGAGCTTTCTGTCCTCTTCTGTCAGCATGGAAAATTATCCAAAGATTCCCTCTCCTAAAATCAAAATATTTTGGTTTTCATCATGCTATTATCTCTTCAAAGTTGCCATAATTTAGGGGCGAGATCAAAATTCAATGTCAGACAAAAAACTGTCGCCGGCGACAATATGTACCGAGACAAGCCTTATTTTCCTCCTGCATAATGGACGACAAAATGTATGTAGTCAAACACCAGCACATATTGTCGTCGGCGACAATATGTACAGTCAAGGTCGGCAAATATTGTTTTGACGAAAATTTACTTTAGAAAGGAAAGAGAGATTGACAAATACACACACACACTCACGGAGGGAGACAGACAGCATTACTGGCAATACTGTAGGGAGAAAATTTTTGGGTCAGAAAATTGTGTCCAGGATTGATGTACATCACAAGAGACCGTAATTCCTGAGATATCTGATAAATCAGCCTATTCTTTTTTCTTGTAACATATACTTTGAGATTGAATACATGTATTAGTTTTTGTTCAGTAGTAATGATTATTTGGAAATTATTTTTGCGTTATTCTTATATACAATCATGTGCCAATATTGATGTTGGGATTGACATTTTTATATACCTGAACTGGAAGTTTAAGTGAGCTTTTCGGATCACGTTTTGTCTGACCGCCCCTCTGTCTGTAAACTAATCACAATTTCAGCTTCTTCTCAAGAACTACTGGGTCAATTTCAAGCAAACTTGCCACAAAGCATCCGTGGATAAAGGAAATTCAAGTTTGTTCAAATGAAGGGCCATGCCCTCTTTCAAGGGAAGTAGTTAATAATTAGTGAAAATTTAGTGACATCTTTTAAAAATCTTCTCAAGAACCACTGTGTCAGAAAAGTTGAAACTTACGTAAATGCTTTATTTTGAAGTGTAGATTCAGTTTTATTCAGATCATGAATCAAAAGTGTGGATGTCTTTTAAAAAAAACTGCTAAAAACACACTTTTTTCAGGGAGCCGACTGGGGTTTTATTGTGTGAAAACTACTCTAGAGAAACTCTTTAATTTTATACCATATGTACCTTACATTGACTTCGGTATACATGCCAAGTTTAGTGAAAATCTACCGTCTGATTATTTTTCAGGGACCATCTCAAAATACAGGTACATTTACTATAGGATTATATAGGAAAATACCATTTTTTCGCACTTCGGAGCAAATTATACAAATGCTACTATAGACTTTTTGCTCAAATTATATTATTTGATGGGTAATACTATATTGTACATTTTGTGCAAGAAACACAAAATTCTACCGTCTGGTTTCCAGAGGGGGCATCTCAAAACGTCAAAATTCATGATATTTTCCTGTTTTTATGGCGTACAACAAAACATGACAGAAACCACAGATTTACATAAAAAATAATAAAAATGATTGTTAGATTCTCGACTTCCCATGTTAAAAATTTCAAGAGCAGGTATTTTATACTTTTTATTTTATGGCATAATTAATGACCCCACTTAAAGAACTTTGGTTATTCATAACATCAAAAACACACTATTACGACGTCTATCTACCCATCATTTGAAAAATCGTTCAAAAAATCAGTAATTTAAAAACTTAATTAGATATATTAACCTGAGATTTCCTAAATTTGTTAATTTTTATAAATTATGTAAAAATAGTTGATTTAAAAGGGTAAATACGTTTTATTTTACTATGCTGCGCGAAGTATTGCGCAATGAAACCCCAGTCGGCCCCCTTAAGATTGCTTTTCCTGACCTTTAAACCCCTATGATTTTTATTTTTTAAAATGTCTCAAATGCTATTTTTGAGCATTTTTTTGGGTAATGTAAATATCTGATTTTACTATTTTTATTTAACTTTTCCTTTTCCTGTATGTTTCTCCATTTTGATGCATCTTTCATTTTCTTATTCTTTTTCAAGTTTTAATTATTATCTTGTACATTTATTTTACTATAATCTTATTGTTAAGCGCCTTAGAGTAATTTTTATTATATAGCGCGTTCTACAAATGTTTTTATTTATTATATTATTATTTATTTATCTGTCCCTCGGGGGAAGGGTGTGGCTACAATAGGTGATCAAAGTTTTTCATAGAATATTTAGAAAAAAATTCAATTTTTTTTCAAGAAGTACTGGGTCAGAAGAGATGATACTTATGTGAAAGCTACGTTACATAGCGTAAGTTGAATTTTGAGGTGCTGGCACGAAAAAAGATCCCTCACTGCTCAATGACCCTGAGTGCCAAGTATAGGTCTCAATTTGCAGCCCTCCACCGGCAAGTGGTGACGTCTACATGCGAATGAAAAATTCTTGAGATGGACTTTATAACAACAAATAAACAAACAAAAACAAAATCAATTTTGTTCATATCATGACCCCAGGGGTAGGTTTTTTCATAGGAATATATACAGGAAATCTTTAAAATCTTCTCAAAACAAGACAAATGTAGCACCGGCGCCCCCCCCCCCCCCGCCCTGTGGTTTGATGTTTTTTTGTTTGTTTGTTTGTTTTTTGGGGTGTTTTTTTTTTTTTTTTTTTTTTTTTTTTTTTTTGCTTTGGTAATTCTGTTTGTTTAACTTGTATATACTCTCAATTAAGTCCACAGGTAAAATTTCATAATTAAATAATTTACTTAACATATACAGTAACACACCTTTACATACAAATGACTTTTAAATTTTTTTGCTTGTCAAAAACCTGAACAGCCCGCACCCCCCCCCTTTCGTTCTGAAATTTCTGAATCCACCACTGAGAATAGCAGCAGGCCCGTGATTAGCGATGTTTAAATATGGAAGCATTCTCAGGTAGCGCAGATTCAAGTATCTTCAAATCAAACCGGGCCTACGGTGGTGCCACATTGGGCAATCAAAGTTTTACATTGGAATACATAGGAGAATTCTTAATAAATTATCTTCTCAAAACAGCAAAGCAATGATAAGTCATATTTATATGGACTGATTGATTGATTATTAATATTGTTTAACGCCGAGTCGACAATATTTTTGAGCCATATTTCGGCGATCAAAATAAGTGTATATGACCATTTTTGAAGTTTTTGGTTTCTCTGGCCATATTTATATGGAGCATTGCCGTGCATTGTCATGCGACATGTTCTGATGAACGACAATATGCGCAGTGAGGGTAGGTACACATTGTCGCCGGCGACAATATGAACAGGACGACAAAATCTATACCGTCGAAATCACGCTGCATGAAATAGCATACGAGACACATCAGTGTGATTCACACACCAATTACATTCACAAACTACCAAAAAACAACAAAAGAAATGTTTAAGCAACAATATCTGTGGGGCGACAATATGTACAGTGAGGATGAGGCACATTATGTCGCCAGCAACAATATGTACATGAGTAACTTTTCAGCCGGCGACAATATGTACCGATGTACGACAATATGTGCAGTGAGGGTAGGTACATATTGTCGCCGACGACAATATGTACAAAACGACAATATGTACGGTCACAAGGCGAAACTTAATCTTTCTGATGTTGGAATAGAACAAATCAGGGTAATCATACATGGCCGTAGGAACCGGGGGGGGGGGGGAGCACGGGGGGCCGTGCCCCCCCCCCCAATAATTTTGCCGATATATAGATTACTATAGTAAACATAGATAATATGTGCTTGCGCCCCCTCAATAGATAGTTTTTCCCGTTGGCCGCCATATTGGAGGTCAACATGCTCATATTCCTTCATTATTCAACCAACTTTGACTTTGTATACTGGCCATTGTGGGGTAAGAAGCATTGTTTTTCTGAAAAATATACATTTGTTAAAGCCTCCTTTATTTCATAATTTTTCTTCTATAAAGATTTTTCCCCAAATATATTTCTGCTACACCCTCTTATATTTGGTAAGACGAAGAGGAAAAATTACCAGGTTGACCACCAAGATGGCGGCCAAGGGAAATAACTCCTTTCTGTGGAAAGACCTCTTGAAATGCTTATGTTTATTATTATTATTATTAGGTCTTTCCACCTTTCTGTGGAAAGACCTCTTGAAATGCTTATGTTTATTATTATTATTAGGTCTTTCCACCTTTCTGTGGAAAGACCTATTGAAATTGTTCTGTTTATTATTAGGTCTTTCCACCTTTCTGTGGAAAGACCTCTTGAAATGCTTCTGTTTATTAAGGTCTTCCGTTTCCAACGGAAGACCTTCTACTGATTGTGATGATTAAGATTATTCTTTTTTTTTTTTTTTCCTAGACGCCAACTTTGACGCTTCATATCTTCCTCATTTTTAAACAGATTTTGTTCAAATTTTCAGAGCTTTTAGACTTTACAAAACACTGTCAGAATACCGTAATACAATTCGGAAATTACCTTCTGTTCACGAGTTATTCCCCTTTGATTGAGTTTTGCATGCCTCCGATTTCCAGACAAAGGCTCAGAAATGGTTATAATTGGAGCACAAAACCCTTTGAAATTGAAAAGAGGAAGCATTGAAGTTGTGCACATCGGTTTTTGTTTTTTGATTTTTGCATTAAAAATGGCGCTAGAGAGGGGTCAAAAGTTAGAACGCGGAAAACAGCAAAAAATTTGACATATTTACCTTTATATCTTGAAAACTAGAAATATTTTGTTAAGACATGTAGAACAAAAGTTGTGCATAATTGCAAGGGCTTTCATATTATATTATTTAAAAGGGGCTGGCCCCTATGATTAGGGATCTTGGGCCCTTAAAAGTTTTTGCTTTATAACTCAAAAACGGTAAATATTTCGATCTGGATCCTGGGAACAAAATTGTTCTTTTACACCTTTTTGATCTAATGAAAATGTTGTTTTGTTCGAGTATACCATGGGTATTGCGTAATACGTATTAGAAAGCAGGCCAGGTAAACAGGTAACGTTTTTCATTCGGCAAGGAGATCAGACCTCTTCATGTGTATAACTTAAACAGACTTGCTATCAATAATATACCCTGCGGTATTTAATGTTAATTTTCTTTTTAATAAGGTTTAAAACGTGGTTTATGGTTTACTATTAAATTATTTATTACAACTAGTCTTTCTTTTCTTCTTTTTTAAATTAGATTAATAGTGTTCAAAAGCGGAGAATATTAAATCTATCTTTCTACGTTTATTATTACAACAAACTTTGTAAGTGATTTTAAACTGTATGCATTGAATAATTCACGATCATTAGCTGTATGCATATTACGGTCTCCATGTTCAGCTCGATGTTTAGTTATGTAACCCAACGCGCGAATCCCACGCTGTTGATCGAGGTCACCAGTGTACTAGCCACCTGTGGCCATAAACAAAGCTAGTATTTGTGATCGCGTTTAATGTCAATTTTGTACAAAGAGCTATTAATTAATGGAAAGTTATGTTTTTAATTATATCGAATCAGTAAGATTACTTTACCGATCTTTTATAATCTTAATTCCAAACACTGGTGCATAAAAATCATTGTGAATTTTAATCGCTGTTTTTGTCTGTTCACGCAATAATACATTTAAAAAAGTATTGCTCTATCCCGTGTTGTTGTATTTTAATTCATCTGCAATTGTAACTGAATGGGGGCTTCGGTAAATAATTGTAATTACTACGCATGCTACGCACATATTATTTTTACCATCACTCTTGTGAATGTCCATTTATTATTTATAGAATTAAATAAACATTAACATAAATAAAAATTCCTTCAAATATACATGTACTATAATTCAAGTCTTTGTAATATAGCAAACAGTTTCATCCATCTCTGCCGCTTTGTGTCTTTAAGTGTTGTAGTCCAGTCCTCGTTTACATACACGTGGCCACAGAGAGCCGCGGGCACCTCGATGTTGAAATACATTGTTGCTCTACACCGCACAAACAACTAACGTGTACATGCAGTGTAGTAATTGGCAAAGATTGTTTGAAAAATATAAACTCGCATGTGTTCGCTACGAAGCATTCATTTTAAAATTTTATTTACATGTAGATACCTTATAAGAACAAAATAAAGTAAATGTATAACACCTAGAACAATGTTTAAAAATTAAAATACAAATATCGTGTGCTCGGAAGGGAAGATGGCTTGAAAGGGTGTGTCTGTGAATGCTTAGATCTAGCAACACACTTCGCAAAGTTAAGCATACTTGTGTCCAAATCCTTTAAAAGTGGGGGCAATCCCCAATCCTCGCACCCTTCCTTTTTGAATCTAAAAATATATACCATACTGAGAGTTATATATAGAGCGGGAATGTTATTTTATTAGTCCTTAAAGGCACAACTTAAGAAATGACTTATAAATTTTTTTTTAGATAAGATTGTTTCGCGATACAGCTGTGATAAATCTTAGGAACTTCTAAAGTTATAACTTAGGCATATCTTAAGGTAACTTAGGAAACGTTTTTGAAACAGGCATGTCAAGCATTCAGTCAGATCTATTACGAAGTCCATATTACCAGATAAGAGAATGAAATTTTATTTTGTATATAAAGTGGTTATTACAAATATGCGTGTTACAAAAATGTATGTTGAAATCTTCAAAAGCTATCGAATTATTTGCATACGTGTACTCGTACATATGAACATTGATCTACACTGATCAAGTGTATACCGGGACCCGGGATAGTCTTATTATAGCTCTTGCTTTGTCAAATCATTACTTTCATACCCCTTGCATTTAAGAAAAACAATGTTATAAAAAAAATAATAATCTGACATATAACAAGTATACATGTAGCGTGTGCAATTTATTTGGCTAGGGGCATGTACACACGTGGTTCGAAACTGTAGGGGGCTACAAATGCGGCCATAACTAGTATATTTTTGAGGTGTTATAAAAAACAAATAATACTCACAAAAGCTTATAAAATTGCCGTTCTATCGATACCTTATATGCCATGTTTCATCCACCAACAACGCCACGACATCGATGAGAAATACGTTTCTACACGGGCATTTTCTTCGAAAAGGATAGAAAGTTAATGAATTAAAATAATTAATTCTTTTAGTTAACGCATTATGTTTACCTCTTTATTTGTTGTATGCAATAAGTATAGACCTTACTAATAATGACTGTTTGGTTGTCACACCTGTGCATGTGTCGTGCGAGGTACAGCGGTAAGGTAAATTACCGAGAGTCGCGATGTGCGGGGTGATTCGGAATACCCTAAATGACTGTGGTCCATTGAATTTCTACTAGTAAATCAACCTGTCAAATCTAACATGCGCCCACAGAATACGACTAAATTCGTTTCATGAATGAACTGGTTCTTAACAAATATATGTACAGTATACAATATCTTTTCTTTAGATCTGTTTGTTTATTATTTTCAACCACAATCTGCAGTACATGTATAGTTACACGAAATCCATGCGCAACGGCGCTACACCTGTCAATCAAAATCACTCGATATTGTGAACTCAGTCTGGTGTTACGGCAGCATTTCCGAAGTGATTCAAAATATTCTATCGGCTAATTCTAATTTTTCGCGTTGAATAATAATATTTTTGAACAAAGTTGGAATTAAGGCTGGAGCTGCATGCTGTGAATTTATCACACCTGCAGTCTGCGGTCTTCCCTTCTTACATGTATATGAAGCATCTGTTGAGTAATATTAATGAACCAGAGAGCATAATATGCGGAACAAGTTTGATTGAGATTTTTACTTTTCCTTTAAGATAAAATGATTAATAACATAATTTATGCATCTCATAGATGCATATAAATGTACATGTATAGCTTTTTAAAAACAAGAATCTGTAATTGAAAATGTGAAAGTGAAGAGTTTAGGTAATAGTTCTTAACCAAAATTTAATGACAGTTCATTCCTTCCTAGTCTCTATATAACTTTTAATTACGGCCGTGCCCTCTCCCCTTCAAAAGATGTCTAATACATGCTTTTAAATTCTGTTTATGTATCAAGAAATTTCCAGTTTCTTGTGGACAGGATCCCCCCCCCCCCAAATTCAACCCCAATGTTTGTTGGACATTTTTTTCCACAAGTTATATTTATTACACTTATTCATCATGTGTACCATAGGAAAAAATCGAGTACAAGTACCTGTGGAAATTTCTATTTGCCCCCCCCCCTTCCCAAAAAAACTGAAATTGTTTTCTACGGGCTTGACAACAGGTACTTGTGGACAGACCCCCCCCCCCCCGATATTCAACCCCGGGGCTTGTTGGACATTTTTTCCACAAATTATATTTATTGCACTTACTCATCATGTGTACCATATGAAAAAATCGTGAAAACCCCAAAATAATCGTTCCACACAAAAAATGCCTCACTATGTATAGTTAAAACATTAATTTTTCATATTTCTTGATGAAATTAACATTAATAAAATCAACACAAAATTAATACCGTATTACATATCACTTGAATTTATCATAAAGCAGAAAATCTGTTCTGCGGGCTTCAAGGCCAGCTCAGGAACCTAAAGATGTCCTCATTTTCCAAGTCCAGTACAGAACGTAAATTAAATGAAATAAATCACACGATCACTGGGAAGAACTCAAAGAAAGAAGACTCTTGAGGAAAAGATATTTTGATTCGACTTATAGACTGAAATAAAGCGATATTCTCTTTTTGCCACTCTTTCCTGGTGCCCTGGGACTCTGAATGTAGGATCAGTATTTTTCTCACAGGTCCGTTGTACGGATTGTACGGGGGGGGGGGGGGGGCAGACCTTCTGAAAATAGTCTTTTGTTGTAGTTTTAATATGTAAATTTTGATTTAGTTGCTGCTTGCACCCTCCCCACTCTTTGTTTCTCTACGATCATACATAGGCGAATCCCAGCAAAAATGTAATGACCCCCCCCCCCTCCAACACACACTTTTTTTTTAAAATGTGTATTGCGATAGGACTTAAAATTGGAAAACATTTTCTGTATATCTCTACATCGAAAAATATAAAACAAATATTTTTTTTATATTTCCTTTTTAAAACAACATAGATAATTATGCATAGCTAATTAAATACTGAATTAAATATTTATCTTTGCAGACAATATGCTCTGGGTTATAGAACATGATGTGAAAGCGTATCGAAATGCACCTTGTAATCCTTTGGATTTTCAGATTTAAGGCCAATGCGAAAACCCAAAGACGCCGACATTTTATTATGCTACTGTAATCGAAGATCCGGGGGGCATACAGTTTTTGTCCTGTCCACCTGTCTATTTGTCTGTTAGACTGTGTTAGCCTCTTTGTCCGCAAAAACTTTAACTATGCCCATAAAATTTGATTGGTTGGAACTACTGCTTTCATATTTCTTATGTGTATTCCTAGTAACAAGGACTTCCTTCAGGTACCAACATATTTGACCTCTTGACCTTGAACTTGGAGTTTGATCCTCTTTCGCAAAATTTTACCAAACTATAACCTTGGCCAAAACTTTTGAACAGTTGGTGCTATGGCTTTTATACTTCACATCTGTATCCCTTGTGATAAGTCTCCTCCTTGGGTATAAATATGTTTGACCATTTGACCTTGACCTTGGAGTTTGACCAACTTTTAAACAACTTTAGCCTTGACAATAACTTTTGAATGACTAGTACTAGGGCTTTTATATTACATAGCTAATTTTCTTGTGACAAGGCCTGTCATTGTATACCTTTAATTTTGACCATTTTACCTTGACCTTTGATTATGTCCTACTTTTGAAAAACTTTAACCTTGGTTTTAACTTTTGAACAGTTGGTGCTAAGGCTTTTTTAATACCACATGTGTATTCCTTGTAACAATTAAGACCTTCCGTCAAGTACAAACAATTATGATCCCTTGACCTTGGAGTTTGACCTTTTAAAGAAATTAACCTTGGCCATAACTTTTAAACTGTTGCTGCTGTGGCTTTCATACTAGTATATATTTCACAGTATATTCTTTGTTCAAGACCTTTATTTGGGTAATAACATTTTTTTTTATCTTTTGATCTTGACCATGGAGTTTGACTTGCATTTGTAGAAACTTTTAACTTTTGCCATAAGATGCCATATGGGGGCATCAGTGTTTCAAAAATCACACCTTGTTCAGTATCCAAATTGGGCATAAAACATTTACAATGATCCTTTAAAGCAGTGAGTTGAACCTAATAAATTACGACTATAGAAATTATGATAATTTATTTCGATGTATGGTCTAAAAAAACGTTTATTATACCTCTGTGAAAACTAGCTTACAAGTGAAAAATCACTAGTAAAATAGAATTTGATTGGCCGAGAAAGTCACGTGTCCATCATGTTTGCCCTGCAACAAAACGTCGTGTTTCACGATTGTGACGTCACAATTAAACGAGTGAGGAGTTAGATTGTTTATAGCGACGCTGCTAACTTCGTTCGCGCGGTAACAACAACTAAAAATTCACCCCAAAAAATCACCTTAATTAATGGAATTGCATACAGATAGTAGATTAAACGTTCTTTGTTAAAATGTTTGCACTTTTCAAAATTCGTTTATGGAAATACAGCTAACATACGTCATGAGACGTCACAGTCTAGACGTTCCAAATGTCTCGTGCTGTTTGAAGAGGCGGATCTTAAAATTAAGTGAACAATGCACTCGCCCAACGGTCGCACTGTCAGCATATTATCGTTGATTGATTGTGTCGATTTAAATGTGTAAAAATGTAATGGTGTTTGAATGTTACTGGTGTGATCACACAAACTTGTCCCGTAGGAGTTTTTTTTTTAATGAAACGAGGCTATTGGTGTACCTGTAACTTACATCTCTTTCATATCGTTCTCATCAAATGCATGTTTGCTTTATTCATTGGATCTCCTTTGTAATTCCTGCATTTTGGTTAATTCGGTATTATAAACAATTTATTGCATAATAGTGAGGGAGACATAAAGATTTCTTCGCAAATGAAAAATCATATTTCTCTAGGGCGTTGCCTTCGGGGAGTATGATTTTTCATGGGCGAAGAAATCTTCATGTTGCCCTCGGGGAATATGATTTTTTATGGGCGAAGAAATCTTCATGTCTCCCTCACTATCATGCAATAAATGCAAACTGTGAACTTGTCTACTGCGAAACACACAAAAGGGTATCGCTGATATCATACAGACTGTATCATTGCCTTGATCAGGCCCATAGGAAGCAAATTCAGGGGTTTTTTTTGGGGGGGGGGGCACAGCCATACATTTTCAGTTGACAGTTGAGGGGGCACTACCACCATAAATTTCCTGACAAGCAAAAAAAAGGTCACCAACTACCAAAAATTCCTTGACAAGCAAAAAAAAAAAAAAGAAGGTTATCAGACGTTTTTATTGAGGTGGCACAAGCTATAGTATCTATGTCTACTATAGTAATCTATATATCGGCAAAATTATTGGGGGCACGCCCCCCCCCCTTCCTCGGTTCCTACGGCCATGTTGATTAAATTTAGGGTCACTAAGGAAAGAATGTTTTGACTGGATGAATGGTCTGAAAGAACATGTGTTAACTTGTCGAGTCGGTAACACATAGATGGGGTTTGCTTATAACCAGAGTGTGTCATGGTTTGATGCAAGGCCATTTGAACGAGTTCAAGGTCATCAACGGAGAAACAACATTCCTTAACTGTCTTTCTACTGGTGAGACATTGCAAGTTGATACCCCTTACAAGATTGCTTATAACCTTAGAATGTGGCATGACCTTGACTCAAGGTCACTTCTTCCTGTTCGCAGCTCCAACGGAAGACCTACTCGTTGCTTTGCAACGAGCTCTGCTCTAGTTATTATTATTATTATTATTATTTTTCCGCTACGGCCTTTTGAACCGAAAGACTTAATGAAAAACTTTATAGTTCATGATACTCGACATCAAAAGTTATTTCGAAAAACTACCCAACGAGTATGACCTATGACCCCTTTCGGAGTTCTTGCCCCTTGTACGAAAAACCTTGTTATCGCTACTCCTTCGAAACCGTAAACTGTAGAGGTACGAAACCTTTACCAATGTCTTGGAATAATTGAGAGGACTCTTCAATCTTTTCATTGCGAAAGTATTCGTTGACCCCTTTTATGAGTTATTGCCCCTGAAAGTCTTTGATGTTTACGAATAATTAAAAATTTTCAAAACGATAAGTTGTAGAGACATGGGACCAACTGTATATGATTCATTGACCTTTGACCTTAGAATATAAGTAAAGGTCAAAGGTCAAGGTCATTCCAAAAATGAGAAAATAAGCTCTTTCTACAACTCGTTTGTCTTTCAACATATACTATCTGTCTTTGCATCATTAATATGTACTCTTAAATCTATTTCAAAGATTTCATTCTTGTCCCCTAAGCTTAACCCCTTTGAAAGTTATTGCCCCTTGTGCGAAAAACCTTGTTATCGCTACTTCTCCAAAACCGTAAACCGCAGAGACACGAAATCTACACTAAAGTCGTCAGGATCTTTAGACACAACTGCAATCTATTCAATGCCAAAGGATCCGATGACCCCTTATATGAGTTATTGCCCTTTAAAGTCTTCGTGCTTACTATTAAACCTTATAACTTTAAAACTAAAAGTCGTAGAAGCATGGGGTCAAGTGCAATGTAACCCTTGACCTTTGACCTTTAATATTTATTCAAGGTCAAAGGTCAAGGTCATTTCAAAATTTTTAAATTTTTCATTTTCTCCATTTTTCAAGCCATTTCTGGTTTCTCTTGTATAAAAATAAACAGTAGAGAGTTAAATATGAAGAATATATGAAATTTAAAGAAGGTGGAAAGACCTCTAATTGTTCTGTGAACAATTAGTCTACTAGTTATTATTAGGGTCTTCCGTCTTCAGCGGAAGACCCTTCTATTATTCTTCGGTTTCTTTTTTACCTTTATTAGGGTCTTCCGTCTTCAGCGGAAGACCCTTCTATTATTCTTCGGTTTCTTTTTTACCTTTATTAGGGTCTTCCGTCTTCAGCGGAAGACCCTTCTATTATTCTTCGGTTTCTTTTTTACCTTTATTAGGGTCTTCCGTCTTCAGCGGAAGACCCTTCTATTATTCTTCGGTTTCTTTTTCACTTTTATTATTATTATTTTTATTCTTTTTTCTTCTTACAAATTTTGTGCAGACGATTTCTCGGAGATGGCTTGTTCAATTTCATTCAAATTTTCATGGTAGATGCGTTGACATCTGAAGTTAATTCCGGCAATTCCGTTAAGGGATATTAACTTCCGATAGGAAGTTATCGCCCTTTTATCAAAATTTAGAGGACCTCCTTGTCTGCGATGGAACTCAAAAACGGCTTAAGCTAGAGCGCTGAAATTTTCAGTGATGATAGAGGACATGTTGCCATTTTGCACCTGGGTTTGGATATTTTCCGGAAGTGCCTAGTATGAAAGCTCGGTAGGGGTCAAAATTTAGGACACGAAACATGAGTGAATTTTTGAGACATTTTGTAACATATCTTTTAAAGTATAATTATTTTGTTAAGACATACTGAACAATATTTGTGCAGAATGACAAGATCTTTAATATGATATCAAGAAAAAAGGGCTGACTCATCATATTAGGGGCCGAGAAGGGCCAAAAGTATTAAATCAATAACTCTTTAACGATCAATATTTTTGTATACATTACTGAAGCAAAAATGTTCATCTTAACAATTTACAACTATTTATTATAATATTTATGTCATATGTTACATAATTAGGGGCCATAAGGGGCCAGAATGCCAAATCTTTGACGCTTTATATCTTAAAGCTATGAAATATTTTGATAAGCAATATTGAACAAAAGATGTTCAAAATAATGTTCTAAACAATATGCAACCTTTCATTTTTTGCTAAACGTCCCCATTAAGGAGTTGAAGGATCGGCCCCTAAATACTTCTTTTGCAAATATCTCAGAAACGAAAAAGAATTTCTGACTAATTATTGAACAAAAAGTGTTCAAAATCATGAGAGCTTTAAAATGATGTGAAGAAAAAGGGGCTGGACCCTCAAAATAGGGGCTGAGAGGGGCCGAAAGTCTTTGATTAATTACTCTCTAACGATCAATATTTTGTAATGCATTACTGAAGCAAAAATGTTTATCTCAACACTTTACAACTATATATTATGATATTTACATCAAATGTTACATAATTAGGGGCCATAAGGGGCCAGAATGCCAAATCTTTGACGCTTTATATATTAAAACTATGAAATATTTTGATAAGCAATATTGAACAAAAGATGTTCAAAATAATGTTCTAAACAATATGCAACCTTTCATTTTTTGCTAAACGTCCCCATTAAGGAGTTGAAGGACCGGCCCCTAAATTCTTCTTTTGCAAATATCTCAGAAACGAAAAAGAATTTCTGACTAATTATTGAACAAAAAGTGTTCAAAATCATGAGAGCTTTAAAATGATGTGAAGAAAAAGGGGCTGGACCCTCAAAATAGGGGCTGAGAGGGGCCAAAAGTCTTTGATCAATTACTCTTTAACGATCAATATTTTGTAATGCATTACTGAAGCAAAAATGTTTATCTCAACACTTTACAACTATATATTATGATATTCACATCAAATGTTACATAATTAGGGACCATAAGGGGCCAGAAGGCCAAATTTTTGACGCTTTATATCTCAAAAGTGGGAAATGTTTTGATAAGCAATATTGAACAAAAGATGTTCAAAATAATGTTCTAAACAATATGCAACCTTTCATTTTTTGCTAAAAGTCCCCATTAAGGAGTTGAAGGACCGGCCCCTAAATATATCCTTCGCATATATTTTGGAAACGAAAAAGAATTTTTGAATAGTTGTTGAACAAAAAGTGTTCAAAATCATAAGAGCTTTAAGGTGATATCAATGAAAAGGGTCTGACCCCTTAAATAAAGGGCCGAGAGGGGCCAAAAGTATACAATCAATAACTCTTTAATGATCAATATTATGTAATATATTACTGAAGCAAAATAGGTCATCTTCACACACTTTTTCTAAATAACATGATGTTGATATCATATGTTACGCAATAAGGGGTCTTTAGGGGGCCAGATTGCATAATCTTTGGCGCAATATATCTCGAAAAGGAAGAATATTTTGATAAACAGTATTGAACAAAAGACGTTCAAAATAATATTCTGAACAATATCCATTCTTTCAATTTTTGCTAGACGTCCCCATTTAGGACTTGAATGGCCGGCCCTTAATATTTATTTTGCATATATCCCGAAAACAAAAAAGAATTTCTGAATAGTTGTTGAACAAAAAGTGTTCAAAATCATGAGAGGTTTAAGATGATATCAAGAAAAAGGGGCTGACCTCTCACATTAGGGGCCAAGAAGGGCCGAAGGTCTTTCATCTATAACCGTTTAATGATCAATATTTTGTTAAATATTACGGTATTAAAGCAAAATTGTTCGTCTTAACAATTTATTTATATCATTATATTTGATCGAAAATCTCAGTCAATTTCTTATCTCATCTTATCAAAAATCGGACGGAAGACCCACTCGTTGCTCGCAACGAGATCTCATCTAGTTATTATTAGGGTCTTACGTCTTCAGCGGAAGACCCTTCTATTATTCTTAGGTTTCTTTTTTACCTTTATTAATATTAGGGTCTTCCGTCTTCAGCGGAAGACCCTTCTATTATTCTATTGTTTCTTTTTCACTTTTCTTATTATTATTCTTCCTTTTTTTTTTCTTTACAAATTTTGTGCAGAAGATTTCTCGGAGATGGTTCGATCGATTTGGTTCAAATTTTCAGCATTAACACCTTTCTATCTGAAGTTAATTCCGGCAATTCCGTTTTTAGAAAATAACTTCCGGTCGGAAGTTATCGCCCTTTTATCAATATTCAGAGGACCTCCATGTCTGCGATGGAACTCAAAAACGGCTTAAGCTAGAGCGCTGAAATTTTCAGCGATGATAAAGGACATAATGCCATTGTGCACCTGGGTTTAGATATTTTCCGGAAGTGCCTAGTATGGGAACTCGGTAGGGGTCGAAATTTAGGACACGAATCATGAGTGAATTTTAGAGACATTTCTTACGATAACTTTTTAACTATGAATATTTTGTTAAAACATATTGAACAGAAATTGTGTAGAATTACAAGATCTTTTATATGATATCAAAGAAAAAGGGCTGACTCATCACATTAGGGGCCGAGAAGGGTCGAAATTCTTAAATCAATAAATCTTTAACGATCAATATTTTGTAATGCATTACTGAAGCAAAAATGTTTAACTCAACGATTTACAACTATATATTATGATATTCACATCATATGTTACATAATTAGGGGCCATAAGGGGCCAGAATGCAAAATCTTTCACGCTTTATATCTCAAAAGTGGGAAATATTTTGAGAAGCAATATTGAACAAAAGATGTTCAAAATAATGTTCTAAACAATATACATTCTTTCATTTTTTGCTAAACGTCCCTATTAAGGAGTTGAAGGGCCGGCCCCTAAATATTTCTTTTACAAATATCTCAGAAACGAAAAAGAATTTCTGAGTAGTTGTTGAACAAAAAGTGTTCAAAATCATGAGAGCGTTCAGGTGATATGAAGAAAAAGGGGCTGGCCCCTCAAAATAGGGGCTGAGAGTGGCCGAAAGTCTTTGAACAATAACTCTTTAACGATCAATATTTTGTAATGTATTACTGAAGCAAAAATGTTTATCTCAACAATTCACAACTATATATTATGATATTCATATCATATGTTACATAATAAGGGGCCATAAAGGGCCAGAATGCTAAATTTTTGACGCTTTATATCTCAAAAGTGGGAAATATTTTGATAAGCAATATTGAACAAAAGATGTTCAAAATAATGTTTTGAACAATATGCAACCTTTTATTTTTTGCTAAATGTCCCCATTAAGGAGTTGAAGGGCCAGCCCCTAAATATTTTTTATTTAAATATCTCAAAAACGAAGAAGAATTTGTAAATAGTTGTTGAACAAAAAGTGTTCAAAATCATGAGAGCTTTGACGTGGTATGAAGAAAAAGGGGCTGTCCTCTTTAAATAGGGGCTGAGAGGGGCCAAAAGTCTTTAATCAATAAATCTTTAACGATTAATATTTTGTAATTCATTACTGAAGCAAAAATGTTTATCTCAACAATTTACAAATATATATTATGATATTCACATCATATGTTACATAATTAGGGGCCGTAAGGGGCCAGAATGCAAAATCTTTCACGCTTTATATCTCAAAAGTGGGAAATATTTTAGGAAGCAATATTGAATAAAAGATGTTCAAAATAATGTTCTGAAGAATATGTGAATTTTCAATTTTTGCTAAATATCCCCATTTAGGTGTTGAAGGACCAGCCCCTAAATGTTTCTTTTTAATATATCTCGGAAACGAAGAAGACTTTCTCAATAGTTGTTGAACAAAAAGTTTTTAAAATCACGAGAGGTTTAAGCTTATATAAAAAAGGGATAAAAAAAACCCCAAAATCTCAGTCAAATTCTTATCTCATCTGATCAAAAATCGGACGGAAGACCCCCTCGTTGCTCGCAACGAGATCGCATCTAGTTATTATTATTATTCTTTTTTCTCCTTACAAAATTTGTGCAGAGGATTTCTCGGAGATTGCTCGTTCGATTTTATTCAAATTTTCAAGGTAGATGCGTTGACATCTGAAGTTAATTCCGGCAGGTCTGTTAAGGGATATTTACTTCCTGTCGAGAGTTATCGCCCTTTTATTAAAATTCAGAGGACCTCCTTGTCTGCGATGGAACTCAATAACGGCGTTAGCTAGAGCGCTGAAATTTTCAGTGATGATAGAGGACATGTTGCCATTTTGCACCTGGGTTTGGATATTTTCCGGAAGTGCCTAGTATGGAAGCTCGGTAGGGGTCGAAATTTAGGACACGAATCATGAGTGAATTTTTGAGACATTTTGTATCATACCTTTTAAAGTATAATTATTTTGTAATAACATACTGAACAATATTTGTGCAGAATGACAAGATCTTTAATATGATATTAAGAAAAAAAGGGCTGACCTATCATATTAGGGGCTGAGAGGGGCCGAAAGTCTTTGAACAATAACTCTTTAACGATCAATATTTTGTAATGCATTACTGAAGCAAAAATGTTTATCTCAACAAATTACAACTATATATTATGATATTCACATCATATGTTACATAATTAGGGGCCATAAGGGGCCAGAATGCAAAATTTTTGACGCTTTATATCTCAAAAGTGGGAAATATTTTGATAAGCAATATTGAACAAAAGATGTTCGAAATAATGTTCTAAACAATATGCAACCTTTCATTGTTTGATAAACGTCCCCATTAAGGAGTTGAAGGACCGGCCCCTAAATACTTCTTTTGCAAATATCTCAGAAACGAAAAAGAATTTCTGAGTAGTTGTTGAACAAAAAGTGTTCAAAATCAAGAGAGCTTTAAAGTGATATGAAGAAAAAGGGGCTGGCCCCTCAAATTAGGGGCTGAGAGGGGCCGAAATTCTTTGAACAATAACTCTTTAACGATTAATATTTTGTAATGCTTTACTGAAGCAAAAATGTTCATCTCAACAATTTAAAACTATATATTATGATATTCACATCATATGTTACATAATTAGGGGCCATAAGGGGCCAGAATGCTAAATCTTTGACGCTTTATATCTCAAAAGTGGGAAATATTTTGATAAGCAATATTGAACAAAAGATGTTCAAAATAATGTTCTAAACAATATGCAACCTTTCATTGTTTGATAAACGTCCCCATTAAGGAGTTGAAGGGCCGGCCCCTAAATACTTCTTTTGCAAATATCTCAGAAACGAAAAAGAATTTCTGAGTAGTTGTTGAACAAAAAGTGTTCAAAATCAAGAGAGCTTTAAAGTGATATGAAGAAAAAGGGGCTGGCCCCTCAAATTAGGGGCTGAGAGTGGCCGAAATTCTTTGAACAATAACTCTTTAACGATTAATATTTTGTAATGCTTTACTGAAGCAAAAATGTTCATCTCAACAATTTAAAACTATATATTATGATATTCACATCATATGTTACATAATTAGGGGCCATAAGGGGCCAGAATGCTAAATCTTTGACGCTTTATATCTCAAAAATGGGAAATATTTTGATAAGCAATATTGAATAAAAGATGTTCAAAATAATGTTCTAAACAATATGCAACCTTTCATTTTTTGCTAAACATCCCCATTTAGGAGTTGAAGGGCCGGCCCCTAAATACTTCCTTTGCAAATATCTCAGAAACGAAAAAGAATTTCTGAGTAGTTGTTGAACAAAAAGTGTTCAAAATCATGAGAACTTTAAAGTGATATGAAGAAAAAGGGGCTGGCCCCTCAAAATAGGGGCTGAGAGGGGCCGAAAATCTCTGAACAATAACTCTGTAACAATCAATATTTTGTAATGCATTACTGAAGCAAAAATGTTTCTCTGAACAATTCACAACTATATATTATGATATTCACATCATATGTTAAATAATTAGGGGCCATAAGGGGTCAGAATGCTAAATCTTTGACGCTTTATATCTCAATAGTGGGAAATATTTTGATAAGCAATATTGAACAAAAGATGTTCAAAATAATGTTCTAAACTGTATGCAACCTTTCATTTTCTGCTAAACGTCCCCATTAAGGAGTTGAAGGGCCGGCCCCTAAATACTTCTTTTGCAAATATCTCAGAAACGAAATAGAATTTCTGAGTAGTTGTTGAACGAAAAGTGTTCAAAATCATGAGAGCTTAAAAGCGATATGAAGAAAAAGGGGCTGGCTCCTCAAAATAGGGGCTGAGAGGGGCCGAAATTCTTTGAACAATAACTCTTTAACGATCAATATTTTGTAATGCATTACTGAAGCAAAAATGTTCATCTCAACAATTCACAACTATATATTATGATATTCACGTCATATTTACATAATTAGGGGCCATAAGGGGCCAGAATGCTAAATCTTTGACGCTTTATATCTCAAACGTGGGAAATATTTTGATAAGCAATATTGAACAAAAGTTCTTCAAAATAATGTTCTAAACAATATGCAACCTTTTGATTTTTTCTAAACATCCCCATTAAGGAGTTGAAGAGCAGGCCCCTAAATATATCCTTCGGATATATTTCGGAAACGAAAAAGAATTTTTTAATAATTCTTGAACAAAAAGTGTTCAAAAGCATGAGAGCTTTAAGGTGATATCAAGGAAAAGGGTCTGACCCATTAAATAAGGGGCTGAGAGTATACAATCAATAACTCTTTAATGATCAATATTTTGTAATATATTACTGAATCGAAATAGTACTTCTTCACACACTTTATCTAAATAACATGACGTTGATATCATATATTACGCAGTAAGGGGTCTTAAGGGGGCCAGATTGCATAATCTATGGCGCAATATATCTCGAAAAGGAAGAATATTTTGATAAACAGTATTGAACAAAAGACGTTCAAAATAATATTCTTAATAATATGCACTCTTTCAATTTTTCCTAGACGTCCCCATTTAGGACTTGAAGGGCCGGCCTTTAATATTTCTTTTGCATATATCCCGAAAACAAAAAAGAATTTCTGACTAGTTGTTGAACAAAAAGTGTTCAAAATCATGAGAGCTTTAAAATGATATCAAGAAAAAGGGGCTGACCTCTCACATTAGGGGCCAATATTTTGTAAAACATTATTAAAGCAAAATTGTTCGTCTTAACAATTTATTTATATCATTATATTTGAACGAAAATCTCAGTCAAATTCTTATCTCATCTTATCAAAAATCGGACGGAAGACCCACTCGTTGCTTGCAACGAGATCTCATCTAGTTAGGGTCTTCCGTCTTCAGCGGAAGACCCTTCTATTATTCTTAGGTTTCTTTTTTACCTTTATTATTATTATTAGGGTCTTCCGTCTTCAGCGGAAGACCCTTCTATTATTCTTAGGTTTCTTTTTTACCTTTATTATTATTATTATTATTCTTTTTTTTCTTTACAAAATTTGTGCAGAAGATTTCTCGGAGATGGCTCGTTCGATTTTATTCAAATTTTCATGGTAGATGCGTTGACATCTGAAGTTAATTCCGGCAATATCGTTTTTTGAAAATCACTTCCGGTCGGAAGTTATCGCCCTTTTATTAAAATTCAGAAGACCTCCTTGTCTGCGATGGAACTCAAAAACGGCTTAAGTTAGAGCGCTGAAATTTTCAGGGATGATAGAGGACATGTTGCCATATTGCACCTGGGTTTAGATATTTTCCGGAAGTGCCTAGTATGGAAGCTCGGTAGGGGTCGAAATTTAGGACACGAATCATGAGTGAATTTTGGAGACATTTTGTATCGTATCTTTTAAAGTATAATTATTTTGTTAAAACATATTGAACAATATTTGTGCAGAATAAAAAGATCTGTAACATGATATCAAGAAAAAAGCGCTGACTCATCACATTAGGGGCCGATAGGGGCCGAAAGTCTTTAATCGATAACTCTTAAACAAGCAATATTTTTGTATACATTACTGAAACAAAATTATTTATCTTAACAAACTACAACTATATATTATGATTTTTACGTCATATGTTACATAAATAAGGGCCACAAGGGGCCAGAATGCTTAATCTTTGAAGCTTTATATCTCGAAAAGGGGAAACATTTTGAAAAGCAATATTGAACAAAAGTTGTTTAGAATGATGATCTGAACAATGTGCATCCTTTGAATTTTTCCTAAACAGCCCCTATAAGGACTTAAAGGGACGGCCCCTAAATATTTCAAGTCTACATATCTCGAAAAGGAAACGAAACTTCTGAATAGTTGTTGAACAGAAAGTCTTCAAAATTACAAGACCTTTCATGTGATGTCAAGAAAAAGGGGCTGATCCCTCAAATTAGGGGCTCAGAGGGGCCAAAAGTCTTTCATCTATAACTCCTTAACGTTAAATATTTTGATATTAATTATTGAAGCAAAAATGTTCATCTTCCCAATCTGCATCTATATCTCTTAAATTTTTAAAAAAAAAATTCGTAATTAGGGGCCATAAGGGGCCAGAATGCTAAATCTTTGACGCAAGCTCGTCTAGTAATTATTAATTTCTTTAACCTTTCTGAGCAGAAATCTCTTGAAATGCCTCTGTTTATTGGATCTTTCCACCTATCTGTATGACCTTGACCTTTGACCTTGAACTTTGACCTTGATATAGGACCTTGACATTAAGGTCAGAATGTTTACTGAGGAAGTGGAGAGTTGATTACAACCC
>NW_026889752.1:12067500-12080000 GCF_033153115.1 Saccostrea echinata | reverse complement strand
GCCATTTTGCACCTGGGTTTAGATATTTTCCGGAAGTGCCTAGTATGGAAGCTCGGTAGGGGTCGAAATTTAGGACACGAATCATGAATGAATTTTTGAGACATTTTGTGTCATATCTTTTCAAGTATAATTATTTTGCTAAAACATACTGAACAAAATTTGTGCAGAATGACAGGATCTGTAACATGATATCAAAAAAAAAGTGCTGACTCATCACATTAGGGGCCGATAGGGGCCAAAAGTCTGAAATCGATAACTCTTAAACAAGCAATATTTTGGTATACATTACTGAAGCAAAAATATTTATCTTAACAATTTACAACTATATATTATGATTTTTACGTCGTATGGCACATAATTAGGGGCCACAAGGGGCCAGAATGCTAAATCTTTAACACTTTATATCTCGAAAAGGGGAAACATTTTAAAAAGCAATATTGAACAAAAGTTGATTAGAATGATGTTCTCAACAATGTGCATCCTTTGAATTTTTCCTAAACAGCCCCTATAAGGACTTAAAGGGACGGCCCCTAAATATTTCAAGTCTACATATCTCGAAAACGAAACGAAACTTCTGAATAGTTGTTGTACAAAAAGTCTTCAGAATTACAAGACCTTTCATGTGATATCAAGAAAAAGGGGCTGACCCCTCAAATTAGGGGCTCAGAGGGGCCAAAAGTCTTTCATCTATAACTCCTTAACGTTAAATATTTTGATATTAATTATTGAAGCAAAAATTTTCATCTTTACAATCTGCAACTATATATCTTAAAATTTTTATCAAATATTACGTAATTAGGGGCCACAAGGGGCCAGAATGCTAAATCTTTGACACTTTATATCTCGAAAGAAGGGAATATTTTGAAAAGCAATATTGAATGAAAGTTGATTAGAATGATGTTCTCAACAATGTGCATCCTTTGAATTTCTCCTAAACAGCCCCTATAAGGACTTAAAGGGACGGCCCCTAAATATTTCAAGTCTACATATCTCGAAAACGAAACGAAACTTCTGAATAGTTGTTGTACAAAAAGTCTTCAGAATTACAAGACCTTTCATGTGATATCAAGAAAAAGGGGCTGACCCCTCAAATTAGGGGCTCAGAGGGGCCAAAAGTCTTTCATCTATAACTCCTTAACGTTAAATATTTTGATATTAATTATTGAAGCAAAAATGTTCATCTTCACAATCTGCAACTATATATCTGAAAGTTTTCTTCAAATATTACGTAATTAGGGACCATAAGGGGCCAGAATGCTTAATCTTTGACGCTTTATATCGGAAAAGGGGAAACATTTTGAAAAGCAATATTGAACAAAAGTTGTTTAGAACGATGTTCTCAACAATGTGCATCCTTTGAATTTTTCCTAAACAGCCCCTATAAAGACTTAAAGGGATGGCCCCTAAATATTTCAAGTCTACATATCTCGAAAGCGAAACGAAACTTCTGAATAGTTGTTGAACAAAAAGTCTTCAGAATTACAAAACCTTTCATGTGAAATCAAGGGAAAGGGGCTGACCCCTCAAATTAGGGGCTCAGAGGGACCAAAAGTCTTTCATTTGTAAATCTTTAAAGTAATGTTCATCTTCACGATCTGCTACTATATATATATATATATATATATATATTAAAATCTTCATCAAATATCACGTTTTTAGGAGCCATAAGAGGGGCCAAAAACCTTTGTTTTATAATTCTTTAATGATCAAAATTTTTGTTTTGACTATCTATATATTTATGAACGAAAATCTCAGTCAAATTCATATCTCATCTTATCAAAAATTGGACGGAAGACCCACTCGTTGCTCGCAACGAGATCGCATCTAGTTATTAGGGTCTTCCGTCTTCTGCGGAAGACCCTTCTATTATTCTATTGTTGATTTTTCACTTTTCTTATTAGGGTCTTCCGTCTTCTGCGGAAGACCCTTCTATTATTCTATTGTTGATTTTTCACTTTTCTTATTATTATTATTCTTTTTTTTCCTTACCGATTTTCTGCAGAAGATTTTTCGGAGATCGCTCGATCGATTTGCTTCAAATTTTCAGGGTTAATGCGTTGCTATCTGAAGTTTATAACGGCATTTCAGTTTTTGAAAAATCACTTCCGGTCAGAAGTTATCGCCCTTTAATCGATTTTTGATAGACCTTGTGTCTGCACAAAAACTCAAGAACGACAAATGCTAGAGTGTTGAAACTTTCAGTGGTGATAGAGGACATGTTCTAGTTGTGCACCTTGGTTTTGAAATTTTCCGGAAGTGCGAAGTATGGAAGCTCGGTAGGGGTCAAAATTTAGGATGTGATTTATGAGTGAATTTTAGAGACATTTTTTTAAATAACATTTTAAATTGATGTATTTTGTTAAAACATATTGAACAAAAAGTCTTCAAAATCACAAGACCTTTCAATTGATATCAAGAAAAAGGGGCTGACCCCTCAAATTAGGGGCTCAGAAGGGCCAAAAGTCTTTCATCTATAACTCTTTAATGATGAATATTTTGTTATAAGTTATTGAAGCAAAAATGTTCATCTTAACATTCTGCAACTATATATTATAAAATTTTGATCATATGTTACGTAATAAGGGGCCATAAGGGGCCAGAATGCTAAATCTTTGACACATTAAATCTCGAAAAGGGGAAATATTTTGATAAGCAATATTGAACAAAAGATGTTCAGAATAATGTTCTAAACAATATACACCCTTATAATTTTTACAAGACATCCCCATTAAGGAGTTGGAGGGCTGGCCCCTAAATATTGTTATTCTATATATCTCTTAAACGAAAGGAAATTTCTGAATAGTTGTTGAACAAAAAGTCTTCAAAATCACAAGACCTTTCATTTGATATCAAGGAAAAGGGGCTGACCCCTCAAATTAGGGGCTCAGAAGGGCCAAAAGTCTTTCATCTATAACTCTTTAATGATGAATATTTTGTTATAAGTTATTGAAGCAAAAATGTTTATCTTAACATTCTGCAACTATATATTATAAAATTTTGATCATATGTTACGTAATAAGGGGCCATAAGGGGCCAGAATGCTAAATCTTTGACACATTATATCTCGAAAAGGGAAAATGTTTTGATAAGCAATATTGAACAAAAGATGTTCAGAATAATGTTCTAAACAATATACACCCTTATAATTTTTACAAGACATCCCCATTAAGGAGTTGAAGGGCTGGCCCCTAAATATTGTTATTCTATATATCTCTTAAACGAAAGGAAATTTCTGAATAATTGTTGAACAAAAAGTCTTCAAAATCACAAGACCTTTCATTTGATATCAAGAAAAAGGGGCTGACCCCTCAAAGGGGCTCAGAAGGGCCAAAAGTCTTTCATATATAACTCTTTAATGATCAATATTTTGTTATAAGTTATTGAGGCAAAAATGTTCATCTTAACATTTTGCAACTATATATTATAAAATTTTGATCATATGTTACGTAATAAGGGGCCATAAGGGGCCAGAATGCTAAATCTTTGACACATTATATCTCGAAAAAGGGAAATATTTTGATAAGCAATATTGAACAAAAGATGTTCAAAATAATGCTCTAAACAATATACACCCCTATAATTTTTACAAGACATCCCCATTAAGGACTTGGAGGGCTGGCCCCTAAATATTGTTATTCTATATATCTCTTAAACGAAAGGAAATTTCTGAATAGTTGTTGAACAAAAAGTCTTTCTATTCACAAGACCTTTCATTTGATATCAAGGAAAAGGGGCTGACCCCTCAAATTAGGGGCTCAGAAGGGCCAAAAGTCTTTCATCTATAACTCTTTAATGATGAATATTTTGTTATAAATTACTGAAGCAAAAATGTTTATCTTAAAGTTCTGCAACTATATATTATAAAATTTTGATCATATGTTACGTAATAAGGGGCCAGAATGCTAAATTTTTGACACCTCGATCAAGGAGAAATATTTTGATAAGCAATAATGAACAAAAGAAGCTCAGAATAATGTTTTAAACAATATGCATCCTTTCACTTTTTACAGACGAATATCTCAGTCAAGATCTTGACTAATCTTATCCAAAATCAGACGGAAGACCCACTCGTTGCTCGCAACGAGAACCATCTAGTTATTATTAGGGTCTTCCGTCTTCAGCGGAAGACCCTTCTATTATTCTTCGGTTTCTTTTTTACCTTTATTAGGGTCTTCCGTCTTCAGCGGAAGACCCTTCTATTATTCTTAGGTTTCTTTTTCAAGCTTCTTCTTATTATTAGGGTCTTCCGTCTCCAACGGAAGACCCTTCTATTATTCTATTGTTTCTTTTTCACTTTTATTATTATTATTATTCTTTTTTTTTCTTTACAATTTTTGTGCAGAAGATTTCTCGGAGTTGGCTCGATCGATTTGCTTGAAAATTTCAGGGAAGATGTATCTTTGTCTGAACCTTATACGTTTTTCTCATTTTTTTGAAATTCACTTCCGGTAGGAAGTTATCGCCCTTTAATCAAAATTCAGAGGACCTCCTTGTCTGCAATGGAACTCAAAAACGATTAAAGCTAGAGTGCTGAAATTTTCAGCGATGATAGAGGACATGTTGCCATTGATCACCTGGGTTTTCAAATTTTCCGGAAGTGCCTAGTATGGAAGCTCGGTAGGGGTCGAAATTTAGGAAACGAATCATGAGTGAATTTTAGAGACATTTCTTACGATATCTTTTTAACTCTGAGTATTTTGTTAAAACATATTGAACAGAAATTGTGTAGAATTACAAGATCTTTTATATGATATCAAGGAAAAAGGGCTGACTCATCACATTAGGGGCCAAGAGGGGCCGAAGGTCTTTAATTAATAACTCTTTAACAATCAATATTTTGTAATCCATTACTGAAGCAAAAATGTTTATCCCAGCAATTTACAACTATATATTATGATATTCACATCATATGTTACATAATTAGGGACCATAAGGGGCCAGAATGCTAAATCTTTGACGCTTTATATCTCAAAAGTGGGAAATATTTTGATAAGAAATACTGAACAAAAGATGTTCAAAATAATGTTCTAAACAATATGCAACCTTTCATTTTTTGCTAGAAGTCCCCATTAAGGAGTTGAAGGGCCGGCCCCTAAACACTTCTTTTGCAAATATCTCAGAAACGAAAAAGAATTTCTGACTAGTTGCTGAACAAAAATTGTTCAAAATCATGAGAGCCTTAAAGTGATATGAAGAAAAAGGAGCTGGACCCTCAAAATAGGGGCTGAGAGGGGCCGAAAGTCTTTGAACAATAACTCTTTAACGATCAATATTTTGTAATGCATTACTGAAGCAAAAATGTTTATCTCAACAATTTATAACTATATATTTTGATATTTACATCATATGTTACATAATTAGGGGCCATAAGGGGCCAGAATGCTAAATCTTTGACGCTTTATATCTCAAAAGTGGGAAATATTTTGATAACCAATATTGAACAAAAGTTGTCCAAAATAATGTTTTATACAAGATGCAACCTTTCATTTTTTGCTAAACATCCCCATTAAGGAGTTGAAGGGCCGGCCCCTAAATACTTCTTTTGCAAATATCTCAAAAACGAAAAAGAATTTCTGACTAGTTGGTGAACAAAAATTTGTTCAAAATCATGAGAGCTTTAAAGTGATATGAAGAAAAAGGGGCTGGACCCTCAAAATAGGGGCTGAGAGGGGCCGAAAGTCTTTGAACAATAATTCTTTAATGATCAATATTTTGTAATGCATTACTGAAGCAAAAATGTTTATCTCAACAATTTATAACTATATATTTTGATATTTACATCATATGTTACATAATTAGGGGCCATAAGGGGCCAGAATGCTAAATCTTTGACGCTTTATATCTCAAAAGTGGGAAATATTTTGATAACCAATATTGAACAAAAGTTGTCCAAAATAATGTTTTATACAAGATGCAACCTTTCAATTTTTCAAAAACGTCTCCCTTAAGGAGTTGAAGGGCTGGCCACTAAATATTTCTTTTGCAGTATCTCGGAAATGGAAAAGAATTTCTGAATAGTTGTTGAACAAAAAGTGTTTAAAATCATGAGAGCTTTAAGGTGATATCAAGGAAAAGGGGCTGGCCCCTCAAACTATGGACCGAAAGGGGCCGAAAGTCTTTAATCTATAACTCTTCAACGATCAATATTTTGTAATACAATACTGAAGCAAAAATGTTTATCTTCATAATTCACATCTATATATTATGATATTTACTTCATATGTTTCGTAATTAGGGGCCATAAGGGGCCAGAATGCTAAATCTTTGATTCTTTATATCTCGAAAGTGGGAAATATTTTGATAAGCAATATTGAAAAGATGTTTAAAATAATGTTCTTAACAATGTGCAACCTTTCAATTTTTGCTAAACGTCCCCGTTAGGGAATTGAAGGGACGACCCTAAATATTTCTTTTGCAAATAACTCCGAAACGAAAAAGAATTTCTGAACAGTTGTTGAACGAAAATTGTTCAAAATCATGAGAGCTTTAAGGTGATATCAAGAAAAAGGGGCTGGCCCCTCAAAATACGGATCGAGAGGGGCTGAAAGTCTTTAATCTATAACTCTTTTTGATCAATATTTTGTTACACATTACTGAGGGGAAATTGTTTTTCTTAAGAAATTATTTATATCATTATATTTGAACGAAAATCTCAATCAAATTCTTTTCTCATCTTACCAAAAATCGGACGGAAGACCCACTCGTTGCTCGCAACGAGATCTCATCTAGTTATTATTCTTTTTTTCTGCACAAATTTTGTGCAGACGATTTCTCGGAGATGGGTCGATGGATTTGCTTCAGATTTTCAGGATTGTTGCTAGATTATCTGAAGTTAATTCCGGCTAAACAATTTTTAGAAATTCACTTCCGGTCCGGAGTTATTGCCCTTTTATCAAAATTTAGAGGACCTCCTTGTCTGCGATGGAACTCAAAAACGGCTTAAGCTAGAGCGCTGAAATTTTCAGTGATGATAGAGGACATGTTGCCATTTTGCACCTGGGTTTGGATATTTTCCGGAAATGCCTAGTATGGAAGCTCGGTAGGGGTCGAAATTTAGGACACGAATCATGAGTGAATTTTTGAGACATTTTGTATCATATCTTTTAAAGTATAATTATTTTGTAAAAGCATACTGAACAATATTTGTGTAGAATGACAAGATCTTTAATATGATATCAAGAAAAAAGGGCTGACTTATCATATTAGGGGCCGAGAGGGGCCAAAAGTATAAAATCAATAACTCTTTAACGATCAATATATTGGTATACATTACTGAAGCAAAAATGTTTATCTTAACAATTTACAACTATATATTATGATTTTTACGTCGTATGGCACATAATTAGGGGCCACAAGGGGCCAGAATGCTAAATCTTTGACGCTTTATATCTCGAAAAGGGGAAACATTTTGAAAAGCAATATTGAACAAAAGTTGTTTAGAATGATGTTCTCAACAATGTGCATCCTTTGAATTTTTCCTAAACAGCCCCTATAAGGACTTAAAGGGACGGCCCCTAAATATTTCAAGTCTACATATCTCGAAAACGAAACGAAACTTCTGAATAGTTGTTGAACAAAAAGTCTTCAGAATTACAAGACCTTTCAAGTGATATCAAGAAGAAGGGGCTAACCCCTGAAATTAGGGGCTCAGAGTGGCCAAAAGTCTTTCATCTATAACTCCTTAACGTTAAATATTTTGTTATAATTTATTGAAGCAAAAATGTTTATCTTAAAATTCTGCAACTATATATTATAAAATTTTGATCATATGTTACGTAATAAGGGGTCGCAAGGGGCCAAAATTCTAAATCTTTGTAACTTTATATCTCGAAAAGGGGAAATATTGTGATAAGCAATATTGAAGAAAAGATGTTCAGAATAATGTTCTAAACAATATGCACCCTTATAATTTTTGCAAAACATCCCCATTAAGGAGTTGGAGGGCTGGCCCCTAAATAGTGATATTCTATATATCTCTTAAACGAAAGGAAATTTCTGAATAGTTGTTGAACAAAAAGTCTTCAAAATCACAAGACCTTTCATTTGATATCAAGAAAAAGGGGCTGACCCCTCAAATTAGGGGCTCAGAAGGGCCAAAAGTCTTTCATCTATAACTCTTTAATGATGAATATTTTGTTATAAATTATTGAAGCAAAAATGTTCATCTTAACACTCTGCAATTATATATTATAAAATTTTGATCATATGTTACGTAATAAGGGGCCATAAGGGGCCAGAATGCTAAATCTTTGACACCTCGAACAAGGGGAAATATTTTGATAAGCAATAATGAACAAAAGAAGCTCAGAATAATGTTTTAAACAATATGCATCCTTTCACTTTTTACAGACGAATATCTCAATCAAGATCTTGAATAATCTTATCCAAAATCAGACGGAAGACCCACTCGTTGCTCGCAACGAGAACCATCTAGTTATTAGGGTCTTCCGTCTTCAGCGGAAGACCCTTCTATTATTCTTAGGTTTCTTTTTTACTTTTATTATTATTATTATTAGGGTCTTCCGTCTTCAGCGGAAGACCCTTCTATTATTCTTCGGTTTCTTTTTTACCTTTATTATTATTCTTTTTTCTTCTTACAAAATTTGTGCAGACAATTTCTCGGAGATGGCTTGTTCGATTTCATTCAAATTTTCATGGTAGATGCGTTGACATCTGAAGTTAATTCCGGCAATTTCGTTAAGTGATATTTACTTCCGGTCGGAAGTTATCGCCCTTTTATCAAAATTTAGAGGACCTCCTTGTCTGCGATGGAACTCAAAAACGGCTTAAGCTAGAGCGCTGAAATTTTCAGTGATGATAGAGGACATGTTGCCATTTTGCACCTGGGTTTGGATATTTTCCGGAAATGCCTAGTATGGAAGCTCGGTAGGGGTCGAAATTTAGGACACGAATCATGAGTGAATTTTTGAGACATTTTATATCATATCTTTTAAAGTATAATTAATTTGTTAAAACATATTGAACAAAATTTGTGCAGAATGACAAGATCTGTAACATGATATCAAGAAAAAAGCGCTGACTCATCACATTAGGGGCCGATAGGGGACAAAAGTCTGAAATCGATAACTTTTAAACAAGCATTATTTTGGTATACATTACTGAAGCAAAAATATTTATCTTAACAATTTACAATTATATATTATGATTTTTACCTCGTATGGCACAAAATTAGGGGCCACAAGGGGCCAGAATGCTAAATCTTTGACGCTTTATATCTCGAAAAGGGGAAACATTTTGAAAAGCAATATTGAACAAAAGTTGTTTAGAATGATGGTCTCAACAATGTGCACCTTTTAAATTTTTCCTAAACAGTCCCCTTAAGGACTTAAAGGGACGGCCCCTAAATATTTCAAGTCCACATATCTCGAAAACGAAACGAAACTTCTGAATAGTTGTTGAACAAAAAGTCTTCAAAATTACAAGACCTTTCATGTGATATCAAAGAAAAGGGGCTGACCCCTCAAATTAGGGGCTCAGAGTGGCCAAAAGTCTTTCATCTATAACTCCTTAACGTTAAATATTTTGATATTAAATATTGAAGCAAAAATGTTCATCTTCACAATCTGCAACTAGATATCATAAAATTTTCTTCAAATATTACGTAATTAGGGGCCATAAGGGGCCAGAATGCTTAATCTTTGAAGCTTTATATCTCGAAAAGGGGAAACATTTTGAAAAGTAATATTGAACAAAAATTGTTTAGAATGATGATTTGACCAATGTGCATCCTTTGAATTTTTCCTAAACAGCCCCTATAAGGACTTAAAGGGACGGCCCCTTAATATTTCAAGTCTACGTATCTCGAAAATGAAACGAAACTTCTGAATAGTCGTTGAACAAAAAGTCTTCAAAATTACAAGACCTTTCATGTGATATCAAGGAAAAGGGGCTGACCCCTCAAATTAGGGGCTCAGATTGGCTAAAAGTCTTTCATCTATAACTCCTTAACGTTAAATATTTTGATATTAATTATTGAAGCAAAAATGTTCATCTTCCCAATCTGCATCTATATATCTTCAAATTTTATTAAAAAAAAAATTCTTAATTAGGGACCATAAGGGGCCAGAATGCTAAATCTTTGACGCAAGCTCGTCTAGTAATTATTAATTTCTTTAACCTTTCTGAGCAGAAATCTCTTGAAATGACTCTGTTTATTGGTTCTTTCCACCTATCTGTATGACCTTGACCTTTGACCTTGATATATGACCTTGACATTAAGGTCAGAATGTTTACTGAGGAAGTGGAGAGTTGATTACAACTCCCAGTGTGTAACAGGCTAAGGATTATTATATAACCCCCCCCCCCCCCCGTTTTTCGTGGAAAAAAAATGACAGCAGTTGCATTCTAGAATTGAATTCACACATCGGATCGACACGAAACTTTAGAGAACTGTAGCTGAGACTCCAAAGTAACTTCCTGTAGAGTTTTATGGTCTTTCTCTGAAAAATGTAGAAATTACATTTTTTTTCCGGAAAAACTTCAAAGAAAAAAATCATCCCGAGAGCAATGTGAAATCTTTCTCTTAGTTTCAAATCACACTTCAGATAGATGTAAGATTTCAGGGAGCTGTAGCTAAGAACCTACTGGAACTTTCTTAAGTTTTATTGTCCTACTCTCTCTCTCTCTCCAAAAAAAAAAAAAGAATAATGAAAATTATCGGCAAACATGACTTTGGGTTAAATTTGAAACTAAGGACATGCATCCAGCTACAGTAGCAGGTTAAAACATAGAACGTAAAGAATTTTTTTTTTTAAATGACCTTCCGTCTCCGACGGAAGACCCTTCTATTATTCTATTGTTTCTTTTTCACTTTTATTATTAAGGTCTTCCGACTTCAGCGGAAGACCTTACTGTTATTCTTAGGTTTCTTTTCCACTATTTTTATTATTGTTTTTTTTTCCTACCGATTTTGTGCACGCGAGTTCTCGGAAACGGCTCGCCCAATTTTCATGAAACTTTCAGGTCTGATAGAGAATTAAAAAATCTAGATATATATTTTTTTATTTTGATGACGTCACTTCCGGTCCGGAGATTTTCGAGATTTGGTGATTTTCGAGGGTTAGTTTGTCCGGGCATTTTCAAGAAAAGCACTTAACACAGGAACGTGAGATTTTCAGTGATGATAGAGCAACATATGTAGATTTGTACTTAGATGTTCATTTTTACACGAAATACCAAACATCAACGTCCGCTACAGCCCAAATTTTTAAGTTCTTTTTCCTACTTGTTAACTTTGATGCCTCATATCTTGCTTATTTCTCAACGGATTTTAATCAAAATTTCAGGGTTTATAGAAGTCACAAAACTCTATCAGAATAATATAATATTTTTCCAAAATCCACTTCCGCTTTCGAGTTATTTCCCTTTAAGTGAAAATTTAGGGTCTTTAATTTCCAGACAAATATTCCGAGACTACAAAAGTTGGAACATAAATACTACTGAATATAAGAAACAGAAGCAATGAAGTTGTGAAGATTGGCTTTTGTTTTTTGATTTCTGCGTTCAAACTGCCGCTAGATAGGGGTAAAAAATTAGGACGCATGAAAGAGCAAAAATTGACACATGTTTTCCTTTGTATCTTTTAAATAAGAAATATTTTATTAAGACATGTAGAATAAAAGTTGTATACAATTTAATTACCTTTTATTTGACACCACTAAAAAGGAGCTGGCCCCTTAAATTAGGGATCTAGGGCCCTTAAAAGTTTTTGCTTCATAACACAAAAACGAGAAAATATTTCGATATGGCTGTCGATAAAAAGTTGTTCCTTTATACCTTCTTTGTCTCATGAAAATATTAGTTTGTTCGAGTCTTGTGTAAATTAGGGAAAAAAAGCTAGACTCGTAAACAAGGACTCGTTTTCATTTGGCTAGTGAAGAAGAACTCTTTATGCGTATAACTGAAATAAACTTGCCATAAATAATATATCTTTCAACGCTGTATCCTAATTTTTTTTTAAATCAGGTTTTAAACGTGCTCTTTGGTTCCTATTCAGATTATTCAGTGACAACTTTCTCTTTTTATTGTGTTTTAAAATAAAGAACCTTCCAAGAGAGAAAGAGAGAGAAACAGAAAAAAGTACAAGTATCTTTTCTTTGTTTAAATATGAAAGCAAACAATATACACGCGAAAAAACTTTTAAGAGTCAAATAATTCACAATCATTAACTGCGTGATTCTTACATTCACCTGAACCCCAAATTCTATTCTGTTTACCGTTACGTAACCCATCCCTCGATCACGCGCGGCTGAGAAGATCTAAAGCGATCCACCGCGTGTGAACCATTGACCCACAGTCGTAAACAAAATAAAAATCGGCGCATTAAGTCTATTTTGTAAACACGACAATTAATGGACAATTATTAATATCGAATATTTGAGAAAATGTTGGTTTATCTTTGTTTTAAATTTGATTATGATACATGTAGCCTTAATCCAAAACGTCTAGCCAGAGACATATAAAAACCATGGTTTTTATAT